>NC_052149.1:225833655-226185416 GCF_902713615.1 Scyliorhinus canicula | reverse complement strand
CTATGCACCAAGGTGGTTAGTCAAGTTGTTTCGTATATTGAAGTCCCCCATTCACTATCTATCAACAAGGAGTATACTGTTAAATGTATGGGGGAATATACTAGTGAAATATTCATATTTGAAGTATTGAAACTTTATTGAACCATATTATTAACTGCTTAATGTTTTCTTAAGTATATTGAAGCCTATCATGTGTAGCTTAATGTACCTTGGTATACCAAAACATATTATGCACTGTCTCATATACCACAGGGTACATGAAAGACAATTACTCAGTATTTTATGTAATAATCGGTATAATAATGCATTGGATTCAAATATTAAGGCATGTGCTAATACCTAGCCTTTACCATATAAGGCACCATAGAATATATTAAAGGTTAATGTGATGTTTTATTACTTGAGGAATATATTGAAATCTATCTTTCACTATTATGTAGCTTGGTTCACACTGCATGTTTTCCGTAGCAATGAGTACACTAAAGCCAATTATTAAAACTTAAATATACTATTATTTACTGTTTAATGTACTGAGAAGTATACTAAAGCACTTTATTTACTGTTTGTGCATTGTGGTGTATAACAAAGCTTAGCATTCCCAGTTGTACATTTCAATGAGTATATTGAAGCCTATCAGTCACTGTCCAAGTATGTTGGTGTACACTAAATTGGATCATTCACTGTTTAAAGAAGCATGAGCTTATGGAAACATACCATGCAGAGATTCAGGTACCAATAGGTATACTAAAGCTTATCTTCTATCTTCAATTATTTGTTGATCAAGAGTGACACGTATGTTAATTATTCACTGAATAATGTAGTGAGAATATACTAACACCTATTACTCACAGCTTTATGTAGTGAGGGGTATACCATAGTGTACCACTGTTTCAGGTAGCCACAAGTACACGATTGCCTATCTTTTGCCGTCTAAGATACTAAAGAATACTTTAAAGATATTAGTTCAATGTTTAATCATTCAGGAGTATTCAGGAGTGTACATACCTTGTTGTATTGTGAAAGCCATTCCACATGGTTTATGTTGCAATGAGCATACTAAAGACTCTTATTCACTTGTATATATATCTTGGAGTGTATTAGGGCCTGTTATTCATTGCATAATGGACTGCGGATTATACTATTGCATCTTACACTGTTTATGCAATGAGGAGTATAACACTTAATGTTCCCAGTTTTAAATTATGTTGAGCATATTGAAGTTATAATTCGCCGTAGGCATAACAAGCAATATGCTCAAACCTGTCATTCACTATCTATGAATGTTTGAGTATACAACATCGTTAATTGTTTTATGTACCAGAGAATATGCTGAAGCATATCAGTCAGTGTTTCAGATACCAATAAATATGGCTGTATTTGCTGCAGAGGGCGCACTTCCTACCCACGCGCAATTGTGGTGTGTCTATTAATAATATAACCAATATACCTTAATATACTGCGTACCATATACCATTCATTATTGTGCTTCCTGTGAGGGAATATATTAAAGATTTTAATTCAATGTTTTTTTTTAATTCAGGAGTATACTAAAATCTAACTTTAACTGTATTATGTGCCTTGGTATATCCCAAAGGTTATTCTTCATGTTTTATGTACCAATGAGTAAACAAAAGCCAATTATTCACTGTTTTACGCTTTGAGGGGCATACAAACACTTATTATTCGTTGTTTAATCTGCTGATTGGCCTTTCATTCAATGCTTAAGTACCGGCGGGAATACTGAAGACCATTATTCACTGTATAACAAGCCAAGACGTATACTAATGCGTATTAATTACTGCTAAATGGACTGATATGAATATTAAACTTACTATTTACTACTCAATATACTGAGGAAGCATACTATAGCCTACTATTCACTGCTTTCTTTAATGAGGAGTGTACTAGTAGGTTCACCCTATTAAGGGCCATGTTGTAATTCAATGTTTTATTAATTTAGGAGTATATTGAAATCTACCTTTCACTATTTTAACTATCTTACTATGTACCAAATCTGTTGTGTTTTATGTGTGATGTTATACTAAAGCCTCTTATTTACTGCTTAACATACAAGAGAGTATGCCAATGAATATTATACACTGCTTAATGTACCAAGGAATATAGAAAAACCTATTATTGACTCCTTAGTGTACAAAGGAGTATACTAAAGCCTATTATTGAGTGTGTAATGTACTGAAGGACATATTAATACTTCTTGCTTATTGCTCAACTACTGAGTGGTTTGCTAAAGTCTTGTATTCAATGTTTAACGAAGCAAGGGGTATACTTAAGCCTGTTATTCACTGCTCAATTACCAAGGAGTATATTAAAGCTGATCGTTAACTGTTTTATGTATCAATGGATATTCTGGAGAGGATCATTCACTGTTTCATACCTCAATATCTTTACTAAAATTTACCATCCATTATTTTGATCTCACAGACTCCACAAGTGCCTATCTTTCAATATTATACGTACTGAGTGATAGAATCTTAATTCACGGTTTAATGAATTCAGAAATATATTAAAGTCACTGTTTCACTGCTTTATGCCCTGAGGAATATTCTAAAGACTTTATTCGGTTACATGTACCAATAAGTATGCTAAAGTCTATGTATCATTGTATTAAATATGAAGGAATATATTAAAAATCATAATGAAATGTTTTATGCACAAAGTGTAAAATGATTCATCGTTTAATGAATAGAGAGATTTAAAAATGTCCATCGTTAATAGTATAATAATGAACAAATATACTAAAGGCAATTATCGACTTTTGATACATAGTGAGGAGTATAGTAATGTTTTTTTTTCACTGTTTGATGTGCCAAGTCAAACACATATGGCTGTTAATCACTGTTCAATGTACCAAACAGTCGACTAAAAGTTATTAGTCACTGTACCGAGGTGTAGACAAAAATCTATTATTTGCTGTTTATATTTTTCAGTTTTATGTGCCTTGGTATATACAGCATTCCTTATACAACGAGGAGTATACTAAAACATATTATGCATTGCTTGATGTATGGATGTATTTACTGAAGCCCATTGTTCACTGTTTCGCTGCTTGATGTCCCAAGCGTCAACGTGAATTTGAGTTGCAGTGAAATACATGCTTTTAAAATGGTAATTAAACACAGCTGTCCCCAGATGAGGAAGGATTAGGGTACCATTGTATTTGTATAAGGGTATATAAACCAGTTCACTCTGAGTGTCTGGGAAGAACTGGGAAAGTCTGTGACTTTGCTTTGCTGTCTTGGAAATAGATAGCCTGCTTTAAGGTACAGGCCAGCTTCAGATTCATTATTCCTCAACATGCAATTGCTGGAATTAACACCAGAGTATAATAAAACCTTTTATTTACTGCTTAATGTACTGAGTATACTAAAGTATAAAGTATATGGCGTGGGTAAGAACCTATATTTCACTGTTTCATGTGCCAAGGAATGCCCTCCTGGCCATCTTTTATTAAATTGCAAACTAAGAGATATCGTAACTCAGGTTTATGGATTTAGGAGTCAATTTATATTAAATTTTCATGTCTTAAGGAATGTTCAAAAGCCTTTTATTCAGTTACATCTACCAATTAATGTACTAAAGCCTACTTTGCAATGTGTTAGTCCTGAAGCAATCTTTCAAAGACTTTAATTCAATGTTTTATGTGTCAAGGTGTAAAAACAAGCTGATAATTCACTGTTTATTGTACAGAGAAATATGGTGCAGCTATTGTTCACTGTTTTCATGATTGGGCGATATACTAAAACCTATTATTCATTGCTTCATGTACCAAGAAGTATACTAAAGCTGATTATGCACTAAGGTACACTGAGAAGTAAACAACTACTAATTATTTAATGTTTGATATAGTGTACACTAAACAATGTTTTCAATGCTTAATATTGAAAAGAACAAACCAAAGCCTATTATATTAATGAGTAAACTAAAAGCTATTATTCACTACCACATACATCAAGGAGCATACAATTGATTATTTACTGTTATATTCCAATGTGTATACTAGAGCTTATTATATATAGCTTAATGTACCAAAGAGTATATTAAAGCTTATTCTTTCATAGTTTTATGTACTGAGGAGTGGACTAAAGTCTATTATTCACTGTTTAACATACCACGGCTCATACTAAAGCTTAACATTCACCATTCATGTTGTAAAGAGCACTCCGATATCTATATTTTTCTGTATTGCGTACTAAGGAGTATATTACAGATTTTAATTCAGTGGACTATGATTTCACGAATAGATTAAAATCAGTCCTTCACTGTTCTATTTACCTTGGTGTACACGGCAGGGTTGCTTGTGAATGCATCCTAAGGCAGTGGTAAACTCCATCTAATGCTAACACCATTAATCAACAAGAACTGGAAGGGAAAGTTGTAAAAGTTTTGAACACAGAGTTCAAGATGGTATGAAAGTGTTAAGATGTAAATGATGATGGGTTGTTGGTGGGTTGAGAAGGGGTTTTTGGAGCTTATGGTGTGTGCTGTCTGCCCAGCTGATTCAACTTGGCTGCTTTTAATATAACAGCGTTTTATGTTCATGGGCTAACTATGTTGCGTACCAAATAATATACTAAAGCTGATTTTTCTGTGTTTATATGCTGAGGAGTATACTAAAGTTTATTATTTGCAGCTTAATGTGTTGAGGAATATACTAAAGCCTATCATCCACAGTTTCACATACCAAGGAATACCCTAATGTAGATTTTCAAAGTATGACATAACAATCATATTAAAGTTTTAAGTTCAGTGTTTCTTGAATTCAGAAATATATTAGTATCTATTTTTCACTGTTTTTGGTGTCTTGGTGTATGGTGAATGATATTCAGCATATTTTATTTACCAATAGGTATACTAAAACTGATTCTTCTCTTACTGATACCAAAGAGTGTATTAAAGTTTATTTTTCACTAAAGGACACTTTAGCCAATTGTACACTATTATGTACACCAAGGACTTTGCAACATATTCAATGTGCTATTGTGGTGAAAAAGTTAAAGCCTAATTCATTGCTTAATACATCAAAGAGCAAACTAATATCTATTATTCACCATCATATACAACTATTAAGTGTACGGAAACCAACTATATACAGCTTAATATACCAACAAGTAAACTATTGTTCGCTGTTTAATGTACCAGAGAATATATAAAGTCAATATTTTACTGTCATATTCATGCAAGGCGTATACAACAACTGGATATTCACTGTTAAATACCGAGAAAAAACTAAAGCCTATACATTGTTTAACTTACCAAGCAATATACTAAAGCATGATCGTAGTTTTATGTACTGCAGAGTATACTAATACTTATTTTTCACTGTTATATGCTAAGATATATACTAACGCTTATTCTCCACTGCTTACTGTACTAAGGAGTATACTACACATTTCATTCATTGTTTAGTGTACGAGAAGTAAATTAAAACAAATTTTTGCTGCTCAATTTACCATGGGTTACACTAAAGTTATTGCTTACAACTTAATGTACCAAGGGATATTTTAAAGATTATTCTTCACTGCTTCATGTACAAAGATATATACTAAAACCTATTATCCATTGCTTATTGCACTAAGTGTTAATTGTATATTATGTGTGTTTAATTGTGTGCAGATGATCAGCATTAACTGGGTATTCACTGTGGCCTAATAAATAGACACCGGTTGAAGCTGTGGTCTTGGGTTAGGAAATGTATGTTCGCAATGTTTAATCCTATAAATAAATCTAAAACTATTGACTCTAGTTTTATCCTTCACCAACTGGCTTTCTGGACCAGAATACTAACGCACACTAAAGTCTGTGCTGTACTTTTCTTTTGTACTTTGTTCATACTAAAGTCTATTATTCACTTTTTAACATACTGAGGAGTATACAAAAGCCAATTATTCTCTGATCAATTTCAAAAGTATACACAAATATTTTATTTATAATGTATTGAGGAGTGTACTTAAGCTTATATGAAATGAAATTAAATGAAAATCAATTATTGTCACAAGTAGGCTTCAAATGAAGTTACTGTGAAAAGCTCCTAGTCGCCACATTCTGGCTCCTATACTGAAAAGTCATTGCTTAATGTACCAAGGTGTATACTAAAATGTATGATCCATTGTTTTATGTAGCGAGACGTACTCCAAAACCAATTACTTACTGCATAATGAGCCCAGGAGTGTATCAAAGAATATTGTTCGCTGCTCAATGTACTAAGAAATATACTGAAGCCTATTATTCACTGTTTCATGTCATGAGGAGTACACAAAAGCCTATTATTTGTGGGGTTATCTACTGAAAAGTACACCAAAGCCTATTAATCATTGCATAACATATTGAGGAGCACGGTAATATATTCAATCATTTATGTAGCAATGACCATACTGAAGCCTACCTGTCTCCATTTTGTGTTCCAAGGACTACTCTAAAGTCTTATCTTTTTACAAACTGGAATATGTTACAAATTTAAATTCAATATATTCTGAATTCAGGAACATTTAGCCTACCTTTACTGTTGGTCACTTGTGAATACAACCCAAAACCCGTTGAAAAACCTTGTCTAATGTTAAATACTGAGTCCAATAGTAACGAGAACTGTGAGGGAAAATGGTAAAAACTTTGAAGACAGAGTCCTAGAGGGCATGAAACTGTTAAGGTGGAAATGGTGAAGTGGAGAAATGGTGAAGGGGTGGGAGAAGTTCATCCAGAAGGTTTAGTTTGATGTTTATGAGCCAACAATTTTATGTACCTAGAAGGATACTAAAGCATATTATTCTCTTAGATATACTGAGGAGTATTCTAAGATCTATGTTTACTGTTCAATGCAATAAGGAGCATACTAAGCCCGAAAAGTCACTACTTAACCGGGTGTCAGCAGTCACAGAAAAGGTATACTAAAGTCTAATTATTCAGTTTGATGTGCCAAGGGGTAAACAATGTTTCATGTACCGAGGAGTATATTATAGTTTGTTGTTTGCAGTTTTAAATACTGAGCTGAATAGTCAAACCTGCTTTTCAGAATCTATGTAGTGAGGAGTACATTAAATTCTTATTTCATGGTTTCACGCATACTAATGCTTATGGTTCACTGTATTGCAGACTCAGGGACATATTAATTCAATGTTTTATGAACTTCAGAATATACTCAAGCCTATCCTTACTCAAGCCAATCTTAGTGTATATTGCTGGGTCATTTGTGAATCCAGTCCAAAGAGGGTGGAAAACTACATCTAACACTAAATACTGGCATGAGACCAATAGCAAGAAATGTAAGGGAAAGTTTTAAAAACTGAAGAGTTCAAGAAGGTACAAAACTATTCGGGTATAAACAGATCGAGGTCCCTGTAGTCTTCTGGTAAATCCATCTTGGATTTTTTTATATGCCAATGGATGACAATTATATGCAGACTATTTTAAGTACCGATACCAATTAGTATACTCATGTTGATTATTGATTAGTATCAACTGAGAAGTGTATTTAAGCCAATTATTATTGCTATATACTGACCAAGCCAATTATTCACTTTTGTTCATAAGGAGGCTTATTCTAAAGCATGTTATTTACTCTTTTGTGTGCCAAGAAGCACATAGATCCTGTTACTGACTGCTTTATGTACAGATTAGTACACAAAAGCCTATTACGTATCTAGCTATATCATTCACTATTTGATTTACCAAGGGGTATACTGAAGCCTCTTATTCATGGATTTGTTCACCTGTAAGTATACTAAAGCTTGTCAACCAGTATTTCACATACCAATGAGTATATTAAAGACAATCGGCAGGACCCTCCGGTCTGCCAGCCCCGGGTTTCTCGGCCGCGTGCTGTTCGCTGGCGGTGGGATTCTGTCTTCCCGCTGCTCGTCAAAGGGAATTCCCATTGTAAACATCCCACGCTGCCGGGAAATCCGGGTGTGCACTGCCAGAGGGAAAAATGAATCGCAACCCCCGGAGAATTTCGGCCTAACTTTCACCAACTTATGTAGTCAGGGATATAATCTTACATTGCTGAATTGTATTCAGGGAATTAATAGCACCTATTTTATATGTCCTGAGGAGTGATGTAAAGCCCTTTTTTCCATTATATGTATCAATAAATACGTACAAGTGTACTTTACATTGCATTACACACAGAGGAATATATCAAAGATTTTAATTTAATGTGAAAGGTGTCAAGGTGTAAAATGGAGCTGATTATTTACTGTTCTCTGCATAATGAAATATACCAAAGCCTATCATGAATTGCTTTATATATCCGGGAATATACAAAAGTCTATCCTTCACCATTTTCATTACCAGCAAATATTCCAAATCTTGTTGTTGATTTTTTTAAATGTTCTAAGTTGTACACTGCAAACTATTACTCACTTGTTAGTGTACCGGGGAGTATACTAAAGATTAATCATTGCTTAATGTATACAAAAGCTAATTATTTACAAATTTATGTACCAAGGAGTATATTAACGTTTATTTTTCACTATTTACGTAGCAAGCAGTGTACTGAAGCCGATCTTTCGCCCTTTCATGTGCCAAGAAGTATATCTATCTCTTACCATGTTACGTTCAAAGGAATATATTACATATTTTAATTCAATGTTTTAAGAATTCAGGACAACCTGTCTTACGCTGTTTCTTGGACCTTGGTGTAAACTGCTGGGTCTCTTGTGAATGCAACTCAAAAGTCAGTGGTAAACTCTTAAGACCAAGACCGATTGTCAATGAAAACTGTAAGGGAAAGTTGACGAAACTTTGAAGAGAGTTCAAGAGGTCATGAGATCACTAAGAGGTAAATGGGTGGGATCCATGCTGCCTGTTTGAAGGATTCAACTCAGCTGCTTTATATGGATATTATATATGTTTTTGTATCAACTATTTTATACATCAGTTTACCAAAGCTGAATTTCCACTGTTATATGCTGAGGCGTATATTAAAGCAGATTATTGACTATTGTGTACTGAGGAGTATACTAGTGCCAATTATGCACTGCTGTAAGTGTCTGGGAACAGACTGAGCCTGACATGAATTCTTTAATGTACCAATTAGAATATCAATAACATACCAAATCATACATTATTCTTAATTTTGAAGAATAAATTATATTCTCTGCTGTCTGTGTTGCAATGGATATACTAAAGCCTATCATTCAATTTTTGATTTACCAAAGAGTGTACCAAAGTCTATTATTCAGTTTTGTACACTACCCCAGTCAGTGTACAAAAACTTATCCTTCACTGCTTCACGTACCAAGGAGTATGCTAAAATCTGTGTTCTACCATAATATGCACTAAACAAAATATTGAAGGTTTTGATTAAATCTTTCATGAATTCAACTATTATCTTTCACTGTTTTATGTACATTTGTGTACATGCAAGACATGGTTTAAGCAGCAATAAATGTACTAAATGTACAATAAATGCATTGCCTAATTAACCAAAGAATACAGTAAATCCTACTATTTACTTAATGAGTATACTAAAGCCAATAATTACTGTTTAATGCACCAAAGAGAACAGTACAGCATTCTACTCCATTGTTTTTGTACGAATGTGTTCACTAAAGTTTACTATTTATTGTTTTATGGACAAAAGAATACAATAATGAGGATCATTATTTATGTACTCTGAAAAAAACTAAAGTATATTTATCACATTTTATGTACTGCAAAATATACTCAAGTCTGTAACCTAAATTGTACTCATGTACAATGGAATATACTGAACTCCATTTCTTGCTGCTTTATTTGTCAGTCACAAAATATGTTAAAATCTATCATTTACTGTTTATTTATAATGGAATATACTAAAATCCATTATTCACTGTTTTATATATTCTGTAATAGACAGACCTCTATTTTATAATGTTATGTACCACAGGATATACTAAAGTCAATTATTCACTGTTTTATGTCCCCTGAAATAAACCCAGATCTATTTTTACTGTTTTATATGCTTCAGAATATACCAAACACTATTTAATTGTCTTATGTACCACAGAATATACCAAAATCCATTATTTGCTGTTCTGTACATCATGAAATATTTAATTGTTTTATGTATGTGGAATATACCATGAACTATTATTTACTATTTTATGTACCCGTATAATATATTAAAGTCTATTGTACACCATTTTATGTACACTGGAATATACCAAGATCAATTGTTTACAGTTGTATGTACCGCAGAATTTACCAAAGCTGAATTCACTGTTTATATACCATAAAATTATTAAAGTTTATTATTCACTGTTTACTGTACCAAAGAATGTATCATTATTTACTGTTTTATGTTGCAATAAATATAGTAAATATTTAATTTCCTTGTTTTCTACTGAGGAATATATTAAAATTATCATTTAAGGTTTTACCGATTGAGGATTAAGGCTTTACCTATTGAGGACCACACTAACAACAACTTGCATTTATATTGTGCCTTCAACATATTAATATGCCCAAGGTTACTTCACAAGAGCATTATCATCCAAAAGTTAACATATTGGCGATTTTAGGATTTTTGTTGGATAAAAGAAGTAGGTTTGAAGTCGCAACTAAAAGGAGGAGGGAGAGAGATGTAGAGAAGTAAAAAGGTTCAGGGAGGTTTAAGCCTTGAGCCCACGCAGCTAAGGTACGGCCACCAATTGTGGAGTAATGGAGTGATCCCAAACAGTTGTAGTGCTACAGAAGGTAAGAGAGATAGGATGAGTGTTTTAAAATTGAAATGTGGCCAGGCCAGAAACCAATTTAGGTTAGCAGCACAAAGCCTTTTTCATCAGAGTTTTATGTTATTTAGGCATAAACTAGTGTGCATCATTCACTGTGCTGTTTACAAAGAAATATAGTCAATATGTTTTTTAAGTAGTGAGAGTCCTCCCATTCATTCTGTTTTGTGTTACAAAGAGCTATCTTTCACTGCATTATGTATGGAGTGCCAGATGATTCGCTGTAGTTGAGATGGCAACAAAGATTTATT
Organism: Scyliorhinus canicula; assembly: GCF_902713615.1. NCBI lineage: Eukaryota > Metazoa > Chordata > Chondrichthyes > Carcharhiniformes > Scyliorhinidae > Scyliorhinus > Scyliorhinus canicula. Next base: position 226,174,438 of record NC_052149.1, on the reverse strand, counting down.
ATTCCTGTGACAATAACCTCTGCATAGTCCAGGCCCAAAGGGTTTGAAATATAAATGTTAATGTACATTGATGAGCTTCAACATGGTCCTTACACAAATTCTAAGGCACTCTTGTCTGGTTCCCAACATGCTCCCCTCCCTAGACTTGGAATCATCCAAAGCACTGCACTCCTTGTCCTAACTTGCACCAAATCCAGTACACCCATCACCCCCGTGCTCCCTGATCTGCCCCAGCATCTGATTTAGCAATGCCTCCATTATTAAATTCTGATATTTTATGGGGGTAGCACAGTGGTTAGCACAGTTGCCTCACAGCTCCAGGGTCCCAGGTTCGATTCCTGGCTTGAGTCACTGTCTGTGAAGGTCAGGTGGATTAGCCATGCTAAATTGTCCTTAGCGTCCAAAAAAGATTAGTTGGGGTTATGGGTTACAGGGTGGAGATGTAGGGATAGGGTTGAGGTGTGGGCTGAGGTAGGGTGCTCTTTCCAAGGGCCGGTACAGACTCGATCGGCCATCTTCTGCACTGGAAATTATATAATTCTATGATATTGGGCACGATTTAACAAAATAAAAACACAGTCCTGTTTTGGGCACGAATAACGGGGAACAACCCCGCCCCCATTAAATGGGACTTTGTTTTTTTTGGCCTTGGTCAGGAACCCCCGCCCCCCGCTCAGGCTGCACTTACCCTACTGACTGCACTGATGTGCTCAGCTGGTCAGAACAGAAGAGATTGGGAAAGCATTCTCTGAACCCCTCAGCTACTTTACCTCGGCCTTCGAACCCCCCCACCCCCAACCTACCTCTTGTGGGTCCTCGAGCTCCCCCTCACCCCACCTCTTAAGAGCAGGGCCCCCTGGGGCCCAATTGCCGGCATGGGCAACCTGGCACCAGGGCACCTTGGCAATGCCAGTCTGGCACCCTGGCAGTGCCCCTACCAGCCAAGAAGTGCCACCCAGGCACCCTGGCAGTGCCTGGGGGGCACTGCCAGGGTGTCAGTGTTCGGCTGGCAGTGCCAAGGTGCCCGGGTGGCAGGATGAGTGTCATGGTACCACTCTGCTTACAGCCGACAGCCCGGGGGTCTCCAATGGCCTGGGAGACCTTCCCAGGTGCAGTTATGCCTGGTCCACATTGTGTGGACCAATACTAAACAGCGACCTGGCGAAGTCTCCCAGGTGAGGTAATGAGTTCCCGGGCCTCGGGATAATCGGGTATGGACATATTTAAATATGTTAATCTGGATCTCGCCCAGCTAGGGTGAGATCAGATCGCAATGTCTCGCAAGATCTAATGAAATCTCGCAAGGCGTTCTGAGTATCACAAAGTGGCCTCTCGTGAGATTTAACAGCCTCGTCATGTCACTGAGTCGGGCGTGGTGAGGCCGTTCGATCGTGTCCCATGTTTTCAATCCCCCCTTCCCCACCATCGCCTGACACCTCACCATCTCTTTGATCTTCTCCAGCTCCCTACCCTGAGAGATATCTTGTATTCCGCTAATTCTGACCCGCTTTTAATCATTCCACCATCATTCATTCGGTGACCCTACGTTCCGAAATTGCCTCGCCATCTCCCTACTTCTTTCTGTCTTTGCGACGTTCCTTAAAACCTACCTCTTTGACCAAGCTTTTAGTCACCACCCTAATAATTCTTTTTATGGCTCAGTGTCATATTTTGTTCTATAATTTATAATTTATCAGTGAAGAGCCTCGGGGTATTTTATCACCTTAAAAGATGCCATATAAATCTAAGTTGTTGTCGTATTATATTAAATTTCCAAGCTGATCCAACATGCATCATTCATGGTGTACCATTAAACGCGAGCACTCTTAAACATGTGGAGGGGCCATCTACTGTCCCCATGTTATTTGATCGCATTATGTTGCGTGAATGAATAGCACGGAGTGTTCCACCAAGCGGCCACCACACTTGAGGTACTTACACAATGTACTCACTTTTTTGACTGGCCTTCGTATGTTTATTGTCTAAGCAAATCTTTGCCAAGCTTTATAAGTCTGACCGCTTTGACAGTAACTCAATCAGTTACTGCGGGAGATTGTTATCAGAGCAACTGCGGCCTTTGAGGGGGATTCTCCGGCTGTTTGCCAGCGGCGGGATTCTCTGGTCCTGCCGGCAGCATGCTCTTGCCCGTGCGTTTCCCGGTGGCGTGGGGTGCTGTCAATGGGAAATCCTATTGACGAGTGGGGGATGTGGAGAATCCCGCCACTAGCGAACAGCACAGCTAAATTCTTTGTCTTCACTAGCAGCGAACGCACGCCTGGGGTCCAGCCATTTATCTGAATGCTTAATATACACAAAGCAAAATGATTCCTTTTAGCCCCAACTGTCCCGTGGATAAAAATCTGGAGCAAAGCAAGATGAGATACTTGACCATGTAAACCCATTTAACATAAACTAACAGTGAGAATCTACTAAAGTCCATTGACTAGTTGTTAACTAAGGAATATATTGCAACCTATTACTCACTGTTTATATATCAAGGAGCCTCTTGGGCAGCACGGTAGCACATGTGGCTCGCACTGTGGCTTCGCAGCGCCAGGGTCCCAGGTTCGATTCCCCGCTGGGTCACTGTCTGTGCAGAGGCTGCACGTTCTCCCCGTGTCTGCGTGGGTTTCCTCCGGTTTCCTCCCACAGTCCAAAGACGTGCAGGTTAGGTGGATTGGTCATGCTAAATTGCCCTTAAACAAAAAAATTAAGGAGCCTCTTGAGGGATATTTGCACCACACAAGTACCAGGCAAGAACCATCTCCAACAAATGAGAATCTAATCACCCCCACTTGACTTTCAATAACGTTACAATAGCTGAATTTCACCCCCTAAATCCCCATCAACTTCTTGCGGGTTATCTTTGACCAGAAGCTTAACTGGACCAACCATATAAATTCAGTGCCCATGACAACAGGTCATTGGCTGGAAATTCTGAAGTGAGTAACTCATCGCTAACTCCCTCAAACCTTCCTCTATCTGCATGGAACACGTGAGGAGAATAAAGCAATAATTTACTTTTGCCTGGATGAGCACAGTTCCAACAACACTGAAGAAGCTCAACACCATCCAGAACCAAGCCTACTCGATTGGCACCAAGCCCACCATCTTAAACATTCATCCCCTCCTCCTTCACCACCAGTGGCAGCAGTGCATATCATCGACAGGATGCACTGCGACAATTTGTCATGCCTCCTTTGACAGCAGCTTCCAAACCCACCACCGATAGCAGAAGGCCCATGGGGACAACAACATATCCACGTTCCCACTCCAAGCCACACATCATCTTGACTGGGAAATATATCGCCGTTCCATCACTGTCAAAATTCCGTCAAATTCGCTGGGTTAAAATCCGGGAAACCCCTCCCTAACAGCACGGTGGGTGTACCTACCTCATGGACTCCAGCAGTTCTAGAAGGCGGCTCACCACCACCTTCTCAAGGGCAATTAGGACAGGGCAGTAAATGCTGACCTTGTTAGCGATGCCCACATCTCATGAATCAATCTTTTAAAAAAGTACATTAAGCCTATGATTCATTGTCTTATGTATCAAGGACTAAGCTAAACTTTATCAATGACTTTTTAATCTATCGAGTAGTATTTTATCATTCACTGGGCGAGATCTTCCGGCTGTTCATGCCAGCCAGACCGGAGTAAATGTGCCGCGGGTTTCTCAGTAGTGTGGGTTGGATTTAACGGGAAATCCCATTGTCAGCGCTGGGAGCAGAAGATCCTGCCACCCCTGCCCACCACGGAGAAACACAGTGCAGGAAGGCCAGGGAATCTCACCTACTGTTTGATGTACTGTTGAATGGTAATAGACTGAGGAATATCTGGAATCTATCATTTGTTGATTTATATAACAAGGTATGTAATCGAGTCTCGCAGTGGCTCTTTTACTTAATAAGAAATTTACTCAAGCATGTGTCACTATTTCATGTATCAATGACCATTCTTAAGACAAATTAAATTAAATTAAATTAAATCTTTTCAATACAGAGGAAAATCCTAAAATACATCATTCACGCTTATACCTGCCAAGAAATATATCCATTTTTTATCAACCAGTGTTTTCAGCATTGAGGAATGTGCTGACGTTCAGCCTGCAATTTAATGTTTTATATACCGAAGAGTATTCTTAAGTCTATCATCCTGCAATCAAACATGGAAAATATAAGTTTGTAACATTCATTATTTTATCAACTGAAGAGTATACTGAAGCCTATCAATGAATTATTATCAACTGAAGAATATGATGAGGACCATGATTTCCTGTTCTTTGTACAAGGCATGTACCAAAGAATATCATTCATTGTTGAAGTGTATCTTTCACAACTTTATGTATTCCATCATTAGCATTTTTTGTACCGAGATATGTGCTAAGGTCAATTATTTGCTGTATTCTGAATTGAGTGGTATTTTGTAGCCAATCATTCCTGCGTGACAACATTGATTGCACTTCAAAATAACATCATTGGTTGAAAAACACTTTGGAACTTGCTGAGGTCGTGACAGGCACTATATAAATGCAAGTCTTTCCTTTTTTTTATTATTAACTGCTTTTTGAGTACCGAAGCTTTTGTGAAATTCTCTCACCCACTGTTTTATCTGCTGAGTGCTATACCAAAGCCTGTCATTCACTGTTTTGTATACTTTGCTCAAATTTAGCTTCCCAATCCCTGGAAACCTCCACCATCAGGACCATTTCCTGACCGGGCTGCACTGGAATGCGCTGGACCTCTCTCGAAAACACTGGATTACACTGGGATTCACTGGACTACGCTGGACTGCACAGGAGTTCACTGGATGGCACTGTAAGACTCAACTATCGTGTCTTTAACCTGTTGTTCAATTGTTTAGGGTTTTATGATAACTTTGTCGAACAAAGAGCTTAGATCCCTCCACTGCTGTTACCTGCTGAACCCATGAATATCCTATCGATCCTGTAGCTCCTATTAGTTTCTCAGCTTTATTTGGCTCCTGACTAGAGATTCACACTCCTGGGTTGAAGTCCATGTTTTCTGTCACCTCTGAATCTCATGGTGACCTCCAATCATGTCATTATCTTTCATTCTCCCCTTTTCCTTCCATCCGAACACTGCCATAATTCCTGTACACCTCTTTGTTCCTCATTCCCATTGAGATACCTCCAGCAGTGGATACTTCAAAAATCCAATCCATGGAGCATAAGACATGGCAGTAGACTGTTTGGCCCCCTGAGCTTGCTCCACCAGTCAGTAAGATTATGGCTGACCTGATTGTGGCATTCTCCACTTTCCTGCCTGCCCCCATAACCTTTGACACCTTTGCTGGTCAATAATCTGTTGAACTCAGCCTTCAATGTATTCAATGGCGCAGCCTCCACTGCTCTCTGATGTTGAGAATTCTAATGGTTAGCGACTCTCTCAGAGAAGCATTGTGAGTTTATCTACACCCCAGGGACTTGCAGCCATTCAAGAAGGCAACTCACGGCCACCTTCTCGAGGACAATTAGGGGTGGGAAATAAATGCTGGCCCAACCAGCGAACCCATGAACGAACAAAAAAAGACATTCCTGCTCATCTCCACCTCAAAAGGGAGACTCCTTCTCACAAAACGATGCCCCTAGTTCCAGATTCTATCATGAGATAAAGCATCTACCCTGTCAAGCCTTTCTGTTTCAGGAAGATCACCAGTCATCCTTCTAAACTCCAATGAGTATAATCCCACATCGACCTTTCCTTATGAGATAATCCTTTTATTCTAGGAATTAAATAAGTGAACCTTCTCTGAATTGCCCCTAAAGCAAGTATATCCCTCATGTAAGGCGACCAACACTAAGCAACAGTCTGAGTGTTCACCTAGCTTCCAACTCACTTGCGCTCTGCGTCTGTTTCCAAACCCAGGCATCAGTTTGATTAATGCTCAATGCTGACTCCACACCACCGACATCAACTTCATTCTACCACAGGGTCTCTGACTTCCTCCGATTGTCTCCTCTCTGTTCCTTACTTGCAACCAGCATAAGTCTATCCAAATCTTCCTGTGTCACTATCCCTCGAATAAAAAAGAAAAATACTGCAGATGCTGGAAATCTGAAACAGAAACTGAAAACGCTGGAAATACTCAGCGGGTCAGGCAGCATCTATGGAGAGAGACGCAAGTTCACATTTCTGGTTGTTTGATAATTCTAGAAAAAGGTTATCCGCTTAACGCTGTTTAAGAGCTAAAGACTAGATAAGAAATAGGAGCAGGAGTGAGTCACAGGAGTTGCCTGAATTTCCATTCAACACAAATTTGTCACTGAAATATCTTAGCTCATTTCCTCTCTACGTCAATAGATTTCTCACCGAGTGGTTTTGACCTCGATCTCATTTTTCTTCCTCTCCGCTTGGGCTCAATGCTGTTCTATCCTCTTGAGGCCGTGATTCTCCGAGTTCATCCCGCTACCCATTCCCAGCGAGGACGGAGAATTTGGTGCTCGGTCAAAACTCCATTCACTGCAATGGAACAGGAGAATCCCGCAGGAGTGAATTCCGACCTTACTCGCTCTCTCCATGTAAACTCCTCGACCCATTTTCACGGGCACCCCTCATCCTTTGCATCTCACATGGCCTTGTTACTCCAATTGTTACTCCTGTTGTATCAATCACAGATGAGGTCATCTCTGTTCAATTCTTGTATCACTCTCTACCAGGGACTGGTTTAGCACAGTGGGCTAAGCAGCTGGCTTGTAATGCGGAACAATGCCAGCAGCGCAGGTTAAATTCTAGTCCCAGCTCACCGAACAGGCGCCGGAATGTGGCGACTAGGAGCTTTTCACAGTAACTTCATTGAAGCCTATTTGTGACAATAAGTGATTATTATTATATTATTATTATCTACCCGCATTCCAAGGCAATCATATCTGCTTCTGTATCCGCCTCTGGAAAAACCCTACTCCGATTCATATACAACTGCACTTTGAAAACCCCAACAGTACCAGCTTTCTGCAGCTACTGATCTGCTGCAACAGAAACCTCACCCCCATCTTTGATGCCAAACTCCACATTAAAACTATCACACTTCCTCATCATAGCCAGTTCGCCCGGCCAGCTTCCTGGTTGTCTTCACTTGTCTCCACTTCCTTAATTTTATTTATTTATTTTTAAATAAATTTAGATTACCCAATTCATTTTTCCAATTAAGGGGTAATTTAGCGCGGCCAATCCACCTACCCTGCACATCTTTGGGTTGTGGGGGCGAAACCCACACAAATACGGGGAGAATGTGCAAACTCCACACGGACAGTGATGCAGAGCTGGGATGACTCCCTTAATTTTAAGGGGCACAGACCTGAATTTCTATAACTGGCATGCTCATTCGTCAGCAGATCTGACAGGCACACATAGAGAAGTATTGAGTTCTCCAAATATTCCTGACTTCTCTTCTGCATTAGAAACTGGTTTCTTAAACCCCCTTGTTGGAACTCCTCACTGGTAAATGCTGTTCCATTGTCTGAAACCAACACGTCCGGCAAAACTTTGCCTTAACTTTTCCACTGTTGCAAAAGATCCATGGACTTCATTTCAGAAATATCCAGCCATTTTGAGTATGCGTTCACTATAATTAGGAACTGTAACATAGAACATAGAACATACAGTGCAGAAGGAGGCCATTCAGCCCATCGGGTCTGCACCGACCCACTTAAGCCCTCACTTCCACTCTATCCCCGTAACCCAATAACCCCTCCTAAACTTTTCGGACACTAAGGGCAATTTAGCATGGCCAATCCACCTAACCTGCACGTCTTTGAACTGTGGGAGGAAACCGGAGCACCCGGAGGAAACCCGCGCAGACACAGGAAGAACGTGCAGACTCCGCACAGACCATGACCCAACGGGAAATGGAACCTGGGACCCTGGTGCTGTGAAGCCACAGTGCTAACCACTGTGCTACCATGCTGCCCCATGGTAACGTCTCTCCCTTGGCCCACATGGCCATTCCCAATGTTGCGACGAGGTTGCGGATGGTAGCTTTTGTTGCAACCGGCATTGGTCGCACTGCTTAACCGTGCTCTCTATGTCTGCATCTATCCCAGACCACCGAACGTAGCGGCGAGCCAATATTTTCATCTTGGATACACTTGGATGGGCGCGTCAAGTAACAACTTCCTGCCAAGCATGGGGACGGTCACCCTTGCTCCCATAGAGCAAGTTCATCTTTCCTTGTTTGAAAAGGTTTTAGCTGTTCAGATGTTCTGTCATTACGCCAGCCCATGAAGAATCTGGTGTTTACTTTGAATAATATTGGATCCCCTTGAGTCCAATTTGTGACCTGTTGCACAGGCACAGGTAATGTATCGGGGAATTCAAGGCCAAGATAATTTCTTGTGGCACTGCTGGAGTTGACGCATCTTCGGGCAACGGGAGACAGCTCAAGGTGCCTGAATTTGATATTTGTGTCCCTGGCTGGTGTTGGAAGGTGTATTCAAAGGCAGCCCACAATAAAGTCCAACATTGTCTCCTTGCAGACGCTATCGGAGGGATTGCCGTATCTTCTCACAGTCCTAGTAAGGGTTTATGACCAGTGATGACGGTACAATGCCTGCCTTAAACAGATTAGTGCATTTTCGTAAAACCATAAATAACAGCTGAACCCTCTTTCTGTATCTATGTGCCTTCTCTGCGTCAGTTAGGGTTCTTAAAGCTTAGCCAATGGGTCTTTCTGACCGCTCATTCATTTTATGTGAGCAGAACAGCTCCAATTCGATAAGGAGATGCATCACAAGTGAGTATGATTTATTTTGAAGGATCAGTGTGGACTAAAAGGCAGGTTAATTGTAGAGCTTGCTTCACTTGTCTGAAGGCTTCTTTTTCCAGGATCATCTTTGATGTTTTATTAATGATGAATATAAAGGTGCCAGCATCGTAGACCAGCTTGGAATGAACCTGCCATAGTCATTTACCATCCCAAGGAAAGAATGGGGTTTGGATATTCTTCGGGGCTGGTACTGCCTTAATAGCCCAAATCTTCTTTCCCATCAGATGCAACCTTTGTGTACCCACTCTAAAATCAAATAAGTCACCTCAATGCCTGCACATTTCATTCTTTTTATCTTACTCCCACTTTCTGGAACCTTTTTAAAACCTCCCCCAGGTTAGTTAGGTGCTCCTCTCTGTGGCTCCTGTGATGAACATCATCCAAATTTAGGCATATCATCTGAGACAAATTTTGTAATAGGCTCTCCACAGCGTATTGAGAAATGGCAAGAGCAGAGGATACTCCAAATGGCAATCTAGTGTATGATGCAGGTCCTTATGTATGTTAATAGTGACAAACTCACTGGAAGTGTCAATCAGCTCCAGCTGCTGATACATATGACTCATATCTAACTTGGTGTATGTTAAAGCCCCAGCCAACTTTGTGTATGAGGCTTCATTTTAGGTATAGGGTACCTGTCAGGCAACATTTCTTCGAAGGCTTCTTCTTGCCCTAACCCTGAACTCATACCTTAAGTTTTTTTCCTATCTTCCCTCATACCCTTCCCAATCTCATCTTGTCCATGAGATCAGAGACTTCCCTGGCCGTTCCCAGTGGTGGGATTATCCAGTCCTGCCAACGGCGGGCCCCTGCCATGGGTTCCCCAGTGGCAGAGGGTGCGAACAATGGGAAATCACATTGACAGCGGCAGCACTGTAAGATGCCTCTGCCACCGTAAAACATGCCACAGGGATAGTGGGGGGGGCGGGGGTGGATGGAAAATCGCACTACAAGTTTACACTCCATCAACCCTATTTCCACCAAACTGTTGACCATCCAACCTTCTTTCTGACAACCCTGATAGCTGATATTGTCACTTGTTCTCTCTCCTCAGGTACTGTCACCATGGGTGGAATTTTATGTCCTGCTGAACTTAATGAACTTTTGAACGGCTCGCTGCATTTTAGGGCTGTTTGCAACATAGGTGTCATATTTGACCTTGAGTGGAGCTTCCAAATTCATAATCTCTTCAGCACCAAGCATGAATTTTGACAACTTCTGGAACATCTTCCCTTTCCTTTCTCTCAATACCTCAGCTCATCTGCTCCATGTCTTTGCTACTTACATACCCAACTATTCCGATGTACTGCTGGCTATGCCCACCTCCAACAACCAGCTCTTCTCCTCCTCCTCCTCCTCCTCCTCCTCCTCCTCCTCCTCCTCCTCCTCCTCCTCCTCCCCCCCCCTCCCGCACCAATCTTCTGCTTTCCATAAACTTGGAACTCATCCAAACTCGGCGAGCAACGTCCTAACTCATAACGAGCTGGTTGCTGTTTATGTGAAGAGTACACCAACATTTACCATTCACTGTTTTATGTGCTGTTTACTATTTTTCCACCCTATTTGAGTTTGAGGTGACCATATATCTGTTCCGTCACCAAAACACCTAGCATCATCCACCTGTGCCCCTCATATCTCTGCTCTTCTTCAGCTGAAACCTCCATCCCTGCCTTTGTCACCTCTATACTTGATTATTTCAATGCTCTCCTGCAGGCCTCCCATCTTCCGCCCACAGTCAAGTCAAACTCATCCACACCATGGCTGTCCATATCCTAATGCTTACTGAACCCCATTCTCCCGTCGCCCCTATTGTCACTGACTTACACTGGTTTCCAGCCTAGTATTGTGTTGATTTTTAAAACCCTAATCCTTGTTTTCAAATCCTTCCATGGTCTCGACAGTCCTCTGTATCGATTTTCGACCCTATATTTCTCCCATACATCTGCACTCTTCCAATTCTGGCCTCTTGGATATCCCTGGTTTTCATTGCTGCACCATTTCCCAACATTCCTTCAGCTAACATCTGGAATTCTCTTCCTAAACATCTCGATCTCTCTCTCCTCCTTCAAGATGCTACTTTAAGCTACCTCTTGACCTGCATCTAACCACTTGTCCTGATATCTAATTCTCTGACTCTGTCAAATCTTATCTGATCAGTTCTCCTGCGAATCACCTTGAAATACCATTAAACACCCAGCATAAATGAAAGTTGTTGTTTTATGTACCAAGAATTATACTAAAACATGTCATTCAATGTCTTATGCACCGAGTATATTCAAACCGTTCATTCAATGTTTTTTATACTAAAGGGTATATTGAAGCTCATCATTCGCTGATTTTTGTATAGAGGAGTAAAGTCCAGGTTTTTCATGGCGGCTCCGCCTTCTCAACCTTGCTCCTCGCCCGAGGTGATCCTCAGGTTAAATCACCACCAATCAGCTCTCAAAGGGGAAAGCAGCCTAAGGTCCTCTGAGACTGTGGAGACATTTACATTGATGTATGTAGCAAATAGGATAGCAAACCTCATCAGTCATTGTTTTATGTATTGAGGCTATGGGCGGGATTTTCCAGCACATTCCACCGGCAAGACCTTCCAATCCGTCAAAAGTGACCCCCCCCCAACTCCACATGGCAGATTCCCCGGCAGCAGGATAGACGATCTGCGCAAAACACCATAGACATTGGTGAGACCAGAAGATCCCACCAGTCGCCAATGGCGAGGCGCGGCCGGAAAACACGCCACAGCAGGGGCAGAAAATCCCACCCCGTGACCTGATGTTTTGCGTTTGCCGGAAGATGTTAAAGCCAGTGTTTTATAAATTGGATGGTGTACTAAAGCTTATGATTTCTACATTACAGTGAGACTGCAATGCAAAAGGACTTCCTTGGCTGTAAAGAGAATTGGGACTCCCTGAGGTCATGGAAGGCGTCGTGTAAATGCAAGTCTTTCCTTTAATCATTCAATATTTTTATTAGACGGAGGAGTATGTTTGAACCGGAAAATTCTGGACACACTCAACGGGTTTGGCAAGCTTCTGAGGTGAGAGGAACTGTTTCAGGTCCAAGTTCAAAGATTTGCAGGTTAGTTGGGTTTGTGGGGATAGCATGGGGGAGTGAGCCTAGGTAGGGTGCTCCTTCAGGGATGCACACTCGATGGGCTGAATGGCCTCCTTCTGCACTGTAGGAATTTACGGTTCTATGGATGGCATTGACCTTATGGCCTTGTCTTTGCAGATTAAGAGGAGATTTGACAGAAGTGGTCAAAATTATGAAGGGTCTGGATCACGTATGTAGTGAAGAACTGTTCCCAGGGGGGGGGGGGGGGGGGGGGGGAGGGGGGGGGGGGGGGGAGGGGGGTCGAGAACCGGGGGACACAATTTAAGGTAAACAGCAAAAGAAGAGACGGTAACAGTGATGAAAAACATTTTAATGCAGCCAGTGACTGGAATGTCAAAAGCATTTCCTGAGAATGTGGTGGAGGCAGACTGAATTGTGACTTTCAAAAGGAAAGGGAATATTTTATTCCTGAAGGGAATAAAAGTGTAGGGCCCTGAGGTAAGGGCAGAGGACTAACAAGATTACTTTTACAGAGAGCCTGCACTGACTCAATTGGCCAACTAGCCTCTTTCTTGGGATGTAACCATTAATGATTTGATTCGCTTCACTGTCACTGGTGCTCAACACAGAAAACTGGTTTTGACAGGGTGGTTTCCTGAACTGTCTGCTCCTATCACCGTTCCCACTTCGTCTTCTGATGAAGTCACAGTAGCTGCGGGAGCCCAGCGCCTGGAGCCTGCAATCCAGGACATTTTCAAACTTCCTACGGTGATCCCAGACACGCCTCAGGTTCAGGAATCCTGCCTGAGGTTGAGTTTAAACCATCGGAGACACACTCTACCTACACAGATGAAGTGACCAGGAGTTCTGACATGCGACGAGACTAGCAAGCAAAGTGCCTGAGCGCTCAGCATTTTGCGTATTACAAAAATCCCTTGAAAACTAATTCATTGCTCTGTGTATTTATATATATATTGATCCTTAGTTTAGAATGTGTATCACCATCTTCCTATGTATCACCACCTTCTCCCCCGCACTAAATTCCCAATCTCAGATAATTCAAGCTGTTAATATGTCCAGTATTTTCTCCCATCTCTGCATGTATCAGATACAACTGCCATCATCCACTGTTTGCATTATTCAATGCAATATGTGCCAGAGGATATACAAAAGCCTGTTATTCACTGTGTTATTTACTGAAGAGTATACCAAAGCTAGTTACTTCTGCCTATCTGGAGGAGTATATTAAAGCTCACCAATCAGTGGTTGACAAGCCAAAGTGCAGACTACAGCTTGAGCATTTCAATGTGCTGAGGACAATACTAATATATTCCTCGCTATTTTGTGTACTGAGAGGTACACTGGAGAGGTACACCAGAGCCTATCATTAGGGTCTTCTATACTGAGATATATACTATAGCCTATAATTCATATTTGTAAGTGCCAACAAATATATTAAAGTGAACCTTTCAATATTCCATGCACCAAGGAAAATAGTAAAGAATGACATTTATGTTATACTGATCTGTGAACTAAAGTCTTTCACTCAATATTTTATGTTCTGATGGTGAGACTAAAGCTTATCATTCAATGCTTTTTGTACAGAGAATAGTTTAAAGCATATTAAGCAAATCTTAAGTACCAGAGAATACTACCCTTATTATTCAATGTTTTATGTAATAAGAGGTATGCTAAAATCCACCATTTAGTGTTGTATATACTGAGAAATACCCTGCTGCCAATTGCAATGTTTTATTTACTAAGACATATACTAAAGCCTACTTTGTACTCTTTTATATACTAGGAGGTATACTATAGCCCATCATTAACTGCTTAATGTACTATGGGGTATTTTAAGCGTTATATCATTCATGAGTTATGTTGTACACAAAATTCAAACATACAGGGGGCGATTCTCCGAGCCCCGCGCGGGCCGGAGAATCGGCGCAACCGCGCCGGCGCATGATTCTCCGAGCCCCGCGCCGGGCCGGAGAATCGGCGCAACCGCGCCCCGACGCCGGCTCACGATTCTCCGAGGTGCAGAAAATCGGCACCATTTGCGCCGTCGTGTTTGGCACGGCACCGGCCACGGGCCGCTGGAATCTTTATATAAAAGAGTGTGGGGGCACTCCGGGCCGGAGAATCGGCGGCCCCGCCGATACGACAGAGTCCTGCCGACGTCGTTCACCCCTGGTCGCTGCCGGTGGGAACTCTGCGGGAACGGTCGGGGTGGGGGGGTGGCCTGTGGGGGGGGGGGGGGGACACTCCTTCACGGTTTCTCTTCCCCCCCCCCCATCCCCGCCCCCTGGGCCTACTTTTTGGCGCAGCCAGCCCTTGAACACCGACCCCATGTTGGGCCGGGGCCGGCACGCGTAAGAAGTCTCCCGCGGATGCGGCGTGAACCGCTCCAGTGCCGTGCTGGCCCCCTGTGGGGGCCAGAATCCGTCGTGCTGGGGCCCGGTTCGCGCCGTCGTGAACCGCGATGGCGTTCACGATGGCGCAAACATTTGGGCCCAATATTGGAGAATCGCCCCCACACTCTTTTATATAATGCTTATGGGTTGCTGTTTTATAAGCTCAATGGTAAATGACTGTAAAATGCATATGGACGATCTAAGAAGCGCCATATAGATGCAAGTCATTGTATTTCTTATTCACTGTTTTATGTACAGACTGGGTTACTAAACACATGGTAATGGACATGGGATCCGGACATCCATCCCATTCTATCTTTCAATTAAATGGTGACTGCTCTGTATCTTAACTCCATCTACCCAATTTGGCTCCGTAACATATATGTACTCAACGCAAAAAAAAATCTATCAATCTCAATTTTGAAACCTTCAATTGAAACTCAGACTCAACAATGCACTGGGAGCAAAAGAATTCCAGATTTCCACAACCTTTTGTGTGAAGTGCTTCTTAACATTATCCTTGAACAGCTACGCTCTCATCTTCACGTTATTCCTCCTTATTCTGGACTTCCAATATAATTTCTCCGTGCCAACTTTATTTACTGCTTTAATCACCTTAAACACCTCAATTTAATCATCCCTTAATCTTGGATAATCAAGGGAATATAAGTAGAGTCCATGGAACCTGTTGCCATAATTGAACCCTTTTTATCTCCAGTATCAATGGACTGGTCAGGAGGGCAGGAAATTGACAAATGGAGCTCAATCCAGGGAAGTGTGAGGTGTTGCGTTTGTGAAGGGCAAACAAGGTCATACATGGTAGGCTACTGAGAAGTGTCGAGGAACAGAGGGACCTTAGTGTGCATGTCCATCGATCCCAGGGCAGATAGATAAGGCGGTAGAGAAGGTATGCAGGATATTTCCAATAATTAGAATGTAAGAGCAGGGAGGTTATGCTAGAACTATAGAAACACTGGTTAAGCCACAGCTAGATTACTGCCTCCCGTTCTAGTCACTGTGTTAAAGGAATGATGAAATCACACTAGTGCGGTGTATTGCTTTCACATGCACAATTTAGTCTGGAGCAATGGATAGTGAGGGTAGAGGCTACAATTCACTTCCATCACATGGCTAACCAGGAATCCTTCCCATTCATCCCACCTACCACTGGCATACGTGGGAAGTGTTTGCAGGTTGACACTCAACCTGTTCGGCCATGTGAAGAATGCACCTTCCCCGACCATCAAGTCCTTGGTTGGGACGCAAACCCAGTGTTTTCAGCTCAGATTACCCACTGCACCACAAGGTCTCCCTCACTCGCAAGAATACAGAGCAGGATTACAAGGATGTTGCCAGGAATGGAGATTTTGAGCTAGGAGGAGAGATTGGCGAGGCCTGGAGTTCCTCAGAGGAAGCACAGAGGACGTTTACCAGGAAGGTGCCAAGATTGAGGGAGTTCAGTTATGTGGAGAGATGGGTGGAGCTGGACTGTTCTCCTTGGATCAGAGAAGGTTAAGGGGAGACCAAATGGAGACATTCAAAATGGTGAGGGCATTTTGTTAGAATGAGGAGGGAGAAACTGTTCCTCTGCCAAGTGGGTTGATGGCCAGAGTTTGCAGATTTGAAATAATTGGCAAAAGAACGAGAGGGAAATGCAATTTTTTTCACACGCGGGATTGTTGTGACCTGGGATGCATTACCTTCGAAAGGGTGGAAACAGATTCCGTAAGAACTTTTGAGGATGTATTTGCAATTCACAGAGCTGTGTGGAAAGAACAGGAATGGAGATCATTGGAATGTTCTGTTCAAGAGCCAACACAGGTATGACGGGCCGGGTGGCCTCCTTCCCATCTGTAAGAATCTAGGAGTCCCACCTGAAGAATTTGTATTGCCTTTGAAACTATTGATTATCCTGACTTCAGGCGCATCCTTCTCTCATACCTTTCGTCTATTTTCATTCTTACTTTTATTTCTGCCTCAGAGCCATCCTTATTCATTTCACCTCCTTTCTCCAGCCCTATTTATTCTTCTGGTTCAAGTGGAGCCCATTCCAACGGTCCATTCATTTCTTGTTTTAATATTAGTGCCCCTGTTCCATCAACTGGACCCCCTGCATTCCACACCATTCCTTCAGCGACATGTCCATTACTCTGGCTGCCCCCCTGCTATTTAGCCAGCAGCTCTGGCAATAATCCCGCAATTATTATCCTCGAGGTCTTGCTTTTCAATTTTGTTCCTAGCTCCCCCGTTGTTCCCCGTGTCATTGTTTCAAACATGGACCATGCTGATGGGATGTTTCCCCATTCCTTTCCAAGTTGCTCACAATATCCTTTCCCCTGGCACTAGGTTGACAATATACCTTTCACGATTTCCAGTCGTGGCTGCAGAGGACACTCTCTATCCCACTAATTATTGAATACCCTATAATTACAACCTTTCTATTTGGTTCCTTCCTCAGGACAGCCTACTTCTGTCTCCCTGCTGCTTTACTCAGCGTGCTGGATGCCATCCCCTCAGTCTTCCTCCTCATCCACACAGGGGCAAATTACATTGTATGTTTTGGACTGAACTAGTGCCTGAAATTCCTCCTCTCTGACCCTGCTCTCATCCCATACTCGCTTCCTGTATTTCTGCTGACGATCACGCTCTCCCCTTCCCGTGCCTGTGCTTTCCTCTGATCTGTGACTGTACCGCGGAGAAAACAGTCCAGAAGTTCCTCTCCCTCGCTCTTGTCAGAGTGTCTCTAACTCGCACTCCAGCTCCATGAGGCAGAGTGACTCAAGGCTGAGACGTCGCTACCTGGAACAGTCTCACATTTCAAGTACTTCCACACACTGTAGTCCCAGAACACTATCTATGCTGTCTTTTCTCATTTGTATTTTTTCATTAGTTATCGATAATTTATTTCTCGATGCCATAGAAACATTTTTGGATTGTATTCAATCAACTTGGAGGAGAATGAAGATGGAACAGAAGAATGGGCTGACTGGATTGCTCTGCATGGACTCAATGAGTCAAATGACCTCCTTCTGTGGCATAATAATTGACTCTATGAATTGTTTAATCTTTGCACCGTCCATTACAGCATATCATTCAAAGCTTTCTAAACTGTCCAGTGTTTTGCAGCATACTATTTGGGTCGATCTATAAGCAGAGTGGTACACAAATCACACAATGTGCTTACATTACCTTACACCACATTGCCTTATTTGGTTTATTCCAAAGCCTATGAATCACTGTATTATGTACCAAGGATAAACTGTAGTCTGTTATTCACTGTATTATTTACTGAGGGATATAGTGAAGCCTGTCAACTGTACTATTTACCAAAGAATATACTGAAGCCTACATTCATTGTTTTGTGTGCTGAGGGACATCATGTAGCTTTATGTTATCTATTTCACGTGCTGGATTATATACTGAAGCCTATCATTCGTTATTTTATACTGGGAGACTTACTGAAATCTAACATTTTCTGCTTTACCAAAGAGTGACTGAAGCCTTTCAGTCATTGTTTTATGTACGAGGGATGTACCAAAGACAATTAATCATTGCTTATAGACAGGCAGGTAGACTGAAGCCATTTACTCCCTTATATACTGAGGGGTAGACCGATGCCTGTTGTTCACTGTTTGAAAGCTGAAAGGTATACTATAGTCTGTGATTCATTGTTTCATAGACAGAGGAATATACCAAACTCTAACATTGACTGGTTTTAAATCAAAGAATATACCAAAGTCTTTAATTAACTGTTTATATACAAGAGGGATATGTTGAAGCCTCGAGTTCACTATTTTATGTGAAGGGCAGCATAATAATGCCTATCATTCACCGTATAAGGCATTTACTAGAATAATCATTCAAAATTGAGTGGGATACTAAAGCTTTCCAATCAATGTTATTTATTTTGCGGATCATGGAAAAAGACTGATAGTCACTGCACTATGTACGTCGGTGAGTACTAAAGCTTATCATTCACTGCTTCAGACAATGAGATGTATACTAAAACCCTGGGTGCAAAATTGAGTTGTGCAGCGACATTTATTTCATGCACCAGAAGGGCGTGAATCAGTGATATCTTCATGTTCATTTGCTGCACCAATTGGTGCAAAGCCAGGATCCAAATTTGGTCAACACATGTAGAGGCAACATGTTCGCTAATCACTCCTGAAACATTGTGAAAGAGGATGTGGCCTGTGCTAAGGCTATTGAAGGGGACACTCTGCAAGCTGCAGCTGTGGTGCTCATGATTTACTTTTGCAAAGGTAGGGGTCTGCGATAGCATTGTGTGGAGCTACTTTGAGACATTTTCTGCCCCCAGTGAGGCAGGAAGTACCAGTGCCTTTCACAGGAAAAGGGACGGATGGTGTGAGGGAAAGGAGGTGAAGGGGAAGCAGGAGACCCACGGTCACACTATGTCCCACACTGAACATTAACCTAGTCTACCACCTGGTATCATTCCCGCCTGAGGGTGTGCCTCGGACTCTTCCCCCCACCCTCCCAAAGTGGAAATTCTCTATCAATTCACTCCGACTGGATACTCCAGTCCCTCTGCAATGACTGGAGTTTTGACTGAACGCTGAAATCGCGGCTGGCGTTGGGGCGGAGAATCCAGTTTGACACGGTAATCGAGCCCGGCACCATTTCGGTGATTCTCCGGGCACCGAAAATCGGCGTCATCGTGAAGTACATCTCACCACTGGGGAGCCATTGCCAGAGGCCCGCTCAGCAATCCTCCGCCACCCCCCCCCCCCCCCCCGACCGGCCAAGTTTCCGACGGCGTGCAACTACCCAGTTATTGCTGGTCGGGAGGCTCGCGTGGGCGGGCAGACCGGAGACCACGGCAGGGCCTTGTAGTCGGCCAGGGATTTAATGTGCAGGGGTAGAGGCTCGGGTGCGCGGCCGATCAGGGGGCCCTTTCTTCTGTCTGGTTCCACGGTTTGAGTCTGCCATGGAACACGGCGCGGCCAATGAAGGCTTTCCACTGATCATTGTCTGTGCTTTCCTCTGATCTGTGACTGTACCGCGGAAGAAACAATCTAAAAGTTCCTCTCCCTCGCTCTTGTCAGAGTGTCTCTAACTCACACTCCAGCTCCATGAGCCAGAGTGACTCAAGGCCGAGATGTAGCTACCTGGAACAGTCTCACATTTCAAGTACTTCCACATACTGTAGTCTCAGAACACTATCTATGCCATCTTTTCTCATTTGTATTTTTTCATTAGTTGTGGCCTCTGACCCAGACGTGCGGGGGCCCGTATCTGCAGCAAAAGCTGTGAGATTTACTCCGGGTCTCTGGGGGGGCTCGGAATTCTTTTAACATTTTGCACGAATTTTGGCGTGGGGGGACAGAATCTCAATCATGGAGAATCCAGCCCAGGGTGTCCGTCTTGACCTCTACTTCTGTCACCAGTGCATCCTGGTTGGCTTGACTGAAGCGGTCAATCTCTCGCTCAGGCTTTACGACATCCTCCTTTCAGCTTGGAATTTTCCAGTCACTATCCCAACAGCCTTCTCTCCATTACTGCAGTTTCCCTTTCACGAATACTGTGCCTTTAAAAAATGGAAATGTCTCTGGAGTACGTGTTTTGTTTGTAACGTTGCAGGGCTCCCTGCTGTGCGCAAAAGCAAAGAGCAGCGCAACGCAGAGGAGTGGAATATGGGGTCCATCAGGGCTGCACTACTGTCGTAGAAATGATGTGGGAGCACCAAAACCACCTGCTCTTAATGTGTACAAATTAGGAGCAGGAGTCGGCCCTCAAGCCTGCTCCACCATTCAATAAGATCATGGCTGATCTGATTGTAACCTCAACCAGTGATTGGCACTACTGCCTGACAGCGCCAGGGGCCCGGGTTCAATTCCGGCCCGGGGTGACTGCGCGGAGTCTGCACATTCTCCCCGAGTCTGCATGGGTTTCCTCCGGGTGCTCCGGTTTCCTCCCAGAGTCCAAAATGTGCAGGTTAGGTGTATTGCCCTAAATTGTCCCTTAGTGTCTATAGGTTAGGTGGGTTATGGATTTGCGGGAGAGTGGGCCGAGGTAGGGTGCTCTTTCAGAGCGTCGATGCAGACTCAATGGGCCGAATGGCTGCCTCCTGCACTATAGGAATTCTATGATTTTATGAACCTCACAAACAAACGTGAACAAATCATTGAGTGTTTAATTTACCAAGTGTTGTATTAAAGCTATTTATTCATTTTTCTGTGCACAGGCGTACGTAACACCACATTATTCACTCTTTTATATAATGAGGATATACCAAAGGCTTTCATTTATGGTTTGATTTACCAAGAAATAGGATAATGCTGCCAGTTGATTGCTATACTAATGTGCAACATGCGAAACCTTATGATCCATGGAGAATAATCAAGCCTGTCATTCACTCATTTATGTGCCAAGGACTGCCCTAAACACTGAGATTCAATGTTTTATCATAGGATTGGTCTGCTAAAACTAATCATTCACTGTTTTACATATCAAGGAGTATACTAAAACCTGGCATCGCTGCTTTATCTACCTGGAGTATGCTGAAACCTAATTGTGCAATGTAGCAAAGAGGTTATTGATGTCTATTGTTCATTGTTCTGTGTACTGAGGGGTACACTGCTGCTGTCAGTAACTGTGTTGTAAGTTGGTTGGTATACTGTAAGTAGTCATTCATTCTTGTCGTATACAGTCAAATGTACTGAAGCCTATAAATTAGCAGGTATTATGTAGAGGGGTACACTTGAGACGAGCGTTTGCTTTTTAATCCAAAAAAAAAACCATATTAAAGTATATCATTCATAGGGTTCCGTACCGAGATCTATACTAAAATAATCATTCAAAGTTTGACCAACTGAGTGGGAAATGAGGGCATTTCAATCAATGTTTTGCACACCGTAGATTCTGGGAAAAGATCAATATTCACAGCTTGATATATACAGAGGTATATTAAAGTTTATCACTCACCATTTTATGAGTATACTAAAGACCATGGACATAGGTTAAGAGTGTGTATCTGCATTTGCAGTGTGCGCTAGAAGGTTGAATATCTTCACATAAATCAGTTGTACTGACTGATGCAAAGCCAGAATTCCAAATTTGGTCAGTGTATGTACAAGCATCATGCTGAGTAATCACTGCTGAGACAACAAGCATTCTGGAAGGAGATGTACCCTGTACTTGGAGCTATTGAAAGGGACACTCAGCGAGATGCAGCTGAGGTGCTAATGATTTACTTTTGCAAAGATTTGTGGAAGCACTGTGTTGCTATGCTGGAGCTACTTGGAGATGTTGTTCTGCACACAAGGGGCAAAGACCAGTACCTCACACAGGTATGGGGGCAGTTGTTGCAGTACAACTTGGTCAGTATCATGATCTTTAAAGAGAGAAGGGGGGGGGGGCAGAAAGGGGACGTTTGTGCTGAGGGAGAGGAAGATGAACACTACATGCAAATGGTGTTTTGGGAACACCATTGCTACTTACCAATGAGACAGGGTCAGTGCCAGAGGAGGCTACATCTTAACAAGGAGATCATTAGTGAGTTGTGCCACCAAACTGGAGCCTCAAAGGAAGGTGAGGATGGTCCTCCCAGTGGCCATTAAAATCACTGTTGCTCCAACATTTTAAACAATAGTGGATCCTTCCAGAGAGGAGCAGGTGGCACATCAGCAACATGCAGCTTGCCATTCATGATGCCTCAGGGTAATCGCAGAGACACCACCATGTGAGGAGAGAGGATTACATCCACTTGCCCATGAAAAGAGAGGAACAAACTGTAAGATCCGACGGTTTTACCAGGATAATGCGTGTCCTTGCACCATCGGCTGTGACACATGTTTGTGCAGGCAGCCCGTATCAGTGGGAGTGACACAGGAACCACAAATGCCACAGCTCTCTGTCTTGCAGCAGTTTGTGATCACATCAAGAAGTTCATCTCAGTGTATGGCCACTATTTTCACAAATCACATATTGTATTTATCCTGCGGAAGGCCACATAAACCACTATCTTCAAGCCTCTAAGACGCACTGGAGGATGGATGCTTAAGAACAAGGACTTGCTCTTCAACATGTGGCTAATGACCACTTCCATCACCCCACCATGCAGAGTCAGAGGACTTGCCATGAGCGCCCTTGGCCTCAAGGACCTGGCTATGGACCGTTCCACCTCGACATTGGTGACAGCAGTTTGGAATTTCAGGCACTGGTGGGGGGCCCAGTTGGAAGGCAATCCTGTGAGAGGACAGCAGGCTACTGTTCCACATTGCCACTTTCCTGGTGTGGGGACCTCAGTAGGCTACAGAACCTGCTGGATCGCAGATTGCTGGACCGGTTAACCCCCTCCCCTTGCTGTAACGAAGGCACTGAGATCTGAAGCCCCAGTGGCAGCCACCATGGATCTCATGACCTCCATCTGAGCTTTCACTACAGCTGTGAGACGTTGGGATCCTCCAGCTGTGCTGCTCAGAAAGCTGAGACAATGGCCAGCAAATGCCCTCTCATGGGTCTGTCCAGGAGTGTTGCCATGGATTTGCCAATCGCCTCGATGGTGGAAAGAATGAGCACTAAGCTGTACAGGATGCCCTGCATCTGATTGGAGCCGAACTCCCTTCATGCTCAGTGTAGCCTGTTGAGACTGTCTGACAGACCTGCCAATGTAATAAACAGCTCCTTATACATCAGCATTAGCGTCTTCCTGCACTTTGACAATCATCCACTGTTCTGTGTACACAGAGGTATATAACACCACACTATTCACCGTTTCACACAATATATACTAAATCTGTACTAAAGCCTCTCATTTATGGTGTTATATGGCAAGAAAGAAGATAATGCCACCATTCAATGTGTTGTCAGCTGAATGCTTTACTAACATACATTATCTACAGTCTTTTGAGCCATGGAAAATAATAGAGCTTGTCAGTCACTGAATTATGTGCCTAGGACTATATGTATCCCTGAAGTTCAATGTTTTATCATTGAGTGATACACTAAAATCTATCATTCAATCATTCACTGCTTTACTGTACTGTGGAGTAGAGCAAAACCTATAATTCACTGCTTTACGTACATGGGCAATGCTGTCTATAATTTGCTGTAATATGTACCGAGAAAAGTACTAATGCCTAATACTCACTAATTTCTCACTAATGTACCGAGGGATACACTGATTTCTTCCATTCTTTGTCTTATAAGCAGATCAGTATACTACATTATCCTTTGTTTGAGGTACAGAGGTATATACTGAAGCCTAATCGTCACTGATTATTGTACCAAGAAATATACAAAAATATATCAACAGTTTATGTACAAAGGGGTACACTAAATCTAATCATTCCATTTGATGTATTTAGGAATACATTGGACGAAATACACTAGAAACAATGGTTCACTGTTCAGTATTCCAATGAAATCATTCCAATGATAATATTCCGATGAAGGCTTATATCTGAAAATATAATCAGGTTATTGGGTCATTACGTCTTTAGTGCTTGCTATGCACAAATTGACTGCTGCGTTTCCTATATTACCACAGCGGTGACACTTCAGATGTACCTCATTGACTATTAACTACTTTGGGATGTCCTGAAGTCATAAAATACGATATGAAAATGTAACGCTTTCTTTCCTCTTTTAATGTGAGTATTGCAAGTTCCCCTCATATACTGAGAAATATTATCAAAATAAACATTACCATTCGGTGTTTTATGCAGCAAGTGTATAGAAGCAATGGTTTATCTCAAATCTGTTTTTCACAGGGTCGATCTAGTCTTTGCCAAAGGCACCCAGGAGGATGCTGGCTCGGTATGCTCAGTGTCAGTGCTGCTACCGAGAGCTTCATTAGAAATTAGACCCTCCTGTCAGTACTAACGTGCAGTGGCCTACAATGCAGGAGATTGGCTGAACTGTGTGCCATTCATTTCAATGCCCGCTTGTCATGGTCGACCCTATTTGGTATAACAGAGGAAAACCAGAATTTTGGGGTTTCAAAAACAGCTAAATAAACTTATCTTGGTACAAGGGGTCACTTTAGAAATGCCGGCTTCTTATATTTCCAAAAAGGTTGGCTGTGAAGCACTTTATGGTTGTTGACCAGTTTTGTAGAGGCAACAGTTTACTGTTCCTGCTCTGCACTTTACCTATGGTAAGGAACACATACACTATTTTCTCTTTTGTAGCACTCCGTCTATCTTGCCCCATGTATTAACCCTTGAGCTAACGTTAAGGCAGGGGTGGGCAAACTGCGGCCCGCCAAAGGTCTTTATGCGGCCCACCAAGATCAAGTCATAAAAAAAAAAAAAAATTTTTAATTTTTTTTTCTTTTTAATTTTTTTTTTAAATTCTGGTTAATGGGGGGGGCTGTTGGGTTACTGGTATAGGGTGGATACGTTGACTTGAGTAGGGTGATCATTGCTCGGCACAACATGTGTTTCATGTGAAGTTTCTACTTTAAAATATTAATTAATAAAAATTAATTGCTTTTTTTTCTTTAAACTGAGTTACTTTGTTTTTCAAATAAATGTGTTTCATGTAAAGTTTCTACTTTAAAATATTAATTAATAAAAATTAATTGCTTTTTTATTTCTTTAAAAACCTTTTATTTTGGCTATTTTAAATATTAATTATTTTACTTAATATACTATGCGGCCCTTTAAAATTGTGAATTTCTGAGTGTGGCCCTTGCACAGAAAAGTTTGCCCACCCCTGCGTTAAGGAGTGTGTCGATTCACATTAACTAACAATCAAATGGAAATCTACCCATTGTATTATGCTTTAAACAGTACTGTTTATATTTCCCTCTGAATGCAAGTATTATGTTAAAACGTGAAGAGGAGTTTAGCATGCAACAAAGGAACAATCGCAAGTTGAAAACATTGAAACATACTTTAACCAGAGGCTTTCACTGGAATGAAATCATACTTTGACTCCTGACCATTTCTGAATTTTTGCATTTCCTGATTAGGACTATTCTTGGCAGCGAAAAGTCTCGTCTAATATTTGAAATGAAGTATCACTTTATCAAACTGACCAGGAATGAAAAGGTTACAAAAGAACCAAACGTATCCAGCTTGTCATGAGTGTTGGAAATGTAAAAAAAAGAGATGTACAGCAGACCCAGTCACATGAGGGAGAAAGGCCGGGTAACCACAGCTACGGCTCCCTGGATAACAAAGATCAAAATGAAACAGAAAATGGATGCTTAAGATAAATGTCAGCTTTACTATTTTGTAGAGAGTTGAATACCAAAAATACAGAAGAGAATCGAAAAGCAAATAATGGAAGACAAAGAGAGAGTATGAGAATAATTTA
The DNA here is from genome assembly GCF_902713615.1 of Scyliorhinus canicula. Classification (NCBI taxonomy): domain Eukaryota; kingdom Metazoa; phylum Chordata; class Chondrichthyes; order Carcharhiniformes; family Scyliorhinidae; genus Scyliorhinus; species Scyliorhinus canicula. The sequence continues at coordinate 226,148,894 of NC_052149.1, read as the reverse complement.
GGAACTAACATAAAAGGTACTCCAAAGGTCAACAAACCCCGTCCAATGTCTTTCTGTCCTTCTTTATAATATGGCAATCAGACCTGCACACAATATTGAGAAGAATATTACATAAGAAATATTGGGCTGGATTCACCGTTTTTGAGACTAAGTGCTGACTGTGGCATTTTACGACGGAAAAATCGGCGCCGAACCCTCACCTGTCCTGCGACCAGTGAGGGGCTGGCAGCCGTGCCAAGTAAAACCCCCCGGCTCCCACGACAAAAACGGCTGGAGAATGACCACGCTATAAAACATGGCCGTGTGCGGACCCGACCTGCCAAATACTGCCCCCCCCCCCCCCCCCCCCCCCCCCCCCCCCCCCCCCAAACTAGTCCGCGGCCGCCACGCCGGGTTCCCGACTGCTGAGACCACAAGTGAACTGCGCCGTCGGGGACTCGACCCATCAGCGCCGGTGAATCGCGGAGGCCCCGGAGACTAGAGGGTCAGGCCCGCTAATGATATGCCAGCAGTACTTAAATGCCGGGCGGCGAGGGGCGCATTTACGCTATTTTGGGGGTGTCAGAGGATCCTGATTTGTTATCAAACCGCCGCCTATCGTGATTTTGGCATCGGAGACAGTGCTCCGCCCAATCGCATTTCACGATTTCGGCGTCGGCCAATGGTGAATCCAGCCCAGGATTGCAGTAAGTCATTCAGCCCCTCGGGCGTGCTCTTCTAAGTATGTTCCAGCCAAAGTTCACTCCAGGTTTAGCATAACCTCCCTACTTTTCAGTTGTGTACTGAGGAGTATGCTGAAGACTGTTTGTGCAAAGTGGGTTCTCTTTTAATTTTGAACCTGGATTAGTTTGCATATGAAACTTTATTGAAATGGATTCATGGGGCAGAATACAACAAGTTCCAAAATAAGTTAACATACAGCAAACAATTTAATATTTGATAACTTGGTTCCATTATCATTTATCCAAACAAATATTGAGGTCATAGATCATCTGGATCGTAAGTGCCATGAAGATCAGTAATGGGAGTGGTTGGTAAGGTTGATGGCAGTAAAAGTATCAAATGTAAAAAGCTGAATAGATGCCAGTTTCCAAATAGGAAATGTTAGTGTTTTTGGTTAGGGTAGCATACGTGTTTGGGAGAAAGAGGTTGAGTATATTAATTAAACTATTGCAAGTTTCATTATAAAATAAAATAATTTCTGGCTAACAAATCTATTTTGTGACTGTTGGAGGCAATTGACATTCATAATATCTTACAGCAAAGTTGGAGTCCGTCCCGGCTCTCCATAGAGAGACCCAGTCAGTTAGATTCCTCCATTTCATCACCATAACCCTGTAAGATTATTTCTCTCAAGCACACATCCAATTTTTTTTTTACATCGCCGCCAATCCTTCAAGGTCTCCACTCCCACCATCCTCCTCGGAGGGAAATAGCTCATTACCACTCGATGCATTAAAAAGTTCCTCCTCACATTCGCACCTCAATGCTTGTCCAAAACTATGGGCGGAATTTCCCTTTACATTATCCAAATCAATATTTGGATATTTAAAGTTCCCCAGTATCACCACTCCTTACTCTTGCATATTTCTGTAATCTCCTTGCAGATTTGCTACTCTGTCTCTCCCACACTCTGCAGGGATCAATAAAATATCCCCATAATAGGATCATATATTGCTGCTTCACAACTTTGACCAAATAGATTCTGTCCTTGTTTCATTGAACAGATACTCCCTTTCAACATTCGGCCTCTAATGCCAATATCAGTTCTTTCAAGGAGAGACCCATTTAGACCTTGGCCTCTGCCCTTTCCCCATAGTTAAAATTATTTCTTCTCAAGTCTTAAACCAATTTCCTTCTGAAATCTGCTACTGAATCTACTTCTACAGTAGGATTTTAATTAACTTAATCTTGCAAAGTTAACATCTCACAATGAAGCACTCCCTCAGTACGCCCACTTCAACATTCTGGCAATCCCTCAGTTAGTCAGCTTTGACAGTGCAGCACACCCTCAGTACGCCCACTTCAACATTCTAACAATCCCTCAGTTAGTCAGCTTTGACAGTGCAGCACTCACTCAGTACGCTGGCTTTGACAGTGCAGCACTGCCTCAGTACACCAGCTTTGACAGTGCAGCACACGCTCAGTCCGCCAGCATTGACAGTGCCGCACTCCCTGAGTTCTGCTCCTCTGACAGTGCAGCACTCCCTCAGTACTGCCCTTCCGACAGTGCAGCACTCCCTCAGTACTTACCCTCTGACAGTGCAGCACTCCCTCAGTACTGCCCTTCCGACAGTGCAGCACTCCCTCAGTACTGACCCTTTGACAGTGCAGCACTCCCTCAGTACTGACCCTCAGACAGTGCAGCACTCCCTCAGTACTGACCCTCAGACAGTGCAGCTCTCCCTCAGTACTGACCCTCTGACAGCGCAGCACTCCCTCAGTACTGACCCTCTGACAGTGCAGCACTCCCTCAGTACTGACCCTCTGACAGTGCAGCACTCCCTCAGTACTAACCCTCTGACTGTGCAGCACTCCCTCAGTACTGCCCCTCTGACACTGCAGCACTCCCTCAGTACTGACCCTCTGACAGTGCAGCGCTCCCTCAGTACTGACCCTCTGACAGTGCGGCACTCCCTCAGTACTGACCCTATGACAGTGCGGCACTCCCTCAGTACTGACCCTCTGACAGTGCAGCACTCCCTCAGTACTGACCCTCTGACAGTGCAGCACTCTCCCAGTACTGACCCTCTGACAGTGCAGCACTCCCTCAGTATTGTCCCTCTGACAGTGCAGCGCTCCCTCAGTACTGCTCCTCTGACAGTGCAGCACTCCCTCAGTACTGACCCTCTGACAGTGCAGCGCTCCCTCAGTACTGCTCCTCTGACAGTGCAGCACTCTCTCAGTACTGACCCTCTGACAGTGCAGCACTCCCTCAGTATTGTCCCTCTGACAGTGCAGCGCTCCCTCAGTACTGCTCCTCTGACAGTGCAGCACTCCCTCAGTACTGACCCTCTGACAGTGCAGCACTCCCTCAGTACTGACCCTCTGACAGTGCAGCACTCCCTCAGTACTGACCCTCTGACAGTGCAGCACTCCCTCAGTACTGACCCTCTGACAATGCAGCACTCCCTCAGTACTGACCCTCTGACAGTGCAGCACTCCCTCAGTACTGACCCTCTGACAGTGCAGCACTCCCTCAGTACTGACCCTCTGACAGTGCAGCACTCCCTCAGTATTGACCCTCTGACAGTGCGGCACTCCCTCAGTACTGACCCTCTGACAGGGCGGCACTCCCTCAGTACTGACCCTCTGACAGTGCAGCACAGAAAGAAGTGGAGTGAAGAATTAATAAGAACTTTAAGAAACAGAAAATATCTATTATGCAACACCCTAGTCGTTATTTCCTCGCTGAATCGCAGCCCCAATCTGCTGGGGCTGAGATGGAGATGCTGGGCGTGGTGACTATCACCATCTTTGTTTCAGGAAGACCCATGGAAGTCAGCTAATGTCTTTCGGCTGGTTTCAGGCGATGGGTAGTGGACACCTGCTCAGCTGGAATGTGTCATTTTGTCCTTGTGAGACAGTGTGGCACTGCCCCATTTGCAGTGCATTTTATTCATTTTCAAAGAAAAGTCACTTTCAAAAGATACCAAACTGAGTACAGTTCATGGGCGGGAATCTCCGTTCTCATAGCCGGCCAATGGGGCTTCCCGTTGCAGCCACCCCACGCGTCGGGAAACCCGTGGGCTTGGGTGCGCTGCCGGCGAAGTGGGGGATCCCGCAGACGTAGAATCCCGCAGCTGGAGGATCCCGCAGACGGGGAATCCTACAGTCAGAAATACTAGATGGAAATCGGCCACCTTTACCTGGTCTAGCCTACATGTGACCCCAGACCCACAACAATGTGGTTGAATCTTTTTTTTTTTGGAAATGTTTTTTATTGAGTTTTCATATTTTATATCCAACAAATTACAAATTATTAGAAAAAAAACATGCAAAAATTAACATGTATATTTACAGGCAAGCATCTTCATAATAACAACTGTTGCCAGCCCCTTTAACCGGCATACTTATTTTACATTCCCCAATATGGCCGAGGCACATGTTTATAGGCATTTATTTACAATTTGGTTTTGGGCCTTAGCTTGCCATCAAACCCCATAACAAACCCGTAGCCCCCCCCCCCCCCCCCCCCCCCCCCGGCTACCTTCCCCCGATTCCCGTCCATTTGGTTGAATCTTAACTGCCCCCTGAAACGACCGAGCAAGCCGCACCGTTCGAGGCCAACTAGGGGTGGACAACAAATGTTGGCCCAGCCACCGACGGCCACATCTCGTGAAATCATTTTTTAAAACAATTCACACAGAGTATTCTCTGAGCCTTGCACGGCCATTTGTATTTTGATGCTGCTGTTGAGTTGTATCTGGGTTCTTTTACAAGTCAGACTTTTTTTTTGATGTATGAATTTCTTTATAACTGTTAAAGAATCTTTGTAGCTTGGGTAGCAATTAAAAAGTTCCTACTGAATTGTCAGTTGTCTACAGATTTGGAAGGGAACGAGAGATCAATCGAGAGAGAGAGAGAAAACGAGAGCGAGACAGAGATTTTCTTCAAAGATAGGAGCTGATTAATTACCTGTCTGCCGGTTTCCGCAAGAAATCTATTCTCTGGCTATTCTCATTCAAGGAATGCATTGTAAAGGCTGAGTTGTCTCTGCAGCCATGCTCTAAGGAGCTGAGGGAATCATAGAATCGATGGGCTGGATTTAGGAGCAGGCATTGTGACCCCAAGTCAGGACCACATTGGGGTCCTGAGCCTGCGTTTGCCGGCAATCAGACCCGTGGGGCAACCTTCGGGGAGGCTGCCTCCTAATTAGACGCCTCCAAACTCACCATATTATTAAGGATGCTGCCAGCACAATGAGATGGCTGGCAGCTCTGAGGCCTTGGCGGTCCCTCTGGGAATGTTGGATGCTGCTGAGGCAAGTCAAGACCAAAGATAGAGGCACCCTTGGGTGGGAGTGGAATACTGATCAAATGTTTTATGAAGGTCATAAAGAGTAGTCCCCTTAGAGTGGAGGTAAATCCCTCCATAGGATTTGTTTGGGCCACAGATGGGGCCTTTCCTGCCCACGTCCCACCTTTGGGTCATTGAGCCTCTGACTCTGTTGATCCCTCCCAGCATGCCGCAGGAAGGCTGTCAAATTGAGGTGATGGCAGGAGGCAAAAGGTGCTATCCAATTAATTTTAGTTGCCTAGCTATTATTTTTTTACAAGTATTTGCACTCTTGAATTTTATGACTGGAACTGCTTGAACCACGCTTTCAGACAGTGAGTTCCAGATTACACCACTTTTCCGCCCAAGTATTCTGCCCATCTCACCTCACGTTTCTATGACTCATCGCCTATATCTGCGTCCTCTGCTTCCTGACCTTCCCACCTCTGTGAATTGGGTTTCTTTACTTCAGCCACTGGATCCCTTGGTCATTTTGAACACCGTTATTAAATCTCCCCTCTGCTCTGAGGAGATGAATCCAAGCGTTTCCACTCACTCTCTCTCTTCCCTGTTAGCATTCCAGCAAAGCTCTTGTACACCTCCTCCAACATCGTGTAAATTAATAATAATAATCTTTGCTTTTGTCACAAGTAAGCTTACATTAACACGGCAGTGAAGTTACTGCGAAAAGCCCCTAGTCGCCACATTCCGGCACCTGTTCGGGTACACTGAGGGAGAATTCAGAACGTCCAATTCGCCTAACAAGCACGTCTTTCGGGACTTGTGGGAGGAAACCAGAGCACCCGGAGGAAACCCACGCAGACACGGGGAGAACATGACCCAAGTGGGAATCGAACCTGAGACCCTGGTGCTGTGAAGCAACAGTGCTAACCACTGTGCTACCATGTCACCCACCCTTCCTAAAATATGCCATCTAGAATTGGCCATGATAAACCAGCTAAACCAGCCTAACCAGTTTTTCTAACATAACATAACTTGTTTCCTATTCCTTCACGAATATATCCAAGGATCATTTATGCTAATTTTATAACAGCTTTCTTAACTTGGGCGAAATTCTCCGACCCCCAGCAGGGTCGGGGAATCGCCCGGGGCCGGCGTAAATCCCGCCCCCCCCGTGGCCGGAATTCTCCGCCATCCGGGAATCGGCGGGGACAGGAATCACGCCCCACCGGTCGGCGAGCCCCCCCGTGGCGATCGGCGGGCCTCCCGCAGCGATTCTTTGGCCCGCGATGGGCCGAAGTCCCGCCGCTGTCAGGCTTCTCGCGCCGATGTGGTTTAAACCACCTCTGTGCCGGCGGGAGCAGGCGGCGTGAGCGGGCCCCGGGGTCCTGGTTGGGGGGGGCACGGGGCGATCGGACCCCGGGGGTGCCCCCACGGTGGCCTGGCCCGCGATTGGGGCCCACCAGTCAGCGGGTGAGCCTGTGCCGTGGGGGCACTCTTTTTCTTCCGCCTCAACCACGGCCTCCACCATGGTGGAGGCGGAAGAGACCCCCTCCACCGCGCATGTGCCGGTGGTGACGTAAGTGGCCGCTGACGCTCCGGCGCATGCGCAGACTCACGCCGACCAAGGCCTTTTGGACAGCCCCGTTGCCGGGCGGCATGGCACCAAAGGCCGTTGGCGCCAGTCGGCGGAGCGGGAGCCACTCTGGCACGGGCCTAGCCCCTAAAGGTGCGGAGAATTGGAGCCTATGTTCCTCAATATTTACTAAGTTTTGCATGATCTGACATTATGCTGTGCTTTCCCAAAATCATTAATATATCCCAGAAAATACACTTGTCTTCCTAATACTGACCCCTGGGGAACTCCATTATATATTTCCCTCAGTCTGAAAAACAATGGTTTACTACTGCTCTCTGCTTTCTGTCTCCATGTAAACATTTACCCCATTAATCTCACTGGCTTTAACTTTGCTTACACGTCTACTATGTGGCAGTTTATCAGATATTTTTTGAAAGTCCGTGAACACAACACTGACCACACTCTGCCCATCAAAGCCAGCTGTGATTTCATTCAACAGACTGTTAACTGGACCTACCTTACGAATACTGTGGCCATGACAGCAAGGGAGAAGCTGGGGATTCTGCACCCAGTAACTAACCTCCTGATTGCCCAAAGCCTGTCCACCATCTACAAGGCACAGGTCAGGTGTACTCTCCACTTGCCTGGTGAGTGAAAAACACTCCAAGAACCCGCCACCATTCAGGGTAAAGCAGCCCGCTTGATTGGCACCCCGTCCACCATTTTAAACATTCACTCCCTCTACCACCAGAGCACAGTGACAGCCGTGTGTACCATCCACAGGATACACTGCAGCAACTTACCTTCGACAGCCCTTCCAAGAGCAGCAGATGCATCGGAAGCACCATCGCCTATGCGTTTCCTTCCAATATGCATACGATCCTTCGTTGGAGCTTCATCACTATTCCTTCACTGTCGCTGGGTCAAAAACCCTGGAACATTCCCCTAACAGTGCCTTGGTTGTACCAATACCAGACGTAATGCGCAGGTTCAAAAAGGTGGCTCATCACCATCTTCTCAAGGGCAATTCGGGGAGAGCAGCAAATGCTGACCTTGCCACATTCCAAGGTCAAATAAATAAAAAGGTGCTGTGTGTGTCTATACTGTCCATGCTGGCTTTATCTGTGTTTATATTGTACGTCTGGCTTTTACAGTGTCCTTATAGTGTAAATAAAGTATGTCATTGTGTGTTAACACTCCATACACCGGGTGTCTTTCACTGTGTTGATACTGTGATTATTGGCCATCTCTCTGCTTGTGTATATTGAATATTCTCATTATAAACATTTTCAGTTCTGAATAACGTTGAGGGTGATCATTCCTTTGGTGGCGGGGTGCGGCCGGGGGGGGGGGGGGGGGGGGGGGGGCTGCAGACCAGATCACAGAATCACAGTGATTCACATGTACAGGAGAAAGAGGGTGTAAGATCAGGATACAGTATTAAGAATGGTGTGATTCTGATTAAGTTGGCGTACAGGCTGGTGTTTCTGTGTCCACTGACATGATTCCAGGATGGTTTGTTTCCTCCCTTGTGCTGGGGTGCAAGATGTCACAGGGTATCCGCAACCACTTCTGAGTGGAGAGGGTGCACATATGGGAGGGGCCATATTGGTACCGGTGATACTGGTGGAAAGTGGTGCAGGCAGATGTGAGGGTAGATAAAGATAAAAGATGAAACTAAAAGACAGGGTAGATAAAGATAAACTATTTCTGCTGGTTGGAGATTCTAAAACTCGGGGACATAGTATAAAAATCAGGGCTAGACCATTCAGGAGAGATTATAGGAAGAACTACTTCACTCAAACGGTGTTAGAGGTTTGGAACTCTCTCCCACAAACAGCAGTTGAAGCTAAATCAGTTATTAATTTTAAATCTGAGATAGGTTTGTGTTTAGCAAAGATATTAAGGGATATAGGACAAAGGCAGCTATATGGAGTTAGGCCACAGATCAGCCATGATCTCATTAAGTGGCAGGACAGGCTCGAGAGGCTGAATGGCCTACGTTTGTTCCTATGATCCGAGGGATTCGAAAATAAGATAATCAACAGGACCTTACTGGTAATAATCTTTGGAGTGCTCCGTGCTTGGAGAGGTGGGCTCTGTACAGGCCGGATGGGTTGCACAACCATCCTGCCAGGACCAATGTCTACGCAGGATGGTTTGCCACTGGAGCGCATTTAAACTAATTTGGCAAAGCGAAGGGAACTCAAATATAGCATATGAAAGAAGAAACGAGGTCTGAAAAGGATTGGAAGAGACAGAGAGCACCAGACTCGGAAATAATGTGATCATAATAAGAGGGAATACAGTAGGTTTAAATTAGGTTCACAGTACATAAATGCACAAAGTGTGGTACATAAGGTTGGTGAGTTGCAGGTGTAAATAGCCACATGGGAATTTGATGTTGTGGTCTGTGGTCAATAGAGAAACCTGGCTCAAAATAAGACCAAAACTGGACACTAAATATTTCCGGATGCAAAGTGACCAGGAAAGGTTGGGAAAGAAAGAAAGGAGGAGGGATAGCGGTATTTATAAAGCAGAACATTGCAGTACTGGATACAGGGAAGATGTCTCAAAGGAGTCCAGGGCAGAATCTATTTGATTACCATTAAAAAAACAATAAAGCTACCATTATAGAACCAGCAAACAACAAAGAAAAGCACAGAAACAGGCCATTCGGCCCTCCAAGCCTGTGTCGGCCATGCTGCCCGTCTAAACTAAAATCTTCTACACTTCTGGACATATACTATTGGACGTGTTCTAAAGACCACCAACTAGGGGAAAATACATAAATGAATACGTTGGAAGAGAAATTGATTTGCAAGGACTACAGACTAGTATTAACGGGGGACTTGTATTATCCTAATATAAACTGGGATAGGTAAGAGAAGGGTAAGAGTTTCTGAAGTGTGTTCAGTACAGTTTTCTGTAAATAGGGACTATTTAAGTAACAGTGATCATAGTACCCTATGTGTTAATTATTTATTATTTGTATTAATTGTGCACAACTTGTGGGCATTAACTGGGGAATTAGATTAGCCCCTATAAATCGACACAGACTAAAATTGAGAATTTTGAGGTTAGGAGGTATATGTTTGTAACTGACAACTCTGCAAATAAATACAAACAAAAGATTGGCTCAATTTCTTTCCTTCACCAGCTAGGTTTCTGGAATAGAACAAATTAGCTGCAGAAATGGACAAGGAGAAATCTTGAGTGAAAATACTTAATTGGAGAAGGAACAATTTCAGTGGATTGAGGACAGATCTATCCAAAGTAAAGTGAAATAGAAGATTGGCAAGCAAAACTATGAGCAAACAACGGGCTGCCTTTTAAGGAGAGGACAGTTCAGGTACAGTTCAGGTACATTTTCATGAGAGGGAAAGGTCAGAAAACACAATCCAGGGCTCCATGACCTGTGAAAGAGAGAGAATAAGATGAATCAGAATAAAAGGAATGTATGGCAAACATCAGATTGATAATACAAGTGAGAACCAGGCTGAATATAAAAAATTCAGAGGGTAACTGTAAAATAAAATAAGGGTGACAAAGAGAGAGCATGAGAAATGCCTAGCAGCTAACATCAAAGGGATCACAAAGTCTCCTATAGGTACGTATATAGTAAATGTTGCCACAGTCCCGCAGGACCATTGGCTGCTCTTCCCTTTGAGAGCTGACTGGTGGTGATGTAACCCGAGGATCACCACTCTTCAGGCAAGGGTCAAGGTTGAGAAGGCGGGGCCTTCATGAATAACCTCAGCTTATATGGAACTTGAATGCGCTGTTGGCATCGCTCCACATCACGATTCAACCGCCCAGCCAACTAACCTAACCTAGCCCCAAGTAAATAGTGAAAGGCTGGTAAAAGAAGAGGTGGGGTCAATTCAACTTCTGAATAGAGATCTAAGAATAGAGGCAGAGGGTATGGCTGAGGTGCTTATTGATGACTTTCTATCTGTCTTGATCTGGGAAGAAGATGGACCCAAACTTATACTGAAAGGGGAGAAAGCTGAAATACAATATGAGCTAAAAATTGATAAAGAGGAGATCCTAGAAAGGTTGGCAGTATTTATAGTTGGTAAGTCCAGGCCCAGACCAGATGCATCCAACAACATTGAGTTAAGTAAGAGAAAAAAGTGCAGAGGTACTGGCCATAATGGAATACGTCGGGATATTAAGAAACACTGATCAAGACTGTGATTAGGGACATCTTGTACAGGGTTGAAACATGGACCTTGAGTAAACTGGACATCTAAATTCTGTAACGGTGCAAAATGGATTTCTGGCGAAGGAGAGAGCTCAAGAGCAATGAAGTGGAGGAGGAAAGATCGTGAGTGAATATCATCAAGAAAGGCAAACAAGGTTAGATTCACCATATTCGGAGGCTGGGGAACCTGCTGAAGTGGGTGACTGAAGGAAGATAAAAGGGATGTAAACCAAGAGGGAGAAAACAATCATTGAACCATTGAAATTGAAAATGGGAAGCTTCTATTAGCAACTGCAGAGTAAAGCGCAAGAACATGAGACATGGAGAAATGAAGCGAGGACCTACCCTTAGGCAAATCTTTATTACTGGCCATAAGCTACCAATGCTCCTTTGATATAAGAGTGGTGCCAGAGGATTGCAGAATTGCAAATGTTACATCTTTTTTTTAAGTGTGTACGGGTGAACCTTGCAACTTTAGCCAGACAGTTTACCTCTGTGATGGGGAAATCTTTCAAAACACTAATCCAGGATAAAGCTAACAATCACTTGGAGAAATATGGATTAATTAAGGATAGATTTGGTGGAGGTGAATTGTGTTTAACGAGCTTGATTGCACTATTGATGAGGTAACAGAGATGTTTGATGAGGGTACATGTACATTCAAAAGACATTTGACAAAATACCACCTAATAGTGTTGCCGGTTTAAACCTCTGGAATGAAAGGGACGATGGCAGCATGGATACAAAGTTGACTGGGTGACAAGACAGGAAGATATACAGTGGGGTTCCCTGGGGTCAGTACAAGGAATAATGCTTTATTTGATATAAATGGCCTGGACTTGGGTGTACAAGTACAATTCCTAAATTTGCTGATGACACAAAACTTGGCAGTATAATGAAATGTGAAGAGGTTAATAATAGTCATCAAGAGGGTGGTGGAATGGACGAACACAAGGCAGATGAAAATTAGAAGTGTGAAGCGATGCATTTTTGGTTGGTAAAATGAGGAGAGGCAATATAACATGAAGAGCACAATTCTAAAGCAGGAACAGAGAGCGGTGGAGTGTATGTGTACACGTTGTTGAAGGGTTGAAAGTGGCAGATAGGTTGAAAAAGTGATTGTGAAGGTTTACGGGATCTTGGACTTTATAACTGGAGGCAGAGAGTGCAAAGGTAAGGAGGTTATGGTGAATCTTTCCAAAATACTGGTGCCATCTCAAATTTAGTTGGGTCCAGTTCTTGGCACCGCACTTGAGGAATCTAAAATCTTCAGGTGATCCGAAGGTGATTCAAATACAGGTTTATTCTTAAGGCGAAAGAAAAGGCCACAACATGGCATAAACACATAGGTCCCAGCCGAGACCACTGGGTCTTGTACCAACTCACCTATAAGGGGGTCTTTGGGTAGAGAACTGAAGAAGATATTGGCCATCTCTTTATCTCTCTGCATGAGTAAGATTTCTGTCAATTATAAAGACGCAGATATGTATCAAGTCCAATTTGTGCTAGTTATTGGCTGGTTGACTGATTTGGGGCCTGGAATTGTGCCTTTCCGATGCCACTTTAAGCAGTCAGCTTGTTAAAAGGGAATTTCATTCCAGCTACAGACAACAGGGAAATACATGATTAGACAAACACCTGGAGCAAATAGTGAGCTGGCACCAAGTGTCTCCGAAGCAGTCGTGGATGATCTGGTCAAGACAATGGATGAACAGTGAGAGGCCTGGTTCCTCCTTCAGGAGCAGAAATCCCGAAAGGCAACTTTCCAGAAGAAAGAGGTTTCTGAAGTGATCGACATAGCAGTTTAGCTCCCTGGAGTGAAAGAAGCTCAATGACCCAAGCAATGTTTGTCAAGGTAAGAACCCTGTTCTCGCGTTCCCTGCTTGATTACCAACATCTGCAGCCTCATTACTCACAACACTCATCTCCACATCTCCCTTTTCACTTCCTACACTCACTACACCTACGTCGCATCATACTTGCACACTCACCACTATTGCAACCCTTTCTTTCCTCGCATCTCAAATCTGGTGCTGTTCTTCCATTATCGAGACATTCCTGAAACGCCTCATCAGCCAATCACTAACACACTCCTGAGACAAGAGGAGGGGGAGCCAGTACACATTTCTCCATCCTATCTCCTTTCAAAAGAATCCTGCTGGTCACTTCAGACAGTGGGAGAATCAAGGCCCTAATGAGTGATAAGATTGGAAGAGATCTGAAGAAGGATTGCTTCATGCCTCATCCTCTCTCTCCCCTTTTCATTCCTATCTCAAACCACATACTATGCTTGACAAACCATATAAAGTCCACCACACGCTTATCGCTCTCTCTCTCTGCTCTCCCTCCACAACAAAACTTAATTTTTGTCCCTATCTTTTATTTCAGCTGCTGGAAGTGCCTCAGCCAATGGAGGAAAAGGAGGGCAGCCTTCCTGAAGATATTCACTCAGTTTCACCTACAAGCACTTGTTCAGAGACTGGCACAGCACATACCTTGGAGGCTGACCTAGGGCAGAGTGGAGGTCACTGGGCACAGGTGTGCAAGATCTAGGGCAGGGTAGGAGGATTCCGCAAGGTGCGAGACCACGTGCTACTCTGTTTCAGGGGATTCAGATGTTGACTCCAAGGATCCAGTCGACCTGAGGAGGCTGGTGGGCATCAACGAGGAGTTGATCATGTGACCTGGCATTCTGTCAGGGAGCTTGCCCGCAATGATCCAGAGAATGGAGGGGTGCGGTTGCAATTGGTGTCAGGGCTTCACACCGAGCATGGAGGTCATTCTGTCCTTGCTTTGTGTCCGTGAAAGTGCAGCTTCGTTCTAGCACAGTTTGGGAGTGCCATACACTAGGTACGAGGCCATTCAGTCCCTGGTCATCCATTCAGTCATGTGAGAGTTGACTTACACCTCAAGTCTATTCACTCACCTTTGCTCCTTTATGCTTTGATAATGTAATTGGATAAAAATCAACTGAAAGCTCCAACAACATCCACAGCTGTTTAGGGAAGGGTTCCAGAGATGTAAATCCATTGTGAATGAGTGTCTGGGCTGAGCCCATAATGTGTCAGTTCTGATCAGTGAATAAATAAATGCAAGGCCGGAACAAGACTGAGCCAGACAGCGCTGGGAGTTGATTGGTTCCTACAATGGACTGCTGAGGTTATCTGTTCCTTTATTGATCAGGAGCCCAGCTTATGGATCACAAGGTTTATGACAGGTTCCAGCTCCATACTGTTCACTAGGGAGCCGTGTAGTTATTCAGACAGCACCATTCAATCTTGCTAATCGACTAAGACATGTTTTGTGACCCATGTCATCACGGCAGCACCAGCGGAAAGAGGCTTGGTACTAAACTCGAGTATACCGATTGGATGAGGGAAACCTAATGCTCAAGGACCCTCCATGAAGCGAGGGTGTGGTGTTCTCTGCTTTGCTTTACCTGGATGGGTTGGATGCGTAGTGTTGAACAAAGAACAACAAGCTTTGTTGACAAACAAACCTAATTTATTAACACTACTAAATAAGATTTGTGTGTATTCCTAAAGTATAAGGTTACTGAATTAAACTATGCTATCTCTAACTACAAAACTCTCAAATGCACAACTGCCTTATGCCTAACCATCTTTTACCCAAAATCCCAGAAGTTACATGATATATATATTCGTGGTAAGAAGCATTATCATTAACTTATTAACTCTTTACATCAATATACATATAATGACAGAGGGGTCGGAGGCCACTTTGGGTGGGTTGCGTCTCTGAGCCAGCAGAGACCAGTGAGATTTTAACTCGTTAAAAACCTGTCCACTTGCTCGGAGTTTTCATCAGGCCCCAGATGTCGCAGGAAGGAGATAAGAGACAGTATCCCGTGTCTCCAGAACATCACTGAAAATTAGGCAGATTTCAATTTACATGTGTGTATAGGGAAGAGAGATGAGGCATGGAAACGGCCTCCATCGAACTACACGGCTGAAAAGTGTCTGCATTCTCTGTCTGCATTTATTCCTGGGAGGCGAGAGCCACTGGCAAGGCCAGAACTTGCTGCCCATTCCTAATTCTCCCGAGAAGGTGGTGGTGAGCCGCATCTCCTTCACATGATTGGCTTCTGACTTGCCAGCTCATATTTAAAGAATAAAATTGTTGGGTGTCATTCTCATATTTGTGCTGGCGATCGATCAACGTGGAGTATTTGAAATTGGGGTGATTCACCACACTCAGCTCTTTCAGCCTGTGCCTGGGGCGGCAGGGTATGAGGAGCAGGATATGGTTTTATATAAGCCACTGTGTTTGCAGTTATTTAAACCACACACATGTAGACACAAGACTAGTAATCTACTGCCATTTTTTAATGCACCTCATTTCATGTCATTCCTCCAAACCCCCCCTCCCCGCCCCCACCAGATCTCTGTCAGGTCGAATTGTCGGTGGCGTTTGGTGGTTCTTCACCTTGATCATCATCTCATCCTACACTGCCAACCTAGCTGCCTTCCTGACAGTTGAACGAATGGTCTCACCCATTGAGAGCGCAGAGGACCTCGCAAAGCAGACAGAGATTGCCTATGGAACACTCGACGCCGGATCGACAAAAGAGTTCTTCAGGGTGAGTGCAAAGTCTGTCTGCGTGCTGCCCTACCTGTGGGAGAGGGATGTAAAAAGACAGGTTTAAACCTGTAGTGCACTACCCTGCTGAATGGTTAAAAAAAAAGGTGCCATTAAACTCCTCAGGACCTCCCAGAGCACCTGCTGGCCGATGAAGGGCATTTGAAATGTTGTCACGTGTCGTAACTTTGCACACAGCAAGATCCCACAGCCAGCAAGCAGCACGCACACCAGCCAGGGGGCACAAGGCCAACCTGAAAATGATCCCCGTTTCTTAGCGTGAGTTTCCCATGTCACAACCCCTGGGGCAACACGCCCATTTGAAAGGCAATGGATTTCAAAGTTGCCACTCCACTCAGCCCCAGTTCAAACATGTGGCTCGGGAACTGGAAGACGTAATGGGGGTGGGGACGATCACAACAACTATGTGGGATGGGGAGCAAGGCACACCCTTCCTCTGTAGGAAGGTTCATGGAAATGTTTATGTGAAAGAGCATACGTCTTTCATTAGTGACTGCCATTGAACTCACCACACCCAACGAAGAATCCTGGGGACTTATTTTTTTAATACAAAGTCTGTGCAAGTCATTCCCCGCCCTATCCAGCTCCTCCCTCCTGGGTTCAATATGAACCCCCATTCTTGGGGTAACTGTCTGCGGGTCACAGCCTCAGGATAAGAGGCCGATCATTTGGGACTGAGATGAGGAGCAATTACATTACTCAAAGGATTGCGAATCTTTGGAATTCTCTATCCAGAATGGTTAGCCATTGAGGACTACAGCACAGAAAAGGCCCTTGGGCCCATCCTGCCACTTACCTCAAATCAATGACTCCTGGTCATTGATTCCTTCCTGTCTGCTCTGTCTATGTCCCTCATAATTTTATACATCTCAATCATGTACCCCTCCCCTCAGTCTCCTCTGCTCCAAGGAAAACAATCCCAGTCTATCCAATCTCTCTTCATAACTAAAACTCTCCAGCCCAGGCAACATCCTGGTAAATCTCCTCTGCACCCTTTCCAGTGCTATCACACTCCTCCTATACTGGATTCTAGAACTGCGCACAACACTCTAGCTGTGGCCGAACCAACATTTTATACAGTTCCAGCATAACCTCCATGCTCTTAATCTCTACCCTCAGCTAATAAAGGCAAGTCTACCATATGCCTCCCTAACACCTTATCCATCTGCTCTGCTACCTTAAGGGACTGCTGTACATGCACACCAAGGTCCCTCTGATACTCGTTGCTTCCCAGGATCCTGACGTTTGTCATGCATTCGCGTGCCTTGTTTGTCCTGCCCAAGTGTAGTGTATCACTTCACACTTATCTGAATTGAATTCCATTTGCCACTGATCAGCCCATCTGACCAGCTCGTCTATATCCTCTTGTAATTTAAGGGCGCGATTCTCCGCAAATGCGGAGAGTCGTAAAGGCTGCCGTGAATCCGGCCGTGTTTCACGGCAGCCTCCGCGCCCCCTCCCGGGACCCGATTCAGCCCCCCGGTCGGGGCTAGCATCGCGGCCCCGGGAAGAACGGCAGCGCAGGCTTAGCGAACGTTCGCTAAGCCCGGCCGCCAAGACTCACGGCGGCTGACGCACACAATGACGTCATCCGCGCATACACGTCAAACCCGTGCATGCGCGGTCCATCATGCCCCTCAGCCACCCCGCGGACTGATCCTGCGGGGCGGCGGAGGGACAAAGTGCGCGGGAATCGGACCCGCTGCCCGCGATCGGTGGGCACCGATCGCGGGCCTATGCCACCCTTGGCGCGGCCGTGGTGCGGCCGTGCCAATCGGTGGCATGGTTGTGCAGAACGGCACTTTGTGGCCGTTTTCATGAACTGTGATAGCAGGTGTGTTTAAATTCGTGAAAACGGCCGTAAAGGCCTGGGAAATCGGCCCATCGGATAGGGGAGAATCGCTGCTCGCCGTAAAAAACGGCGAGCAGCGATTCGTGTCGTGGGAGGGGGGTGGAGAATAGCGGGAGGTCAGGAAAAATGTCGGGAAGGCCCTCCCGCTATTCTCCGACCCGTCGTGGGGGGTGGAGAATCGCGCCCTAAGTCTATCCTCCTCACTATTTACTACCCCACCAATTTTTGTATCATCCGCGAACTTACTGATCAACCCTCTTGCATTCAAGTCAAAAGCATTTATCTAAACCACAAACAGCAAGGGCCCAAAACTGATCCCTATGGGACCCCTCCGGACACAGGTTCCAGTCAGAAAAACCCCTCGACCATCACCCTCTGCTTCCTGCCACTCAGCCAGTTCTGGATTGAATTTGCCAAATTACCTTGGATCCCACATGCTTTTACCTTCGTTAACAGTCTCCCATCTGGGCAAGTAGACACCGTCAAACTCCCTCATCTGCACACCTGGTGACCACTTTGAAAAAGTCAATCAAGTTGGTTAGACATGACCTCCCCTTAACAAAACAATGCTGACTGTTCTTAATTAATCCCTGCCCCTCAAAACGCAGATTAACTCTCTCTCTCAGAATTGCTTCCATTAGTCACCCCGACACTGAGGTTAGTTTCCTAATTTATCCCTTCCTCCCTTCTTGTGGATGTTCCATTATTGAATTAATTTAAGACTGGGATAGACAGACTTTTGGTCTCTTGGGGAATTAAGGGATGTGTGGAGTGGGTGGGGCAGTGGGGCGGTACAGTGGCACAGTGGTTAGTACTCCAGGGAGCACCCGGAAGAAACCCACGCAGACACAGGTAGAACGTGCAGACTCCGCACAAGTGTGACCCAAGCGGGAATCAAACCCGGGACCCTGGCGCTGTGAAGCAACAGTGCTGACCACTGTGCCACCGTGCTGCCCATTCATGTGATTAATGTTCAGCTCGCGGAGGCTGAGACATTTAGACTGGGAGCTGCTGAAGTCAATCATCTCCTGATTAGAGGTCATGAGTCAGTGTTAAGTGTAGTAATGGTGAGTGACTATTGAATGCTCAGCAGGAGCAGAAAGCCTCATGTTCCAGGTGCTGGGGTAGACTCCTCCTCTTTACTTTCTCTTCATCTTGCGCAGAGATCAAAGATTGCCGTCTTTGAGAAGATGTGGGCTTATATGAAGTCTGCCGAACCTTCAGTCTTTGTGAAAACCACTGAGGAAGGTGTAATCCGAGTGAGGAAGTCCAAAGGGAAGTATGCCTATCTCCTCGAATCGACCATGAATGAGTACATTGAGCAGAGGAAGCCCTGTGATACCATGAAGGTTGGAGGTAACCTCGACTCCAAAGGATATGGAGTGGCTACACCCAAAGGTTCGCCCTTAAGGTGAGTGGACGAGTGTAACACTGGGAATGTACAGACTAATAGTGTAACACTGGGACCTAACACTGACAGCACAGTAATTGTAAGTAACACTGCTAACATTAACTAGAAAAGTAATTGACAGCATTATGATACAATAACATGAATTAACGTTATTGTTAACTGACTCGGTTATAGAATGGTGTTAACACACTAACAATGTAATATAGCTAACTAATCTCTGTGATATTCTGCTGACTGTTTTGTTAATGAGACTAGATTGCTTCCCTCTGAACATTTTGAGAGTCGATGAGTTTTATTGATCTTTGTGTTTAATCTCTCTCAGCTTTTTATCTGAGTAAATCCTGAGTGAATCTTGTAACCATGACAATCTCATTTGGAAGAAACAATTTGTTTAGAAATGTTGGGTAATAATGCAGTTTGTTTTTGAGATTTGTTTTGTTGTTCTGAATGTAAAGACAGACATGAACATCCAAATATCACCAACATGCCCCATCCTGCCAGCCCCGCTCTGCCCTCTCCTGCCAGCCCCGCTCTGCCCTATCCTGCCAGCCCCGCTCTGCCCTCTCCTGCCAGCCCCGCTCTGCCCTATCCTGCCAGCCCCGCTCTGCCCTATCCTGCCAGCCGCGCTCTGCCCTATCCTGCCAGCCCCGCTCTGCCCTATCCTGCCAGTCCCGCTCTGCCCTATCCTGCCAGCCCCGCTCTGCCCTATCCTGCCAGCCGCGCTCTGCCCTGTCCTGCCAGCCCCGCTCTGCTCTATCCTGCCAGACCCCGCTCTGCCCTATCCTGCCAGCCCCCCATGCCCTATCCTGCCAGCCCCCGTGCCCTATCCCGCCAACCATGCTATGCTCTGTCCTGCCAGTCCACTCTGCTCTGTCCTGCCAGTCCCGCTCTGCCCTATCCTGCCAGTCCCGCTCTGCTCTGTCCTGCCAGCCCCACTCTGCCCTATCCTGCCAGCCCCACTCTGCCCTATCCTGCCAGCCCCACTCTGCCCTATCCTGCCAGTCCCGCTCTGCTCTGTCCTGCCAGCCCCACTCTGCCCTATCCTGCCAGCCCTACTCTGCTCTGTCCTGCCAGTCCCGCTCTGCCCTGTCCTGCCAGTCCCGCTCTGCCCTATCCTGCCAGCCCCGCTCTGCCCTATCCTGCCAGTCCCGCTCTGCCCTATCCTGCCAGCCCCGCTCTGCCCTATCCTGCCAGCCCCGCTCTGCCCTATCCTGCCAGCCGCGCTCTGCCCTATCCTGCCAGTCCCGCTCTGCCCTATCCTGCCAGCCGCGCTCTGCCCTATCCTGCCAGCCCCACTCCGCTCTATCCTGTCAGCCCCACTCCACCCTATCCTGCCAGCCCCCCGTGCCCTATCCCGCCAACTGCGCTATGCCCTATCCTGCCAGCCCCCCGTGCCCTATCCCGCCAACTGCGCTATGCCCTATCCTGCCAGCCCCTCTGTGCCCTATCCCGCCAACCCCGCTCTGCCCTATCCTGCCAGTCCCGCTCTGCCCTATCCTGCCAGTCCCGCTCTGCCCTATCCTGCCAGCCCCACTCCGCCCTATCCTGCCATCCCCCCTGTGCCCTATCCCGCCAACTGTGCTATGCCCTGTCCTGCCAGTCCCGCTCTGCCCTATCCTGCCAGTCACGCTCTGCCCTATCCTGCCAGCCTCGCTCCGCCCTATCCTGCCAGCCCCCCTGTGCCCTATCCCGCCAACCGCACTATGCCCTGTCCTGCCAGCCCCGCTCTGCCCTATCCTGCCAGTCACGCTCTGCCCTATCCTGCCAGCCTCGCTCCGCCCTATCCTGCCAGCCCCCCTGTGCCCTATCCCGCCAACCGCGCTATGCCCTGTCCTGCCAGTCCATTCTGCTCTGTCCTGCCAGTCCCGACAGCTGTGAGTTGTCTCCATGTCCTGAAATTCATTTCCTTAAATAAAGACCAAGACCAAGAAATTCCAACTGATTTGTGCTGCCCCATGCGCACCCCTCACACTCTCCCCCGAGCCATCCCAAAGATTCCTCTCTATTCTAATCCCCTCTGCAAACCCCCCTCAGCGCACTGCAACCTGATCCTTCCCCTGCCCCACATGCCCTATGGTAACCCCCGCCGCAGAGAACCCCCTTTGCACCTTGCCCCGCCCCCACTCCAGCTCGAGTTACCAATGACATTTTTTTTCATCCATATGTGCGTCGACTTCTGGAGCTGGATTCTTCCTCAATTCGGTTTTTCAGCTTCTTGTCAGTATTACTTTGTTTGAGGTGGTGAGCAGGAGGGGGAATTCTAATTGGAGGTGAAAGTCCACCGTTACAGGGCTGGGTGGCTGGGATGTGGTACCCATAAGCAGCCATCGATGAGACGCTGGAATCTGAGCTGTTTGGCGGTGGCCTCTTGCAGTCTCATTAAACAGACCAAAGATTCCCTCAACCATAGCTCAGCAGCTAGCAACCCCGCCCGTGATCCAGAAGGTCGTGAGTTCAAGTCCCAACCCCAGGGTTACCAACTGTGATTCAATGTATTCCTGGAGGTTTCATCACATGACATTACAGCCAGTAGCTGGCCAACACATCCATCCTTGTGACCTCTGACCTCCTTCTACCTACGCCAATAGGAACTGTCCGCCAAATAGCCATCGCCCCCCTTCCGTCCAATTTTCAAGAGTTTTTTTATCAGGTGTAGAGAAATATTCAAAGAAAAATGAGAAAAGAAAAATCCATTTTTAGTATCCCAATGGTTTTTCTCCAGGGCCACCCAAGGCAGTGCCCTGGAGATTGGTCTTAAATTCCTGGAGGCTTCAGGAGAATTCTGGAGGGTTGGCAACCCTACCCACTCCAAAGAGCTGAATATGTAAATTAAAGCTGGCACTCCAGTCCGCTCAAGGGCAATGAGGGATGGGTAATGATTCGTGGCCCTGCCAGCGATGCCCATGAACAAATAAAATACCGAGGGCATGATTCTGTGTCAGAGGTACCACCTTTCTGGTGAGACGTGGAACCAAGGCTCCATCTGCCCTCTCTCTTGCCGGATGCAAACATCCTCTGGTGCTATCTCGGAAAAGAGGTTTCCACTGTTTTTTGGCCAATATTCCTCAATCAACATCAGTGAAAACAAATGAGCCAGCCAATATCACATGACTTTCTTTGGAGCTTGCTGTTCACAAATGGTCTTGTGATTTTCAACGCTGACTGCACGTGGGGTGGGGGTTGAGGGGGGGGGGGAATACTTAATTGGCTGGAAATCATTTTGAAACGTCCCGGTGTCATAAAAGGTGCTATAAAAATGAAATTGTTTTTCTCTTTTACTGTGACTTTTTCAACACCTATGACCTTCCCTTTATAAATGTTCTGACCTTTTACCATGTGACACACATGCCTTATCCATCTTCTGATGCTGAACACAGGCCCCGACTGTGGAGTTCACGGCTGGATTCTCCGATTTTGCAGCTATGTCCGGAGGAAGCGTCTGGTCTTACGACCAAAAAGTCGTCGCTGCCCCCCCACCGATGCTCCGCCCGGTGGGGGGCTCGCAGCCGCACCACATAAAGTCCCGGCTTTACCTGCCGATACGGACGTAGAACGCCCGTGTCCTTGGCCGCGCATGCGCATGACGGCGGCCTGCCAGATAGTGCCCCCACTGTGACCCCCCCCCCCCCCCTCGCCACCCCTGGACCCCCCTGCCAAAGCCCTCCCCTGCCAGCAGAATGGCTCCTCCCCCGACTGTGGCAGCACAGTCCGCAGCCACCACGCCAGGTTCACGAACGTTAAGAGGACACGTGTCCCACGCCGTCGGGAAGTCGGCCCATCGGGGGAGGCCCTCAGTCCTAAGGCCATCCCGACGGCGTGCGGTGTAAAGTATGCCATTTTTGTAGGACGGAGCATCTGAAAAACAGCGCCGCCCTCGATTCGGTGGGAAAACCGATTCTCCGGCAGAAAGTGAGTTCGGTGTCGGCAATCGGAGAATCCCGCCCCACATCTCTGTTCACCCCTTTTAACCCAAGGTGTTCCTATTCTGGACTACTCCCATCAACCCGCTTGTCTCTTTGTCAAGGCCAATTAGCACCTGCAAGTTTTTCTTTTTCACATCTCACATCAGGTTCTGCCCCCGCTAACCACCCCCCCCCCACACCCCCAACCCCTCACAACTCCTCCATCACCCCCTGCCACCTCCATCTTCCATCAGAAACATTCCCCACTTCACGCCCCGCTCTTCTCTCTGACCTCCTCCACTTAGACACCAAGAGCTCACGTCCATGGCCATACGGGGTTGGGGATGACTGTTGAAGCCATGCCTCCCGTACTCCAGGGGAGAGCCCAGGAGGTCACTGGACAGGTGGAGAAGTGTGCTGCACAGTGTACAGGATGCAGCGTGAAAGGCGTAACCAGCACAGGTAGTGGCGAACCCGGGCCATGTGCAAGGGTGTGACCCAGTCGACTGGCAACGAGTGTGGAGAGCAAATATCCCCGAGCGTTTGAGGGTTCACACACAATGGGGGGGGGGGGGGGATGTCGCAGGGGATTGTACACTCGAGTGTGAAAGAAGAAGAACATTAATAGTGGATAAAGTCTGGGCTTCCCTGTTGTAAATGGGTGCGATCCGGGACAGAGGAAGTCAACCAGCTTGGCCTTGTTGGAAGTTCCCCTCCAGCCTGTGGTTTTGCTTTTGTGCCTCGCTGGGTTACACACTTAGCTTCACTTCAGTATCCTGTACCACTCAGTATCCTGTACCACTCAGTATCCTGTATCACTCCTCCTGGTCTTCCTGTGAATGTTCTGACCTTTTTTAACCCACTCTAGCTCTGTGCGAATGAATGAATCCGCTTCTGACTGCTGGTTGTTTTTATGCTCACGACTGATGAGTATGTTTTATCATTTCAAGAAATCCCGTAAACCTGGCAGTTCTTAAACTGAACGAGCAGGGCCTGTTGGACAAATTGAAAAACAAATGGTGGTACGACAAGGGGGAGTGCGGCAGTGGAGGCAGTGACTCCAAGGTCAGATTCAGTGTGGAAAACTAGTGGGTAAAGAATGAACATAATGCGTAACCAGCAAATTCAACCAAGCACTTGAGCCTCAGCAGTGGGAAGGAAATTAACCCCGTCACAGCCATCTCTTGCTCCTCAATTAAGCATCTTTAGAGGTGCCCCGTTTAGACAACTGAAGGGGTATTATCAGCATTCATCCCATCTGTCTGTTTTGGTGGCTTTCCTGTGTGTGTCCAGCTCAGTGACTCCTGGGGGTTCCAATACTGCATCAAGATCGAGATGGTAGGCCACTTCAGACTTGCTTCAGACTTTTCTGAGGGTGAAAAGTGTGAGGTCTCGGATAGGTACAGTCCCTGTCAGGAACAGGGTAGAGTGCGGTCCACATCCAGGGTGTAGGAGGGGTACAGGCTGTATCCGTGTCAATGGAGTGAGTACGGTCTGTATCCGGGTCAATGGAGTGAGTACGGTCTGTATCCAGGTCAATGGAGTGAGTACGGTCTGTATCCAGGTCAATGGAGTGAGTACGGTCTGTATCCGAGTCAATGGAGTGAGTACGGTCTGTATCCCGGACAATGGAGGGGGTTCAGTCTGTATCCGGGTCAATGGAGGGGGTACAGTCTGTATCCGGGTCAATGGAGGGGGTAGAGTCTGTATCCGGGTCAATGGAGGGGGTACAGTCTGTATCCGGGTCAATGGAGGGGGTACAGTCTGTATCCGGGTCAATGGAGGGGGTACAGTCTGTATCCGGGTCAATGGAGGGGGTACAGTTTGTATCCGGGATGGGGAATGGGGTTCAGTCTGTATCCGGGACAATGGAGGGGGTTCAGTCTGTATCCGGGTCAATGGAGGGGGTACAGTCTGTATCCGGGATGGGGAATGGGGTTCAGTCTGTATCCGGGACAATGGAGGGGGTTCAGTCTGTATCCGGGTCAATGGAGGGGGTACAGTCTGTATCCGGGTCAATGGAGGGGGTACAGTCTGTATCTGGGTCAATGGAGGGGGTACAGTCTGTATCCGGGTCAATGGAGGGGGTACAGTCTGTATCCGGGAGGAGGTACAGTCTGTACCCGGGATGGAGAAAGGGGTACAGTCTGTATCCGGGAGGGGGTACAGTCTGAATCTGGGTCAATGGAGGGGGTACAGTCTGAATCTGGGTCAATGGAGGGGTACAGTCTGAATCTGGGTCAATGGAGGGGTACAGTCTGAATCTGGGTCAATGGAGGGGTACAGTCTGAATCTGGGTCAATGGAGGGGGTACAGTCTGAATCTGGGTCAATGGAGGGGTACAGTCTGAATCTGGGTCAATGGAGAAATACAGTCTGAATCTGGGTCAATGGAGGGGTACATATGAATCTGGATCAATGGAGGGGTGCAGTCTGAATCTGGATCAATGGAGGGGTGCAGTCTGAATCTGGGTCAATGGAGGGGTACAGTCTGTATCCGGGTCAATGGAGGGGGTTCAGTCTGTATCCGGGTCAATGGAGGGGGTACAGTCTGTATCCGGGTCAATGGAGGGGGTTCAGTCTGTATCCGGGTCAATGGAGGGGGTTCAGTCTGTATCCGGGTCAATGGAGGGGGTACAGTCTGTATCCGGGTCAATGGAGGGGGTACAGTTTGTATCCGGGATGGGGAATGGGGTTCAGTCAGTATCCGGGACAATGGAGGGGGTTCAGTCTGTATCCGGGTCAATGGAGGGGGTACAGTTTGTATCCGGGATGGGGAATGGGGTTCAGTCTGTATCCGGGACAATGGAGGGGGTTCAGTCTGTATCCGGGTCAATGGAGGGGGTACAGTTTGTATCCGGGATGGGGAATGGGGTTCAGTCTGTATCCGGGACAATGGAGGGGGTTCAGTCTGTATCCGGGTCAATGGAGGGGGTACAGTCTGTATCCGGGTCAATGGAGGGGGTACAGTCTGTATCCGGGTCAATGGAGGGGGTACAGTTTGTATCCGGGATGGGGAATGGTGTTCAGTCTGTATCCGGGACAATGGAGGGGGTTCAGTCTGTATCCGGGTCAATGGAGGGGGTACAGTTTGTATCCGGGATGGGGAATGGGGTTCAGTCTGTATCCGGGACAATGGAGGGGGTTCAGTCTGTATCCGGGTCAATGGAGGGGGTACAGTCTGTATCCGGGTCAATGGAGGGGGTACAGTCTGTATCCGGGTCAATGGAGGGGGTACAGTCTGTATCCGGGAGGGGGTACAGTCTGTACCCGGGATGGGGAAAGGGGTACAGTCTGTATCCGGGAGGTGGTACAGTCTGAATCTGGGTCAATGGAGGGGGTACAGTCTGAATCTGGGTCAATGGAGGGGTACAGTCTGAATCTGGGTCAATGGAGGGGTACAGTCTGAATCTGGGTCAATGGAGGGGGTACAGTCTGAATCTGGGTCAATGGAGGGGGCACAGTCTGTATCCGGGTCAATGGAGGAGTACAGTCTGAATCTGGGTCAATGGAGGGGGTACAGTCTGTATCCGGGTCAATGGAGGGGGCACAGTCTGATTCTGGGTCAATGGAGGGGGCACAGTCTGAATCTGGGTCAATGGAGGGGGCACAGTCTGTATCCGGGTCAATGGAGGGGGTACAGTCTGTATCCGGGATGGGGAACGGGGTACAGTCTGTATCCGGGATGGGGAAGGGGGTACAGTCTGTATTTGGGATTGGGAAGGGGGTACAGTCTGTGTCCGGGATGCGGAAGGAGGTACACTGTGAAAAATCGCTTGGCAGGTTCTCCACTGTTCCTCAACTGTTTCACCATAAAGTCTTTGCTCCCAGTCTACCTTAGCTAGCTCTTCTCTCATCCCATTGTAATCTTCTTTGTTTAAGCACAAAACACGAGTGCTTAACCTTCTCACCCTCCATCTGTATTCATCGCTCCTTCTGAGAGGATCCCTAACTATGAGATCATTAATCAATCTTGTCTCATTACACAGGACCAGATCTAGAACCACTTCTTCCCTTGGAGGTTCCATTGCATACTGTTCTGGGAACCTATCGCGGCTACATTCAATAAACTCCTCCTCAATGCTGCCTTGACTGACTAACCAATCGACATGTAGATTAAAATCCCCCATGATAACTGCTGTACCATTTCTACATGCATAAGTTATTTCTTTGTTTATTGCCTGCCCCACCATAACGTTACTATTTGGTGGCCTATAGACTACTCCTATCAGTGATTTTTCGCCATACTATTCCTGATTTCCACCCAAATGGATTCAAATTTATCTTCCATAGCACCGATGTCATCCCTTACTATTGCCCGGATGTCATCCTTAAATAACAGAGCTGCACCATCTCCCTTACCATCCACTCTGTCCTTCCGAATAGTTTGATACCCTCGGATATTTAACTCCCAGTCGTGACCATCCTTTAACCATGTTTCCGTAATGGCCACAAAATCATAGTCATTTACGATGATTTGCGCCCTAGATGGGAGGGTACACTCTGTATCCGGGATGGGGAAGGGGGTACAGTCTGTATCCGGGATGGGGAGGGAGTACAGTCTGTATCCAGGATGGGGAAGGGGGTACAGTCTGTATCCGGGATGGGGAAGGGGGTACAGTCTATATCGGGATGGGGAAGGGGGTACAGTCTGTATCCGGGATGGGGAAGGGGGTACAGTCTATATCGGGATGGGGAAGGGGGTACAGTCTGTATCCGGGATGGGGAAGGGGGTACAGTCTGTATCCGGGATGGGGAAGGGGTACAGTCTGTATCCAGGATGGGGAAGGGGGTACAGTCTGTATCCGGGATGGGGAAGGGGGTACAGTCTATATCGGGATGGGGAAGGGGGTACAGTCTGTATCCGGGATGGGGAAGGGGGTACAGTCTGTATCCGGGATGGGGAAGGGGGTACAGTCTGTATCCGGGATGGGGAGGGGGTACAGTCTGTATCCGGGATGGGGAGGGGGTACAGTCTGTATCCGGGATGGGGAGGGGGTACAGTCTGTATCCGGGATGGGGAAGGGGGTACAGTCTGTATCCGGGATGGGGAAGGGCGTACAGTCTGTATCCGGGATGGGGAGGGGGTACAGTCTGTATCCGGGATGGGGAAGGGGGTACAGTCTGTATCTGGGATGGGGAAGGGGGTACAGTCTGTATCCGGGATGGGGAAGGGGGTACAGTCTGTATCTGGGATGGGGAAGGGGGTACAGTCTGTATCCGGGATGGGGAAGGGGATACAGTCTGTATCCGGGATGGGGAAGGGGGAACAGTCTGTATCCGGGATGGGAAGGGGGTACATTCTGTATCCGGGATGGGGAGGGGGTACAGTCTGTATCCGGGATGGGGAAGGGGGAACAGTCTGTATCCAGGATAGGGAAGGGGGTACATTCTGTATCAGGGATGGGGAAGGGAGGACAGTCTATATCCGGGATGGGGAAGGGGATACAGTCTGTATCCGGGACGGGGAAGGGAGTGCAGTCTGTATCCGGGATGGGGAAGGGGGTACAGTCTGTATCTGGGATGGAGAAGGGGGTACAGTCTGTATCCAGGATGGGGAAGGGGGTACAGTCTGTATCGGGGATGGGGAGGGGGGTACAGTCTGTATCCGGGATGGGGAACAGTCTGTATCCAGGATAGGGAAGGGGGTACATTCTGTATCAGGGATGGGGAAGGGAGGACAGTCTGTGTCCGGGATGGGGAAGGGGGTGCAGTCTGGATCCGGGATGGGGAAGGGGGTACAGCCTGTATCCGGGATGGGGAAGGGCGTACAGTCTGTATCCGGGATGGGGAAGGGGGGGACAGTCTGTATCCGGGATGGGGAAGGGGGGACAGTCTGTGCCCGGGATGGGAAAGGGGGTGCAGTCTGGATCCGGGATGGGGAAGGGGGTACAGTCTGTATCCGGGATGGGGAAGGGGGGACAGTCTGTATCCGGGATGGGGAAGGGGGTACAGTCTGTATCCGGGATGGGGAAGGGGGTACAGTCTGTATCCGGGATGGGGAAGGGGGTACAGTCTGTATCCGGGATGGGGAAGGGGGGACAGTCTGTATCCGGGATGGGGAAGGGGGTACAGTCTGTATCCGGGATGGAGAAGGGGGTACAGTCTGTATCCGGGATGGGGAAGGGGATACAGTCTGTGTCTGGAATTGGGAAGGGGGTACATTCTGTATCCGGGATGGGGAAGGGGGTACAGTCTGTATCCGGGATGGGGAAGGGGGTACAGTCTGTATCCGGGATGGGGAAGGGGGGACAGTCTGTATCTGGGATGGGGAAGGGGGTACAGTCTGTATCCGGGATGGGGAGGGGGTACAGTCTGTATCCGGGATGGGGAAGGGGGTACAGTCTGTATCTGGGATGGGGAAGGGGGTACAGTCTGTATCCGGGATGGGGAAGGGGGGTACAGTCTGTATCTGGGATGGGGAAGGGGGTACAGTCTGTATCCGGGATGGGGAAGGGGATACAGTCTGTATCCGGGATGGGGAAGGGGGAACAGTCTGTATCCGGGATGGGAAGGGGGTACATTCTGTATCCGGGATGGGGAGGGGGTACAGTCTGTATCCGGGATGGGGAAGGGGGAACAGTCTGTATCCAGGATAGGGAAGGGGGTACATTCTGTATCAGGGATGGGGAAGGGGAGGACAGTCTATATCCGGGATGGGGAAGGGGATACAGTCTGTATCCGGGACGGGGAAGGGAGTACAGTCTGTATCCGGGATGGGGAAGGGGGTACAGTCTGTATCTGGGATGGAGAAGGGGGTACAGTCTGTATCCAGGATGGGGAAGGGGGTACAGTCTGTATCTGGGATGGGGAGGGGGGTACAGTCTGTATCCGGGATGGGGAACAGTCTGTATCCAGGATAGGGAAGGGGGTACATTCTGTATCAGGGATGGGGAAGGGAGGACAGTCTGTGTCCGGGATGGGGAAGGGGGTGCAGTCTGGATCCGGGATGGGGAAGGGGGTACAGCCTGTATCCGGGATGGGGAAGGGCGTACAGTCTGTATCCGGGATGGGGAAGGGGGGGGACAGTCTGTATCCGGGATGGGGAAGGGGGGACAGTCTGTGCCCGGGATGGGAAAGGGGGTGCAGTCTGGATCCGGGATGGGGAAGGGGGTACAGTCTGTATCCGGGATGGGGAAGGGCGTACAGTCTGTATCCGGGATGGGGAAGGGGGGACAGTCTGTATCCGGGATGGGGAAGGGGGTACAGTCTGTATCCGGGATGGGGAAGGGGGTACAGTCTGTATCCGGGATGGGGAAGGGGGTACAGTCTGTATCCGGGATGGGGAAGGGGGGACAGTCTGTATCCGGGATGGGGAAGGGGGTACAGTCTGTATCCGGGATGGAGAAGGGGGTACAGTCTGTATCCGGGATGGGGAAGGGGATACAGTCTGTGTCTGGAATTGGGAAGGGGGTACATTCTGTATCCGGGATGGGGAAGGGGGTACAGTCTGTATCCGGGATGGGGAAGGGGGTACAGTCTGTATCCGGGATGGGGAAGGGGGGACAGTCTGTATCTGGGATGGGGAAGGGGGTACAGTCTGTATCCGGGATGGGGAGGGGGTACAGTCTGTATCCGGGATGGGGAAGGGGGTACAGTCTGTATCTGGGATGGGAAGGGGGTACAGTCTGTATCCGGGATGGGGAAGGGGGTACAGTCTGTATCTGGGATGGGGAAGGGGGTACAGTCTGTATCCGGGATGGGGAAGGGGATACAGTCTGTATCCGGGATGGGGAAGGGGGAACAGTCTGTATCCGGGATGGAAGGGGGTACATTCTGTATCCGGGATGGGGAGGGGGTACAGTCTGTATCCGGGATGGGGAAGGGGGAACAGTCTGTATCCAGGATAGGGAAGGGGGTACATTCTGTATCAGGGATGGGGAAGGGAGGACAGTCTATATCCGGGATGGGGAAGGGGATACAGTCTGTATCCGGGACGGGGAAGGGAGTACAGTCTGTATCCGGGATGGGGAAGGGGGTACAGTCTGTATCTGGGATGGAGAAGGGGGTACAGTCTGTATCCAGGATGGGGAAGGGGGTACAGTCTGTATCTGGGATGGGGAGGGGGGTACAGTCTGTATCCGGGATGGGGAACAGTCTGTATCCAGGATAGGGAAGGGGGTACAGCCTGTATCCGGGATGGGGAAGGGCGTACAGTCTGTATCCGGGATGGGGAAGGGGGGGACAGTCTGTATCCGGGATGGGGAAGGGGGGACAGTCTGTGCCCGGGATGGGAAAGGGGGTGCAGTCTGGATCCGGGATGGGGAAGGGGGTACAGTCTGTATCCGGGATGGGGAAGGGCGTACAGTCTGTATCCGGGATGGGGAAGGGGGGACAGTCTGTATCCAGGATGGGGAAGGGGGTACAGTCTGTATCTGGGATGGGGAGGGGGGTACAGTCTGTATCCGGGATGGGGAACAGTCTGTATCCAGGATAGGGAAGGGGGTACATTCTGTATCAGGGATGGGGAAGGGAGGACAGTCTGTGTCCGGGATGGGGAAGGGGGTGCAGTCTGGATCCGGGATGGGGAAGGGGGTACAGCCTGTATCCGGGATGGGGAAGGGCGTACAGTCTGTATCCGGGATGGGGAAGGGGGGGACAGTCTGTATCCGGGATGGGGAAGGGGGGACAGTCTGTGCCCGGGATGGGAAAGGGGGTGCAGTCTGGATCCGGGATGGGGAAGGGGGTACAGCCTGTATCCGGGATGGGGAAGGGCGTACAGTCTGTATCCGGGATGGGGAAGGGGGGACAGTCTGTATCCGGGATGGGGAAGGGGGTACAGTCTGTATCCGGGATGGGGAAGGGGGTACAGTCTGTATCCGGGATGGGGAAGGGGGTACAGTCTGTATCCGGGATGGGGAAGGGGGGACAGTCTGTATCCGGGATGGGGAAGGGGGTACAGTCTGTATCCGGGATGGAGAAGGGGGTACAG
Organism: Scyliorhinus canicula; assembly: GCF_902713615.1. Taxonomy (NCBI): domain Eukaryota; kingdom Metazoa; phylum Chordata; class Chondrichthyes; order Carcharhiniformes; family Scyliorhinidae; genus Scyliorhinus; species Scyliorhinus canicula. The sequence goes on along the minus strand of NC_052149.1, from coordinate 226,117,433 downwards.
TCTGTATCCGGGATGGGGAAGGGGATACAGTCTGTGTCTGGAATTGGGAAGGGGGTACATTCTGTATCCGGGATGGGGAAGGGGGTACAGTCTGTATCCGGGATGGGGAAGGGGGTACAGTCTGTATCCGGGATGGGGAAGGGGGGACAGTCTGTATCTGGGATGGGGAAGGGGGTACAGTCTGTATCCGGGATGGGGAGGGGGTACAGTCTGTATCCGGGATGGGGAAGGGGGTACAGTCTGTATCTGGGATGGGGAAGGGGGTACAGTCTGTATCCGGGATGGGGAAGGGGGTACAGTCTGTATCTGGGATGGGGAAGGGGGTACAGTCTGTATCCGGGATGGGGAAGGGGATACAGTCTGTATCCGGGATGGGGAAGGGGGAACAGTCTGTATCCGGGATGGGAAGGGGGTACATTCTGTATCCGGGATGGGGAGGGGGTACAGTCTGTATCCGGGATGGGGAAGGGGGAACAGTCTGTATCCAGGATAGGGAAGGGGGTACATTCTGTATCAGGGATGGGGAAGGGAGGACAGTCTATATCCGGGATGGGGAAGGGGATACAGTCTGTATCCGGGACGGGGAAGGGAGTACAGTCTGTATCCGGGATGGGGAAGGGGGTACAGTCTGTATCTGGGATGGAGAAGGGGGTACAGTCTGTATCCAGGATGGGGAAGGGGGGTACAGTCTGTATCTGGGATGGGGAGGGGGGTACAGTCTGTATCCGGGATGGGGAACAGTCTGTATCCAGGATAGGGAAGGGGGTACAGCCTGTATCCGGGATGGGGAAGGGCGTACAGTCTGTATCCGGGATGGGGAAGGGGGGGACAGTCTGTATCCGGGATGGGGAAGGGGGGACAGTCTGTGCCCGGGATGGGAAAGGGGGTGCAGTCTGGATCCGGGATGGGGAAGGGGGTACAGTCTGTATCCGGGATGGGGAAGGGGGTACAGTCTGTATCCGGGATGGGGAAGGGGGGACAGTCTGTATCCGGGATGGGGAAGGGGGTACAGTCTGTATCCGGGATGGGGAAGGGGGTACAGTCTGTATCCGGGATGGGGAAGGGGGTACAGTCTGTATCCGGGATGGGGAAGGGGGGACAGTCTGTATCCGGGATGGGGAAGGGGGTACAGTCTGTATCCGGGATGGAGAAGGGGGTACAGTCTGTATCCGGGATGGGGAAGGGGATACAGTCTGTGTCTGGAATTGGGAAGGGGGTACATTCTGTATCCGGGATGGGGAAGGGGGTACAGTCTGTATCCGGGATGGGGAAGGGGGTACAGTCTGTATCCGGGATGGGGAAGGGGGGACAGTCTGTATCCGGGATGGGGAAGGGGGGACAGTCTGTATCCGGGATGGGGAAGGGGGGACAGTCTGTATCCGGGATGGGGAAGGGGGGACAGTCTGTATCCGAGAGGGGCTGAACAGTTTAACGCTAAAGTCCTAGTTCGATGATTGGAGGTTTTTGGTCAATCCCTGACATTCTGACCCGGGGTATAGACTGTCCAGCCCGGCATTATCCTGATGTTGACCCCTCCCCGCCCCCACATCTCCACCCCCCCCCCCCCCCCCAGGCACCAATCCTAATCCTGAGGGGAATGTGTAATGTTCCATACTTTCTGTCCAGTATTGGTGGCAAGTCTGACAGATCGAGTTTAACTGCAGTTGAGGGTTTAATATTCCCTCACCCTCCTTTCTGGAGACAGTTGTCTATAATTTACAACCTCATCACCCAAAAACAGTCCGGAAATAAATTCGAGGACTCACAGTCAGAATCACTGGTTGAGCCTGGGGTGCAGGTTTTAAAACAGTACAGTGACTGACTTGTGACACCGCTTCAACCCACCTGTCCTTACCTGACTCACCTGAGGAAGGAGCAGTGCTCCGAAAGCTAGTGACTCCAAACAAACCTGTTAGTCTTTAACCTGGTGTTGTAAGACTTCTTACTGTGTCCACCTTCCCTTCGACTGTGAATGCACTGGAGAGGTCTCCATTCAGGCAGAGGTGACAGAGACGCTCCATCAGCAAGCACTACGCTACCGGCACGGTGGCACAGTGATTATCACTGCTGCCTCACAGCTCCAGGGTCCTGGGTTCAGTTCCGGCCTCGGGTGACACTTTCTCCCCGTGTGTCTGCGTGGGTTTCCTCCAGGTGCTCCAGTTTCCTCCCACAGTCCAAAGATGTGTAGGTTAGGTGGATTAGCCATGCTAGATTGCCCCTTAGTGTCCAAAGGTTAGGTGGGGTTACAGGGATAGGTGGAGGCGTGGACTTAAGTGGGGTGCTCTTTCAAGGGCCGGTGCAGACTCGACGGGCTAAATGGCCTCCTTCTGCACTATAAATTCGATGATAACCGATGCCCCAATCACACATCTGCTCTAGGCTTGCTTCCAGGATTCTGAACCTTTCATTCCGTCTCGATTTGCGATCTTGGGGAAGAAACTAATGGGCAGCTTCAAAGTGGACGTGCCTTTACCCCAGACCCTGACAGTTCCTGGTGTTGTTTTCCAATGTCTATTGTATCCATGTGGCCTGATGTGTCCCAGCTGAGGGTATATATCTGCTTTGATCTCCCAGGCTTCGCCAAGTGGTGGCTGGAGACTGCTGGTTACGCATAGTGATAGAGTTTTGCACATCCGGCTGGGCACAGTGGGTCAGGTGGGACACCCCAGCCAGATGGAGCACTGAGCACCTATCACTTGGAATTGTGAATCAGTAATGTATTTTGTAATGGATAACATAAAATAACATTGATAATGTTATTTATGTTATGTTTCACGTGAAGAAATCGAGTAAACCTTGCAGTATTGAAACTCAGTGAGCAAGGCATCTTAGACAAGCTGAAAAACAAATGGTGGTACGATAAAGGTGAATGTGGAAGCAAGGACTCCAGCAGTAAGGTTAGTCGCCGTACCATAACGCACGTAACGCATGCTAACCAGAGGGGAACCCGCTAATAAAGCACAGAGGCCACACTCACACGGCTCAGAGTCAGTCAGCTGAAGGAGCCAACTGGGAGGATATCTTAGCGACCCAGAGAGGGGAAAACCCACCAGAGCTGGCACCACAATATTTGGTGGGGTACGATCACCAGGGGCTTCAAAGTCGAACTACACAAAAACTGATCCATGCCCGTCTTTACACGCCTCACCAGCCACCCCCCAACCCCAACCCCAACCTCATCGAGCCCCATCGATACATCCTTCTTCAAAAGCAAAATGCTTGAAATATGAAATTAAAAAGCGGAAAATGTTGGAAACACTGGCCAGGTCGGGCAGCAGCTGTGTAGAGAGAAACAGAATTGATATTTTAGATTAATGACCCTTATCCGAGCTCCGATGAAGCGTCATTGGCCTGAAACTAAACCTGTTCCTCTCCACGATGCTGCTGAATTCCAGCATTTTCTGTTTTTATAATACATCTTTCTATTCCTTTTCCCCCTCATGTACATATCTAACTTTCCCTTAACTGCATCCATACTATTGCATATTCTCACCGTTCCCTGGATAGAGACCGGTTTAGATTTATGGCCCCTAGCCGAGTTTTGGTAAGTGGAAACATCATCTCTACGCCTGCCCTTTTAATTCCTCGCATAATCTCAATGACCTCCAGCCGGTCGGCCCTTTGTTTTCACTGGCCTAGAAAAAGGAACCCCAGCCTGTGCAACCTTTCCTGATAGTTACGCTGAGTAACATGTTTTCCTATTTACAGTGGCACTAACACTGTTTGGGCTCCCTGTAATGGGTTTTATTATCTCGCTCATCACACATTATTCAATTCCTGCCAGTCACAGTGAAGCTGCTGTGAATCCACTGGCATCTCATTCTCTCACTTTGGTTCCTCCTGCTCACTCGCTTACTCCTGCCTTGTCTCAGTCTAATACTCAAAGCCGTTTTGTGTAAATCAGCCAGGATCGGTGTAACTGTTCAACACTAGCTGTGGACCCATTTCTTGCACAGTCAATCTCTGGCAAGGCACGTCTGCATCCAGATTCCTCTCACACACATCCTCCTGTCAGTGTTAACCCCCCTGCATCCCAACAAGGTTGCAGCTAGTCACAGATCATGTGCATATCTGGGCATTTTAGAAGACTGCACCCAGCTTGGACTGTGATGAGAGGGTGAGGTGTCTGGGCAATTGATATCCACCTGTTAACGTGGACCATTAGCGGTAATGAGTGACAGGCGGATGTTTGTTAACCCTTCATCCGCCATTGTGCTTGAACGCAGGAGTCACAGACACCCAGAGTCCTGAGACCCCAGAGATACAATGCCAATAAACAGCGAACCGCTCTCTCTGTGATCACTTCTCTTTTTTTTTGTTTGACAATAATTTAAGATAATTTAATGGGAGCTACAGTTTAGAATCGCCCCGGTTGGGGTTTAATGTGAGTGGTTTGTGGCCATTCCAGGCTGATCTTTTGAAGCTAACTCTGCACCAGGCTGCCCCATCTACAGCTGGCCCATCCATCAGATCAATAACTCATTCATTCATCGGCATGGATAATTAAAAAGAACAAAAGCAACAGCTCAGGGACACCAGAGGTATGTGAGCGACTGAGCTGTTTGTCTGACCTGCTTTGTCCCTCGAGTGAGTACCAGTCAGTGCTCAGTGCCTGGGGACCTCCTCATTACCTCCAACCAGTGACGCATGGCCAGTTTGTGTTCACTGATTCTCTACTCAAAAGAATTAATTTCTCAATCGTAGGTTACAAACTGAGCAACCCCCCCCCCCCCACCCACCCCGCACCACAGCTTCCCCACTCTCAGTGCCCCCCCCCCCCCCCCCGCCACATTCAATCTCTAAAGACCCCGACATTTAGTGTCCTGTATGTTCCTTACACACTAGCTCCTAACTCATTCCAAAATGATGCCTCACGGGGGACATTTAAATCTCCAAACATATCAGAATGTGCCAATAATGGTAAAAAGCGGTGCGTCCTTTGGCTTCAGGAAGCAAGTTAGTGACTTGAGATAAACTGTATGGAATTTGTCAACTTGTCAGTGCGGGCTCGATCTTGGCTTTCTGCATTTGAGGGAAACAACTCAGCCCATTTGCTGTCCCTCACCCAGTTTATTTATTTCCATTTCTGAACCTGCTGTCTCCTGGCTCACAGAATGATTCAAAGCCAAGTTCAACCCGTAACTCAAGTTCTTCTTCGGTGTTTGTTTTGTTGTGAACCTATTCTGAGTAAATTTATCCTTTCCTTCGCCTCATTCAGGACAAGACGAGTGCGCTGAGCCTGAGCAACGTAGCAGGGGTTTTCTACATCCTGATTGGTGGCCTTGGACTGGCAATGCTCGTGGCCCTGGTGGAGTTCTGTTACAAGTCAAGGACAGAAGCAACACGTATGAAGGTGACCAATCATTACACAGCCTCCTGGCACAATTCAGGGGCATGAGCGGACTTGCCAAAGTTGCATGTGTTTTGGGATGGAAAGCAAATCAGCTGAAGGAGCCAAGCCCTTGCCGCTTAGTTGAACCCATGTTGGAATGGGGGATGCGAGATGGGTGTGGAACACGGTGCAGAGACATGGAGGAGCGGCAAGGAGCAGGTGGTGAGGGGGGACTTTGAGATGGAGATGCTGAGACAGCTGGAGAGATGGCTGGGGTGGAACAGCAGGGGTTTGGGATGGGCAATCGCAATGGGAGAAGCTTAGGTGGGTGCGACAGGGTGGTTTTATGGAGTGGGGAACAGAGCATCAGATGGGGATGAATCGATGGGACAGAGGATGTGGGCATGAGGGTGGGACAGAGGGATTTGGGACACGGGGTGGAAGGGATTGGAAGGGGGGGGTGGGACAGATGTGGGGAAGGGAGGGTGAGGCAGAGAACATTTGGGGCAGTGGTATTAGACCTCCTGGTCAAAGAGAGGAATGGGGAGATGGTGATGGGATGGCGGGAGTTTGAGACCGGAAGGTAAGACAGGGAGATCTGGGATGCATGAATGTGGGGTGGGACGGAGATGGGGTAGGATGGGAAGTTTGGAATGCGAGATATGGGATGAGCAGATGTAAGACAGTAGGGATTTAGGAGATGAGCATATTGGTAATGTCACTGGACGAGAAATTAGTCCAGGCTAATGCTCTGGTGACACAGGTTCAATTCCTAACACAGCAGATGATGGAATTTAAATTCAATCAATAAATTCAATTAATCAATAAAAGTCTAGAATTTTAAAAAAAATTAGAGCACCCAATTATTTTTTTTCAATTAAGGGGCAATTTAGAGTGGCCAATCCACCTAACCTGCACATCTTTGGGTTGTGGGGGTGAAACCCACGCAGACACAGGGAGAACGTGCAAACTCCACATGGACAGTGACGCAGGGCCGGGATTCGAACCCGGGCGCTCGGCGCCGCAGTCCCAGTGCTAACCACTGTGCCACATGGATAAAAGTCTAGAATGAAGAGTCATCTCAGTAATGGAGACCACTCGCTATCATCGATTGTCATAAAAACCCATTTGATTCACTAACACCCTTTAGGGGAGGAAATCTGCCACCCTTACCCGGTCTGACCTACGTGTAACTGCAGACCCACAGCAATGTGGTTGATTCCTAACTGCTCTCACTGGGCAATCAATTATTATTAATTAGAGATGGGCAATAAATGCTGACATTGCCAGTGATGTCTATATGCCATTAAAACATAAATGAAACAAAAAGGACAACTTTTATGCCATTTACTCCCACGCTGTTCCTGCCAGCTTTGCAAGATTAACATAAGAGCATCCAACAATCAGGGCGGAATTGTCCGCTCCCGTGCGGCATCGGGAAGGCCGTTGTGAACTCGGCCGAGTTTCACGACAGCCTCGGAAGACGCTCCTCACACCCTATTCACCCCCCCCCCCCCCCCCCAGGGGGCTAGGAGCGGCGCTCCGTAAATCTCGGCTGCCGGGACTTGACGCTTGCGTCAAGGCGGCGCGCCGAGAATGACGCGAGGGTTGCGCCTGAGTGACGCCAGCCGCGCATGCACAGGTTGGCCGGCTCCAACCCTCGCATGCCCAGTTGCCGTCTTCCCCTCCGCTGCCCCACAAGACGTGGCGGCTTGATCTAGCGGGGCGGCAGAGGGGAAAGAGTGCGTCCCTTGGAGACGCCGGCCCAACGATCGGTGGGCACCGATCGCGGGCCAGTCCCCTCCCGAGCACGGCCGTGGTGCTCACTCCCCTCTCCGCCCCCCACAAGCCACAAACGAAGATTTGGCACCATGTTCACGATGGTAGTGACCAGGTGTGGTTGCCGCCGGCGTGAACCGGTCGGGAATGTCAGGCTGCTCGGCCCATCTGGAATCGCCGGTCGCTGTGAAAAACGGCGAGCAGCGATTCTGCGAACGGGGGGTGGGAGAATCGCGGGGTGTGCCAGGGCGGCGTGTTGTGAGTCGCCCGGTCCTCCCACTCAGCGTGGGGAGCGGAGAACCGCGCCCTCAGTCTTTCATTCCTAACATCAGTCTTCTGCCCTGCCCCCCCCGCCAACCAACCAACCATGGAGTAAAATAGCTGAACTAGCTGTAACTGGGTGAAGGTTAGCCTGGTGGCTGCTGCCATTACCAAGTTGGAATTCACCAATGAAGCAGAAGCCACAATTTTAACCGATGTGGGAGTGGAACAACCGAAAGAGTTTGAAGTTTGCTGCTAAAATGGCAAGTCTTTGGCAGTTGTGGTGAATGTAAATTCACCACAGCAGTGTAGAGAGACCTCAGCTCCTCATTCAATCTTTTCTTTGGATGCAATGCAGTGTGCAAGAGGTGGAGAATAACAGATAACAGATCCAGACACACAGCTGAGATGTGCAGGTGATCCATCCCCAGGAAAAATGCTCAATTCACTTTGCATGTAAATATAATCTTTTGTAAAAAGCTTATGCAAAGAACAAATTGCAGAAAAACCCGCTCCAGGGAGCTCAATAACAATTAGACAAACTCAATCCTATCATGCAGAGTGCTACACTCAGCAGCCCCCAGAGTTCATGTGGTTCTGATTCTCCACCTCTCATTTATAATTGATCCTCGTTTACCAGACAGCTGTCTCTTTCTGTCACAGAAAGTGCCTAATCTTCTCCCCGGGTACTCATTCCAATTACCTCTAATTATATTTCCCTGCGATTTCATTAAATCAGATTTTAATCTGTCTGATGCATGGACGAATTGGATTTTTCTCTCACACAGATACCGTGGTGAAAAATCACCATTCACCGGCTTGCATTTCACTGTTGCAAGACCGCAACTAATTCCTCCGATAGTTTCTCATGTCCTCTTCACATTCACTGGAACCCCAGTCCCCCCAGTCTAATGCCCGATCACCAGGAATCCTCTTTGTGTAATAGGCATCCAACCAACTATCCCCTAACTCAACCGGCCAATCTCCAGGAACTCAAATTATCTTCCACCTGCCCTGACGCCACTCGCTCTGCCACCCTGACATTACATCGGCCTCCCTGTCAGTTTATTCTCCATTCCCGGGTTTCATTCCGAGTGCTGAGATCCAGGAGTTTCCTGCTGCAAGAATTAACTTTGGAGTCTAAATGCTCCAGACCTTGAGGTGGCAGCAAAGGATTTGTGGTTATGTCAGTTAAGGATTTGTGGTTATGTCAGCTGTGGGTTCATATCCTACCAGGAGTCTTTAACGGACGTATGAGGAGAGATTGAACCAGTTAGAATTGTATTCGCTGGAGTTCGGAAGAATGAGGGGGTGGGATCTCATAGAAACCTATAAAATTCTAACAGGACTAGACAGGATAGATGCATGAGGATGTTCCCGATTATGGGTGTGTCCAGAACCAGGAGTTATCATAGAATTTACAGTGCAGAAGGAGGCCATTAGACCCATCGAGTCTGCACCGGCTCTTGGAAAGAGCACCCTACCCAAGGTCAACACCTCCACCCTATCCCATAACCCAGTAACCCCACCCAACACTAAAGGCAATTTTGTACATGGAGGGCAATTTATCATGGGCAATCCACCCAACCTGCACATCTTTGGACTGTGGGAGGAAACCGGAGCACCCGGAGGAAACCCACGCACACACGGGGAGGATGTGCAGACTCCGCACAGACAGTGAGCCAAGTAGGAATCGAACCTGGGACCCTGGAGCTGTGAAGCAATTGTGCTATCCACAATGCTAACGTGCTGCCCTTACAGTCTGAAGATATGGGGTTGACCATTTAGGACAGAGGTGAAGAGAAATTTCTTCACCCAAAGAGTGATGAGGCTGTGGAATTTGTGACCACAGAAAGTAGTTGAGGCCAATGCAGTATGTTTTCAAGAGCCAGTTAGATATAGCACTTGGGGCGAAGGGGATCAAAGGATATGGGGGGGGAGGGCAGGATTAGGCTATCGAGTTGGATGATAGGCCATAATGAATGGTGGAGCAGGCTCGAGGGGCTGAATGGTCTCCTTCTAGTTTCTGTGTTTTACTCTTGGTAACTGTAGCCGTTATCTTATCTAGTATTTTCTCTCCTTCCTCTCAGCAGCTTTCGATAAGTGAAGCGATGAGGAGCTCAGAGAGGGTCCCAGCACAGGGAGGCACCGGAGAGAACGGGCGCCTTGTAACCCATGACTACAGCAAGTCCATGCAAACCTTACCCCGCATGAGCCATACGAGTGGAATGAGCCTGGGTGCCACAGGGATTTCATAACGTCGCCAAGCAACACAAAACAATCCAGGAATGGCTCCGTGAACTGAACATACACGTTATGGGGACTTTTTAAAATAACAATCTTCAATTAAGGAAATCTTTTGTTGGAAAATATTGTAAAGCTGCAATAATTGGGAGGAGGACTCTGAGAGTAAAGATCTATATCAAACTATTCCGCGTGGGAGCAGAATTGTGTCTGTTTATCTTCGGTGGACCATTTCTTTCTAGTCGGTGTTTAGTATTTCTGACAGGAATCACGATCTTGCATTAATTGCTCTGTCTGACGGAGCTAGCCACGGGGAAGCTCATTCCAACTGATCACTAACCCAGTCCCGGTACTATGTCCAGCTCTCGCACAATCCATAAATATTCGAACTGCATTCGCTCCAGTTGTAGAATATTCAGTCCAGAGAAAAAAGAGCAAGGAGCTAATGAGTAAATACAAAACGAAGCGGAATAAATTGCTGGGGGGGGGGGGGGGGGGGGGGGGGGGTGCAATGACAGTAGGAAAGTGAAGGGAAGAATGAAGTTAATTGATGAAGTGGAATGATAGTGCTGAGAGGGATGTGAGGGATATTGTGCTGGTTTGAAGTTTTGCTTTTATTAAAGCTCAGATAATTACAAAATGTCAAGAAAATGAAGGTCCTGACGTTGAAATATTAAACACAGCTTCTTAAGGTCATTCTTCACTTCAAGTGACTTTCGCTGAATATTATTTCAAACCGCCCTTAAAGAGACAAAAAAAGTGTTAAGGTTTTTTAACAGCGTTCCCTAATGAAGCAGTATTTCTGTCTCTGTGTAGGATTCTCTCTTGTTAGATAGTTGCTATTTGCTGTTACATGCTGTGAATTGTGCATCAGCTTTTACAGCTTGTCATTGGTGGAGATGTTTGTTTCTGTGTTTCTAGAGGCTCATTTAACAGTTAACCATCTGTTAACAGGCACAGGGCCCAGAGATGGACAACAGTCTGACAACACTCTATGGTCTCAGTTGTACTTTGGAGTGGTTTAAAACAGTTTTATATAATTGTCTGTACAAGGACATTAAACTAAATATACATTATAACCGCCTCTTCTAATATCTGAAAACTGGAGCAACTGCTTCACCTAATGCGGTGGAAATATTGTAAGGCAGTAATGTGAGCAAGCACATCATTAATGGCTCTCTCACGCACATTTCTAATATTGTATATTATTACGTTACATCTTGTGGATTACACATATAAGAAATATATCCTATACTATATGAGATAATATAATAATATAGTAAGATTATGGGCAGCATTCTCTGGCCTCCCAGCCGCGTGCTATTCGGCAGGGGGAGGTGGCGCACTGTTCGCTGGCGCTGGGATCCTCTACTCCTGCTGCTGTCGATGGGAATCCCCATTGAAGCCACCCCACGCCACCGAGAATCCCGCGGGCGGGGGTCTATTGCCAGCGGGATCAGAGAATCCCGCCACCAGCAGAGGGCCAGAATTCACTCCTACATCTTACATTATCCATAGATATATTATATTTGCATCAATTCACAGAAACATTACATTGTAAAATAATAAGCACAGAAATCTAAGCTATCATGCCTGTGCTAGCTTTTCGCGTAAGCTGTCCAATTTGTCCCCCTTCTCTTTCCCCAGTGCCCTGTTTCCCCTTCAAGAATGTAGTGATTACCGAATCTTTTACCATAACCCTCCCATTCCAGATTGTAACAACTCGCAGCTTAACAAATATTCATCTCCCCTCTTTCTTCTCTTTTGCTAATCACCTGAACTCTGTGTTTCTGCTTACCACTCTTGCCACTGCACACTCTGTCAAAATCCTTTGTCATTCGAAACACCTCCATTAAATCTCCCCTTAACATCCTGGCTCAAAGGAGAATATCTCCAGTCTCTCCACACATCTGAGGTTTCTCACCCCTCGTGGTGTTCCAGTAATTTCTCAACTGCAACCTCACCAAATCTTCCCTAAAGACATCCTTCCCAAAGACAGCTGCCCAGATTTAGCCATATGCTCCAGCTGATGCCTCAGCAATGATTAATGAAGGTTGAAATTGATATAATTCTCTTGCTTTTGAACTGCATGCCTCTATTTGTAAATCTCTTGTCAGACTTTAAAGGGATGGTCTTGCGTTATAACTTCCTTTTTCTCTTAACAATGGAGATGGTCCATATAAACATGTCGTATAGCAATTACCTCCTCCCTGCCAGTTGTGGCACTGTGGTGCTTTAGTATGGCATCTCTCCAACCAATTAGCCCCTCCTCTTCCCAAATTGACATATTTTTGGTGTTAATCTACAAACATTAATAAGTAACATCAAAATATTATTTTTAAAAGAATAAATGACTCTAAAATGGAGACTTAATAACATTAGCACTCTTCTGCATTTTAACCGACTTCAGCTGAACACCTCATTTATCTTCTCTCCCCTTGAGGGACATCATAGGAAATGGTTATTAGATGAATTAAGACACTTTAATCTTAATGTTGCATGACTCTGAATATTCCAGTTCCCCTATGTTAGTTCCCTTTCTTATCAAACCACAAGTGCAATTCATTGATACAAATGAATGTTAAACCCCTTGGACACTTGGAACTGACACCCAATAAATGATTTAATTTTAATCGTAGTGATCTGGAGACGGGGGAAGGTGAACACATCATCCTGTAGAATCCTTACGCTGATGGCCGTCAATTCACTCAGACACACAAGAGATGTACAGAATCTTCATACTGTGGGAGACTCTGATTGCCCCCCCCCCCCCCCCCCCCCCCCACCCCCCATTCACCCACCTCTGGCATTTCCCCTCCTTGAGTTTCTTTTCCCTCACCCCTCCTCCCAGTCTTGTCTCCCTTGATATTCCCTCAACCTCCACTCTCTGTCTCCCCTCCCTCAATTCATCCATCAGGCCCTCGGCTCCCCTCCCTCAAACAAAATTTTCCTATTTACAAAAATAACCCACCAATACAACACACACCCATCCCAACCCAGTTTCATACCCAGCCTAACCCCCCGCCCCCACAAAGGAAGAACTTGAACTAGACGGTGATCAACCTCCCCTTCACCCTCAACATCTGCTCCCTGAAAAGGGCAATGAATGGCCTGTACATTGAGTAAAACTCCTAATCAACCCTCTCATGGCATGGTTGATCTTCTCAATGTCCAATAGTGTGCGATTAGGTGGATTGGCCACCCCAAAATTGCCCCTTTACTGTCCAAAAAGTAGTAGATGGGGTTTACTGGTGTTACGGGATAGGGTGAGGCTATGGGCGTAGGTGGGATACACTTTCCCAAGGGGGGTGCAGTGGTCGATGGGTCAATAGCCCCTCCCATCAGGTTCCCTAACCAGGCTGAAGTCCAAGGTGGAACCAGAGACCTGCACCTGAGTAAGACTCACCGCTGGGCTATTGGCGAGGTGAAGGCCAAGGCATCTGCCTTCATCCCTGATTGCAGCACCAGCCAACTCTCCAAAAATGGCCTCCAATGGTCACAGCTCCAGTTTAACACCCAGAATCCCTGACATTGTTCCAAAAAAGGAGACCCAAAAATTAACAAGCTTGGGGCAGGACCAGAACATGTGTATGTGATTCACCGGCCCCCTCGAGCACTGCTCACACCAGTCCACCATCCCTGAGGAAAAACCCACTCATACACACCTTGGTCAGGTGCGCCCTGTGCACCACCTTGAACTATATCAGACTTAACCTTACACAAGAGGAGGTCACGTTAACCCTATGAAGTGCCTCATTCCACGCCTCTCCCCCCACCCCCCCATAAAACATAGGAGCAGAATTAGGCCACTCGGCCCATCGAGTCCAAACTCAGCTCGTCCTCCCACTTCCCTTTTACTTCTTCCAGCGATATGTGCTCCATCACCAACAGCTGCCCATAAATGTCTGAGATCCGGCTGCCCCTCCGAGGGCATCATAATAACATTGAGCAGCCTTCGCACATTCGCCAACAATTACCACCTCTTCACAAATCCTGTCTGATCCTCCCCTATCACTCCCGGCACACAATCCTCTATCGTCATCCACGAAAACCTTTGCTGACAATTTTGCGTCAACATTAAGCAACGATATCGGGCGGTACGACACACACTGCTCTGGGTCCTTATCTTTCTTGAACATCAGGGAAATGGACGCCTGTGACAATGTGGGTGGGGAGCTTTCCTCTATCCCTCGACTCATTGTACATCCTCATTAGCAGAGGCCCCAACTCCGCATCAAACTTCTTGTAAAACTCCCCTGGGAGCCCATCCGATCCTGGGGCCATTCCTACCTGCACCGCACCAACGCAGTCCGTCACCTCCCTCAGCCCGAATGGTGGCCCCCAATCTCTATACCCTCTCCTCCTCCACCCTAGGGAACTCTAACCCATCCAGGAACCATCTCATCCCCTTCCTCCCAGGCGGAAGCTCCGACTCGTACAGCCTTCTGTAGGAGGCCTCAAATACCCCATTTACTCACTCTGGGTTCGTCACCACCTTACCCCTCTCGTCCCTCCCCCCACCAATCTCCCTCACCGCTGGCAGCTTTTACAGCAACCTGCTCGTCTTTTCCCCGTACTCGTACACCGCCCCTCTGGCCCTCCGCAACTGCCCCACACTCTTCCCGTGGACACCAACTCGATCCCTTTGGAGCCTATCCCTTCCCTTTAACAACCCCTCCTCTGGCACCACCGAGTATTTCTGATCCACCCTCAGAATCTCATCCACCAGTCTTGCTCTCTCCTCTCATTCCACTCTCCCTTTGTGCCCAGATTGAAATAAATTTGCCCCTAAGTGCTTCCCACAGTGTGGTGGCTGTAACCTGCCCCGGTGTCATTCAGCTCCACATAACCCCGGATGGCTGCCCTCACCCTCTCACACACACCCTCATCCGCCAACAACCCGCATCCAACCTTCACCTCGCCCGTTGGGCCTCCCCCGGGGCTACGTGCAAATCCACCCAGTGCAGCGCGTGGTCAGAAACCACAATCTCCAAATATTCAGAGTCGGCCAACCCCACCAGCAACACCTTATCCATTACCAAGAAATCGATCTGGGGGGGTACATCTGCTGCACATGCAAGAAGCACGAAAACTCCTTCGCTCTTGGCCTCCCAAGTCTCCACAGGTCCGCCCCCCTGCCCCCCTCCACTGGCCAAGAGCTCCATGAACCCCCTCCCAGCTCCCTAGACACCACCAACACCTTCAATGAACTCTGATCCAGAGCTATGTTAAAATCCCCCCCCCCCCCGCCCCCCCCATTATCAGCCGGTGCATGTCCAGGCCCGGGATCTTCCCTAACACCAGCCTCATGAAGTCCACATCATCCCAATTTAGGGCACAAACATTCACCAAGTCCATCGGCATCCCCTCCAGCTTCCCACTGACCATCAGATACCTATCCCCTGGATCGGCCACAATGCTCCCCACTTCAAACTCCACTTTGTCATCAACCGGCACCGCCACCCCCTCGCCTTCATGTCCAACACCTGCCCCACCCACCCCTTCCTCATCTTCGCTGGTCCCCCAACTTCAGGTGAGTCTCCTGCAAAAACACAACGTCCTCCTTCAAACTCCTCAAGTGCGTGAAAACACGCAGCCACTTAACCGGTCCATTCAACCCTCCACAATCTAAGTGACCGGCCTGGTTCGGGGCTCCTGGACCCCCTTCCCCTGCTGATCAACCATATGGCTTTTAAAGCCAGCCCCCACCACCACCCAACCCCCCCCCCCCCCCTCCAACATCACATACTCGTCCAGGCCCTCCCCAAATGTCTGCCACCATTTCTCCCTTCTGAGCTGTGCCATACCAACCGCACTCATGTCAGCAACCCTCCCCCACCCCACCCAAACAAATAACCAACCCATTTCCCCCCCCCCACACCTTCCTCCCCACAACCCCCCCCCCCCCCCACTTCACTCCCATTAACTAGCCCACCCAGATGCCGAGGCCTCTGACTACCCCCAACCTTCCCAACAACCAACAAGCAAGGAAAAACAAAAGGCACACACACACTCACTACTCCCCCCCTGTCACCCTGCCCCAATCCACCCCCCCCTCCCCCCCCCCCTCACCCCCCCCCCCCCCCCCCCCCCCCCCCCCCCCCCCCCCTCCCACCCCCCCCCCCCCCACCCCCCCCCCCCCCACCCCCACCCCCCCCCACCCCCCCCACCGGCAATGTGCCCCAGACTTTACTCAGAACTCTTCTCCAAATGTCAATGTCCTCACTCTCCTCCCAGTCCATGGTCTCTCAGAAAGTGCATCACCTCCTCCGGCGAATCAAAATAAAATTCTTGCTTTTAGTGTGTCAAGTGGGTGGGGTACAAAGCCCAAAAATCACCACCTTCTTGTAGAGGGTGGCCTTTATCTGATTATAGCCGGCCCTCCCTTTACCCAACTCCTCACCCAGGCCCTGGGAAATCCACAGCTCACTCCCCTCCCAGGTACATTTCCTGGTGTGCCTCGTCCACCTCAGGATCTTCTCCTTATCCAAGGAACCGATGCAGCCTCACCACCATCGCCCTCGACAGCTCCCCCACTTGCGGCCTCCTCCTCAGCACCCTGTGCACCCGATCCACCTCGAGGGGCCGATCAAAGGCCCCTCGCCCCGATCAGCTTCTCCAACAGACCCACCGCAGATTTGGCGCCTTCCGCATCTTCCATGACTTTGGGCATCCCCACAATCCTCAGATTCTGCTTCCCAGAACAGTTCTCGAGGTCCCCAGCTTCTCCCTCAGTCTTTCCTGAATGCTCATCACCATTTCTGCCTCTGCTTTCAGAGAGGTCAGCCAATCCTTGTGTTCCACCGACTGCTCCACCTTTTGGATTGCTAGGCCCCGAACCTCCAGCCTCTGCTCCATCCGCTCGATCGCCACCCTAAGCGGCTCCACCACCTTGGCCAAATTCTCTGAGGCCTCCTTCCTCTACTGCTGAAATTTTCCATTGCAGAGCTCCACCAGCTGCTTCATCGGCCACTGGGTGGGCCTTGCCCGCTGCCACCTTCGCCTCTTTTGCACCACATAAACCTTTCTGCTCCAGTTGCTGTCTCTTCCTCATGGCACTCCTCGTCCAATGAGCCATAAATCAGTCCCACCGGAGGAGTATTACATTCCCTGGGCACTCTTGCATCTTTTGCCCTCAAATACTACACATGTGGGTGGGGAAGGACCAAAATAATCCACCTCGAGCGGGTGCCGCCAAATGTGTGGCCACTCACTCCATGGCCACCACCAGAAGTCCCTCAGGACATTAATACAGACACTCGCAGTGGGGCCCTATCCAAAAGCCTAATCCCAGGATATAAATTTTGGCCCAAAGCCAAACCGCCCCAAAATCTCAGAGGTACCCCCACTCAGCCCTGTCGAACGCTTCTTCCTCATCCACCAAAATAATCCCCTCTGCCTCAGTCACTGAGGAGGGTGAGAACGCCACATTCAACAATCTCCCCATGTTGGCAGAAAGTGCCAGCCCTCAACAAATCCTGTCTGCCCCTCCGAAATCTCCCTCGACAGGCCGGGCTCCACGCGGGTGGCCAACACGTTAGCCAACAACGTAGTGTCAGGGTTTAACAGAGAAATAGGTGGGTCAGGGTTTAACAGAGAAATTGGTGGGTATGAGCCACACTCCGTGGGATCCTTATTCTTTTTCAGATATCAAGGAAATTGATGCCTGCGCCAGCGTGGCTGACAACAGGACAGAGAATCATTGAACATGTCCCGTAGAAGTGGAACCAACAGACCAGCAAACTGTAAAATCTGACAGGGAATCCATCTGGACCCGGTGCTTGGCCCATCTGCATTAAACCAATACAATTCATGATATCCTCCTGTCCAATCGGTACTCCCAGCTCCTCTCTTCTCTCCTGTTCCACCTCCAGGAAGGTCAACCTATCCAAAAACTGTAATATTATTGAATCTTCCCCCGAAGGCTCAGACTTTTCGACCACAGTGAAATGCCTCAAACATCTCATTAACCTTCTCAGGGACAGAAACCAACTCACCACCCGAGTCTCTAACCTGAACTATCTCCCGGGACGCAGCCTGCCTCCCTCAACTGGTGAGCTAACAGACAGCTGGCCTGCTCCTGGTACTCGCCCTCGAGCAGGGCAGCTGGCTCACTGTCCTCCCCGTTGACAATAACTCAAAATCCATCTGCAATTTATTTATCTCTGCCAAAATCTCCGGTGTTGGGGCAATCAAGTTTTGACAGTTCACCTCAAAGATGGAATCCACCAGCCTCTGTTTCTCCAGGTTTCCCAGATTTATTCCCATACGCCTTCCAAGAAATTATCTCTCCCCCACAATAAGTGGCTTCAGTGCTTCCCAGAGCGTGGAAGACAAACCCATCTTGTTCTTGTGAAACTCCACATACTCTCCAATAGCGGAAGATACCACTCACAAAATCCCTTATCAGCGAACAACACCATGTCCGACCTCCACGGGGTCACTGAGGGCAGGCCGGCTCCAACAACAGGCCTGCATAATGTCGGGTATGATCCGATATAACGATCAGTGAGCACCCCGACACACTAACCCCAGGGGGCAGAGACCGACCCACCACAAAGAAATCAATCTGGGAGTTAACCCGATGGACATGGAAAAAAGGAAAACTCCTTATCGCTCGGATACCTAAATCTCCGCGGTCTGCAACTCACCCCCACCCCAAATCTGTTCCATGCGCACCTTTACCATTCCCCCCCCCCCCCCCCCCCAACATAGGTAATCACCTGCAGCCATTGATATGCCCTCAATAAGCACACAACGAGTGATGAATGTAACTGAGGCTTTAATACACTAAACAGCAAGCCTCCTGGCCTCTGACCCAAACTGGGTCAGAGGCGGAGACTTGCCACCTTTATACCTGAGCCCGAAGGGAGGAGCCACAGGCGGAGCCATCCTGGACAAGCCCAGGCATGTACAACACAACACAATGCTATACAATGCAATACCGTGGTTTACCACATTCACCCGTTTATAAAAACAGTCCGACGGGGGTGAAGTGGTCTTGACCATCCACCGTGATCGCTTCAGTCCCGGCTGTGGTGTGGGACCTGGTGTCGAGACCTGTGCGTCTGGGAGCGTGTTGTCCTCTTCTTCATTCGCTTGTTGAGTCAGTGAAGGGGGGGGTGGTGCTGGTGATTGTCGGCGGTGGGCCTGCGAGTGCTAGTTTGTAAGGTAAATGGGCAGGGGCGGGTGAAGATGGTGTAGGGTCGGGGATGGTGGTGGTGGTGATGGTCGCTGGGGAACCTGCAGGTGCAAATCCCGAAGGGAGACTGTGTCCTGTCGCCCGTCCTGATGTGCCACGAAGGCATATTGTGGATTTGCATGGAGGTGCAGGACCTTCTTGACAAGGGGGTCGGTTTTATGGCTCCTTGCATGGTTCCGGAGAAGGACAGGCCGTGGGACTGCCAGCAAGGACGGGAGCAAGACCCCGGAGGTGGACTTCCTGGGGAAAGCAGACATACGCTCAGGAGTCTCATTGGTGGCTGTACACAGGAGCGACCGGATGGAGTGGAGCGCACCGGAGAGGACCTCCTGCCAACGGGAGACTGGGAGATTTCTAGACCGTAGGGCCAGGAGGACGGACTTCCAGACCGTCGCATTCTCCCTCTCCACCTGTCCGTTTCCCCGGGGGTTATAGCTGGTCATTCTGCTGGAGGCGATGCCCTTGCTGAGCAGGAACTGATGCAACTCGTCGCTCATGAAGGAGGATCCCCGATCACTATGAATGTAGGCGGGGAACCCGAACAGGGTGAAAAGACCGTGCAGGGCCTTGATGACGGAGGCAGAGGTCATGTCAGGGCACAGGATGGCAAAAGGGAATCTTGAGTACGAGTACTATATGACCCGAACTGGGGTGGAGGCGGAGACTTGCCACCTTTATACCTGAGCCCGAGGGGAGGAGCCACAGGTGGAGTCAGCCTGGACAATTCCAGGCATGTACAACACAACACAATGCCATACAATGGTTTACCACCGCCATCTCCCTCTCTCCACTCCTGTTAACTAGCTGTACTGTTAGCAGGATGACCCCACCCAGGGTAAAACCCAAACAGCTGGATTCTCCGGTAGCTTCGCCGGCAACGCACCCAAACCTGCGGATTTCCCAACTGCGTGGGGGCATCCTCAACAGGAAACCTCATTGGCCGGCTGCCGGGACAGAGAATCCCGCTGCCGGCAGGGGGGTGGGGAGAGAGTGCTGTACCTGAAGAAGGGTGTGGCGGGATGGAGAATCCCGCCCTTTGAAGGCCTTTCAAACATTGAATCAACAATCAGCCCCCCCCCGCCAACTTTAATACTGAACATTACAGGTAGCAAAAAAGAGAATCATATTGAAATACCCCCCCCCCCCCCCAACATTACAGTGAACAATCTCCAATTTCACCCAGGTACAACCCCCACCAACCAGCCCCATAACACCTCGCCCTCCCCACTTTACAACAATCCCACACTAAAATGCAGATACAGAAGAACTTAACAACGAGCAAACAGCAAAAACTGTAGTCCTCAAGCACTTCAGTTCCCCCAAATCCGTGTCTCTCAACAAAGTCATTCTTCCTCCAGCACATCGAAATAATAGTTCCTGTCCTTGTAGATAACCTGAAGATGAGCTGGGTACATCATCCCAAATCGCACGTTGCTCTTCTGGAGCACAGCCTTGGTCTTATTAAATGGTGCATTCCTTCTTGCCAGCTCTGCCCCAATGTCCTGGTATATTCTGATGGCATGGTCCTCCCGTCTACAATCTCGGTGGTCCTTCACCCATTTCAGGACCCGCTCCTTGTCGAAGTACCTATGCAACTTGACTATGATCGTCTGTGGTGGTTCCCCGATCTGGGCATCTGCTTCAGCAACCTTTGAGCCGGGCCAGCTCAGGAGGTTCGGTAAGATCTCCCCCCCCCCCCCCCCGCCACTCCCCCCACCAACTTTCCAAACATCTTTGAGATGTAATGCGTGGTGTCTGTACCTTCCAGGCCCTCCTGCAGCCCGACAATTCTTACATTTTGTCATCTGGAGCGATTCTCTAGATTGGTCTTTAATGCCCTCTGCTCCTCCACCAGCAACGCTGATGACTATGGTCAGTGAGTGCCTCCTCCACCTTCTGGATCATCACCCCCTGCTTGTCGCTGCTCCTTAGTTCTCTTGTTACCAAGTCCGCCAACTTCTTGATTGTCCAATGAGGGGGCAGTGATGCCACAGAGGCCTCCGCCATTTTCTCCCCTTCTCAGGCTCGAGGACCTTCTGAATCTGATGAAGATCCCTTGCCCAACTTCTGCCTTGTGTTGTATCCACCAGGTATCACTCGCAAGAGAGGATCGATTCTGTCACACTGCACCAATTCCTTCTCAAAAATTATCACCAGGCAGAAAGGGCTAAAATACCAAATCCCCAGGCGGGTGCCACCACCATGTGGAACTGCTCACCTCACAGCCGTCACCGGAAAGGGTCAGTAGCTTTATAATGCAGCCAGCTCCTTCTCATTTAATCTCCGGTGGGCCATCCAATCAGCAGCAGCGGACACGTGAAAACTCGCACAATGGGATCTCAGTGCTGGTAAGAGTCAATCCAAAAATGGATGTTGGGATGTAAACAAGAGAAGATAACGCATGATAATGGGTGAGGAAGCCCCTCTTCAGTGACAATTCCCTTGAAGTGCTTCTTGTGTCAGTGAGGAGCAGGAGAGAGATACTCTTGCTCAGCAATAGGAGGAAAGAACCTGACGATAAAGCCAGGATGGCGTGGCTGGAGGAGACCCAGGAGGTCATTCAGATAACATTGTGTCACATTCCTAGATTTGGCGCAGGAAGTGTTTGAATCACCTTACCAGGTCAGGGAAGGTGAGTACATTTGCACATTTGCCTGCATCCTCCTACGCAAGTCCCCAGTCTGCTTCGCCATCAGACTATTACTCACACCCACTTAGCTTGCAAACATACTCGCCATTCTATGACTATGGACTTACCCACATCCCCATCTATCCATTCACTACTGCTAATCATCTTCATTCTTGTGCAGTGTGTTGCCTCCCCTGAAAGATATCTTCTTCAAATGGTTAAACACCTGAGGTTATAATCGCATTGGGTAAAACATAACAAACAGTAAACATAAAGAACAAATTATCAAATTAAAATGGGAGGTGTACCCTTAACGGGACATTGCAACCAACAATAAACTCTCAAAGGAATCTTAAAAACTTAATGTGGCTCTGGTGGGTAATGATTAACTCCATACCACACCGTCCAAAAACAACAGGCCTCCATAGAATGTTGACACCGCATGTCCCTTCACCAGGAACAGCCACCAGTGAACATAGCCGTGGGAGAGATGCAGATAGCCAGGCCAGGGGACCTCCTGAACAACACAGCCCACTATATTCACTCAGGGGCTGTTTCCCTTGTTGCTGGCAAATGGTGCAAAGAATACATGCAACAGTGGGAGAGAACTGGAGTCGGCACTCAACAGATCTCACAGAACACCGCCTGGAGGAGAAGGTACTGGAGTTGATCGGTGTTTTGAAATCCTTGGCGTCGGATATGTGGAGACGCGGAACTCTGAGCAATCTGATCCGCACACTGACTCTCACTGGGGTACGGGTTCCACACACACTGACTCTCACTGGGGTACGGGTTCCACACACATTGACTCTCACTAGGGTGTGGGTCCCACACACACTGACTCTCACTGGGGTACAGGTTTCACACACACTGCCTCTCACTGGGGTACGGGTTCCACACACACTGACTCTCACTGGGGTACGGGTTCCACACACACTGACTCTCACTGGGGTACAGGTTCCACACACACTGACTCTCACTGGGGTACGGGTCCCACACACACTGACTCTCACTGGGGTATGGGTCCCACACACACTGACTGTCACTGGGGTACGGGTCCCACACACACTGACTCTCACTGGGGTACGGGTCCCACACACACTGACTCTCACTGGGGTACGGGTTCCACACACACTGACTCTCACTGGGATATGGGTTCCACACACACTGACTCTCACTGGGATATGGGTTCCACACACACTGGCTCTCACTGGGGTACGGGTTCCACACACTGACTCTCATTGAGATATGGGTTCCACACACACTGACTCTCACTGGGGTCTGGGTCCTACACACACTGGCTCTCACTGGGATACGGGTTCCACGCACACTGACTCTCACTGGGATATGGGTTCCACACACACAGACTCTCACTGCGGTACAGGTTTCACACACACACTGATTCTCACTGGAGTACGGGTTCCACAGACACGATCTCACTGGGGTCTCGGTTCCACACACACTGACTCTCAATGGGGTACGGGTTCCACACACACTGACTCTCACTGGGGTACGGGTACCACACACACTGACTCTCCCTGGGGTACGGGTTCCACACACACTGACTCTCACTGGGGTACAGGTTCCACACACACTGACTCTCACTGGGGTACGGGTCCCACACACACTGACTCTCACTGGGGTATGGGTCCCACACACACTGACTGTCACTGGGGTACGGGTCCCACACACACTGACTCTCACTGGGGTACGGGTTCCACACACACTGACTCTCACTGGGATATGGGTTCCACACACACTGACTCTCACTGGGATATGGGTTCCACACACACTGGCTCTCACTGGGGTACGGGTTCCACACACTGACTCTCATTGAGATATGGGTTCCACACACACTGACTCTCACTGGGTCTGGGTCCTACACACACTGGCTCTCACTGGGATACGGGTTCCACGCACACTGACTCTCACTGGGATATGGGTTCCACACACACAGACTCTCACTGCGGTACAGGTTTCACACACACACTGATTCTCACTGGAGTACGGGTTCCACAGACACGATCTCACTGGGGTCTCGGTTCCACACACACTGACTCTCAGTGGGGTACGGGTTCCACACACACTGACTCTCACTGGGGTACGGGTACCACACACACTGACTCTCCCTGGGGTACGGGTTCCACACACACTGACTCTCACTGGGGTACAGGTTCCACACACACTGACTCTCACTGGGGTACGGGTCCCACACACACTGACTCTCACTGGGGTATGGGTCCCACACACACTGACTGTCACTGGGGTACGGGTCCCACACACACTGACTCTCACTGGGGTACGGGTCCCACACACACTGACTCTCACTGGGGTACGGGTTCCACACACACTGACTCTCACTGGGATATGGGTTCCACACACACTGACTCTCACTGGGATATGGGTTCCACACACACTGGCTCTCACTGGGGTACGGGTTCCACACACTGACTCTCATTGAGATATGGGTTCCACACACACTGACTCTCACTGGGGTCTGGGTCCTACACACACTGGCTCTCACTGGGATACGGGTTCCACGCACACTGACTCTCACTGGGATATGGGTTCCACACACACAGACTCTCACTGCGGTACAGGTTTCACACACACACTGATTCTCACTGGAGTACGGGTTCCACAGACACGATCTCACTGGGGTCTCGGTTCCACACACACTGACTCTCAGTGGGGTACGGGTACCACACACACTGACTCTCCCTGGGGTACGGATTCCACACACACTGACTCTCACTGGGGTACGGGTTCCACACACACTGACTCTCACTGGGGTACGGGTTCCACACACACTGACTCTCACTGGGGTACAGGTTCCACAGACACTGACTCTCACTGGGGTACGGTTCCACACACACTGACTCTCAGTGGGGTACAGGTTCCACACACACTGACTCACTGGGGTACGGGTTCCACACACACTGACTCTCACTGGGGTACGGGTTCCACACACACTGACTCTCACTGGGGTACTGGTTCCACACACACTGACTCTCACTGGGGTATGGGTTCCACACACACTGACTCTCACTGGGGTCTGGGTTCCACACACACTGACTCTCACTGGGGTACGGGTTCCACACACACTGACTCTCACTGGGGTATGGGTTCCACACACACTGACTCTCACTGGGGTCTGGGTTCCACACACACTGACTCTCACTGGGGTACGGGTTCCACACACACTGACTCTCACTGGGGTACGTGTCAAACACACACTGACTCTCACTGGGGTACGGGTCCCACACACACTGACTCTCACTGGGGTACGTGTTCCACACACTGACTCTCATTGAGATATGGGTTCAACACACACTGACTCTCACTGGCATATGGGTTCCACACACACAGACTCTCACTGCGGTACAGGTTTCACACACACTGATTCTCACTGGAGTACGGGTTCCACAGACACGATCTCACTGGGGTCTCGGTTCCACACACACTGACTCTCAGTGGGGTACGAGTTCCACACACACTGACTCTCACTGGGGTACGGGTCCCACACACACTGACTCTCACTGGGATATGGGTTCCACACACACTGACTCTCACTGGGGTCTGGGTTCCACACACACTGACTCTCACTGGGGTACGGGTTCCACACACACTGACTCTCACTGGGGTATGGGTTCCACACACACTGACTCTCACTGGGGTCTGGGTTCCACACACACTGACTCTCACTGGGGTACGGGTTCCACACACACTGACTCTCACTGGGGTACGTGTCAAACACACACTGACTCTCACTGGGGTACGGGTCCCACACACACTGACTCTCACTGGGGTACGTGTTCCACACACTGACTCTCATTGAGATATGGGTTCAACACACACTGACTCTCACTGGCATATGGGTTCCACACACACAGACTCTCACTGCGGTACAGGTTTCACACACACTGATTCTCACTGGAGTACGGGTTCCACAGACACGATCTCACTGGGGTCTCGGTTCCACACACACTGACTCTCAGTGGGGTACGAGTTCCACACACACTGACTCTCACTGGGGTACGGGTCCCACACACACTGACTCTCACTGGGGTACGGGTCCCACACACACTGACTCTCACTGGGATATGGGTTCCACACACCCTGACTCTCACTTGGGTACAGGTTTCACACACACTGATTCTCACTGTAGTACGGTTCAACAAACATTGACTCTCACTGGGGTATTGGTCCCACACACACTGACTCTCACTGGGGTATTGGTCCCACACACACTGACTCTCACTGGGGTATTGGTCCCACACACACTGACTCTCACTGGGGTATTGGTCCCACACACACTGACTCTCACTGGGGTATTGGTCCCACACACACTGACTCTCACTGGGGTACGGGTTCCACACACACTGACTCTCACTGGGGTACGGGTTCCACACACACTGACTCTCACTGGGGTACGGATTCTACACACACTGACTCTCACTGGGGTCCCACACACACTGACTCTCACTGGGTTACGGGTTCCACACACACTGACTCTCCCTGGGGTACGGATTCCACACACACTGACTCTCAGTGGGGTACGGGTTCCACACACACCGACTCTCACTGGGGTACGGGTCCCACACACACTGACTCTCACTGGGGTATGGGTCCCACACACACTGACTGTCACTGGGGTACGGGTCCCACACACACTGACTCTCACTGGGGTACGGGTCCCACACACACTGACTCTCACTGGGGTACGGGTCCCACACACACTGACTCTCACTGGGGTACGGGTTCCACACACACTGACTCTCACTGGGATATGGGTTCCACACACACTGACTCTCACTGGGATATGGGTTCCACACACACTGACTCTCACTGGGATATGGGTTCCACACACACTGGCTCTCACTGGGGTACGGGTTCCACACACTGACTCTCATTGAGATATGGGTTCCACACACACTGACTCTCACTGGGGTCTGGGTCCTACACACACTGGCTCTCACTGGGATACGGGTTCCACGCACACTGACTCTCACTGGGATATGGGTTCAACACACACAGACTCTCACTGCGGTACAGGTTTCACACACACACTGATTCTCACTGGAGTACGGGTTCCACAGACACGATCTCACTGGGGTCTCGGTTCCACACACACTGACTCTCAGTGGGGTACGGGTTCCACACACACTGACTCTCACTGGGGTACGGGTACCACACACACTGACTCTCCCTGGGGTACGGATTCCACACACACTGACTCTCACTGGGGTACGGGTTCCACACACACTGACTCTCACTGGGGTACGGGTTCCACACACACTGACTCTCACTGGGGTACAGGTTCCACAGACACTGACTCTCACTGGGGTACGGTTCCACACACACTGACTCTCAGTGGGGTACAGGTTCCACACACACTGACTCACTGGGGTACGGGTTCCACACACACTGACTCTCACTGGGGTACGGGTTCCACACACACTGACTCTCACTGGGGTACTGGTTCCACACACACTGACTCTCACTGGGGTATGGGTTCCACACACACTGACTCTCACTGGGGTCTGGGTTCCACACACACTGACTCTCACTGGGGTACGGGTTCCACACACACTGACTCTCACTGGGGTCTGGGTTCCACACACACTGACTCTCACTGGGGTACGGGTTCCACACACACTGACTCTCACTGGGGTACGTGTCAAACACACACTGACTCTCACTGGGGTACGGGTCCCACACACACTGACTCTCACTGGGGTACGTGTTCCACACACTGACTCTCATTGAGATATGGGTTCAACACACACTGACTCTCACTGGCATATGGGTTCCACACACACAGACTCTCACTGCGGTACAGGTTTCACACACACTGATTCTCACTGGAGTACGGGTTCCACAGACACGATCTCACTGGGGTCTCGGTTCCACACACACTGACTCTCAGTGGGGTACGAGTTCCACACACACTGACTCTCACTGGGGTACGGGTCCCACACACACTGACTCTCCCTGGGGTACGGGTCCCACACACACTGACTCTCACTGGGATATGGGTTCCACACACACTGACTCTCACTGGGGTCTGGGTTCCACACACACTGACTCTCACTGGGGTACGGGTTCCACACACACTGACTCTCACTGGGGTATGGGTTCCACACACACTGACTCTCACTGGGGTCTGGGTTCCACACACACTGACTCTCACTGGGGTACGGGTTCCACACACACTGACTCTCACTGGGGTACGTGTCAAACACACACTGACTCTCACTGGGGTACGGGTCCCACACACACTGACTCTCACTGGGGTACGTGTTCCACACACTGACTCTCATTGAGATATGGGTTCAACACACACTGACTCTCACTGGCATATGGGTTCCACACACACAGACTCTCACTGCGGTACAGGTTTCACACACACTGATTCTCACTGGAGTACGGGTTCCACAGACACGATCTCACTGGGGTCTCGGTTCCACACACACTGACTCTCAGTGGGGTACGAGTTCCACACACACTGACTCTCACTGGGGTACGGGTCCCACACACACTGACTCTCACTGGGGTACGGGTCCCACACACACTGACTCTCACTGGGATATGGGTTCCACACACCCTGACTCTCACTTGGGTACAGGTTTCACACACACTGATTCTCACTGTAGTACGGTTCAACAAACATTGACTCTCACTGGGGTATTGGTCCCACACACACTGACTCTCACTGGGGTATTGGTCCCACACACACTGACTCTCACTGGGGTATTGGTCCCACACACACTGACTCTCACTGGGGTATTGGTCCCACACACACTGACTCTCACTGGGGTATTGGTCCCACACACACTGACTCTCACTGGGGTACGGGTTCCACACACACTGACTCTCACTGGGGTACGGGTTCCACACACACTGACTCTCACTGGGGTACGGATTCTACACACACTGACTCTCACTGGGGTCCCACACACACTGACTCTCACTGGGTTACGGGTTCCACACACACTGACTCTCCCTGGGGTACGGATTCCACACACACTGACTCTCAGTGGGGTACGGGTTCCACACACACCGACTCTCACTGGGGTACGGATTCCACACACACTGACTCTCACTGGGGTACGGGTTCCACACACACTGACTCTCACTGGGGTCTGGGTTCCACACACACTGACTCTCACTGGGGTCTGGGTTCTACACACACTGACTCTCACTGGGGTACGGATCCCACACAGACTGACTCTCACTGGGGTACGGGTTCCACACACTGACTCTCACTGGGGTACGGGTCCCACACACACTGACTCTCACTGGGGTACGGGTCCCACACACACTGACTCTCACTGGGGTACGGGGCCCACACACACTGACTCACTGGGGTACGGGTTCCACACACACTGACTCTCACTGGGATACGGGTTCCACACACACTGACTCTCACTGGGGTACGGTTTCCACACACACTGACTGTCACTGTGGTACGGGACCCACACACACTGACTCTCACTGGGGTCTGGATCCCACACGCACTGACTCTCACTGGGGTACGGGTCCCCCACACACTGACTCTCACAGGGGTCCCACACACACTGACTCTCACTGGGGTACGGGTTCCACATACACTGACTCTCACTGGGGTACGGGTCCCACACACACTGACTCTCACTGGGGTACGGGGCCCACACACACTGACTCTCACTGGGGTAGTGGTCCCACACACACTGGCTCTCACTGGGGTACAGGTTCCACACACACTGACTGTCACACTGGTACCTGACCCACACACACTGACCCTCACTGGGGTCTGGATCCCACACGCACTGACTCTCACTGGGGTACGGGTCCCACACACACTGACTCTCACAGGGGTCCCACACACACTGACCCTCACTGGGGTCTGGATCCCACACGCACTGACTCTCACTGGGGTACGGGTTCCACATACACTGACTCTCACTGGGGTCTGGGTTCCACACACACTGACTCTCACTGGGGTACGGGTTCCACATACACTGACTCTCACTGGGGTACGGGTCCCACACACACTGACTCTCACTGGGGTACGGGTTCCACACACACTGACTCTCACTGGGGTACGGGTTCCACACACACTGACTCTCACTGGGGTACAGGTTCCACACACACTGACTCTCTCTGGGGTACAGGTCCCAAATACACTGACTCTCACTGGGGTACGGGTTCCACACACACTGACTCTCACTGGGGTGCGGGGCCCACACACACTGACTCACTGGGGTACGGGTTCCACACACACTGACTCTCACTGTGGTACGGGGCCCACACACACTGACTCTCACTGGGGTACGGGTTCCACACACACTGACTCTCACTGGGGTACAGGTTCCACACACACTGACTGTCACACTGGTACCTGACCCACACACACTGACCCTCACTGGGGTTTGGATCCCACACGCACTGACTCTCACTGGGGTACGGGTCTCACACACACTGACTCTCTCTGGGGTACGGGTCCCACACACACTGACTCTCACAGGGGTCCCACACACACTGACTCTCACTGCGGTCTGGTTCCCACACACACTGACTCTCACTGGGGTCTGGGTTCCACACACACTTACTCTCACTGGGGTACGGGTTCCACATACACTGACTCTCACTGGGGTACGGGTCCCACACACACTGACTCTCACTGGGGTACGGGTTCCACACACACTGACTCTCACTGGGGTACGGGTTCCACACTCACTGACTCTCACTGGGGTACAGGTTCCACACACACTGACTCTCTCTGGGGTACAGGTCCCAAATACACTGACTCTCACTGGGGTACGGGTCCCACACAGACTGACTCTCACTGGGGTACAGTTTCCACACACACCGACTCTCACTGTGGTCCCACACACACTGACTCTCACTGGGGTCCCACACATACTGACTCTCACTGGGGTCCCACACACACTGACTCTGACTGGGGTACGGATTCCACACACACTGATTCTCAGAGGGGTCGCACACACACTGACTCTCACTGGGGTACGGGTCCCACGCACACTGACTCTCACTGGGGTACGGATTCCACACACACTGATTCTCACAGGGGTCCCACACACACTGACTCTCACTGGGGTACGGGTCCCACGCACACTGACTCTCACTGGGGTATGGGTTCCACAGATGCTGATGAATTATATGATAATTTTGCTGTTTTTTATATCATTAATTTATAAATTATTTGCTTGGATTTCCCTTCCTGTCGCAATGCTGGAAGCAATATGACTCACTTGAGAATGTGATAGTGTTCATGTTGCATAAATCTTGCTAATTTAGTCAAAAGTGCAGTTGTGTTCCATTCGTGTAATGAAACTTCTGACATCCATGTGCTCCTCGTCACATTAAACTGACGGAAAGTGATCAGTAGACATCCTGAATAATTCATGTTAGGTACAGACAATTAATCCTGCGTGATTGTTGACACAAGTGTAGGTCATTGTTGTGACAGAAGCTCATTTCCCTTCAGGAATATTTAATAGAATGTAACTTATTCCCGACAACCCTGTTGGTTCTTGTTTAACCCAGTGTAAAATTAGAAACCTCTTTTTATTATTGTGGATATCAAACTCTGGGTGTTAACCCACTCCCACTCACTCCCGCTCTCCATTTCTCTCCAACCTCTTCTTGTCACACTTTGCCTCACTCACTGAAGAAGACGATTCAGTCTTCCCAATATCTCAATGGAGAAATTTCTGTTCATCCAGTACTGGGTGTCTGATAAGCAGTCTGATCAGTTAGAGATGAGGCAGTTTATGAGGTAGAAAGTCACCAGCCTGTGGCCTGCTTTCCCCTTTGAGGGGGGGAGAGCTGACTGGTGGTGATTTAACCTGAGGGTTACCACACCTCAGGCAAGGGACAAATATTTTTAAATTTTAGAGTACCTACTTATTTTTTCCAATTAAGGGGCAATTTAGTGTGGCCAATGCACCTAACCTGCACATCTTTGTGTTATGGAGGTGAAACCCACGCAGACACGGGGACAATGTGTAAACTCCACACAGACAGTGACCCAGAGCCGGGATTGAACCCGGATCCTCACCGCATTAGGCAGCAGTGCTAACCACTGTGCCGCCGTGCCGCCTAGGTGCCTTCAAAACAATAATAATCTTTATTGTCACAAGTAGGCTTACATTAATACTGCAATGAAGTTACTGTGAAAAGCCCCTCGTCGCCACATTCAGGCGCCTGTTCGAGTACAACAAGGGAGAATTCAGAGTGTCCATATCACCTCGCAAGCACGTCTTTTGGGACTTGTGGGAAGGGAATTGAACCCACGCTGTTGGCCTTGTTCTGCATCAGAAACCAGCCACCCAGCCAGCTGAGCTAAACCGACTCCCGGTTGAGGTAGAGCTGGGTGTTGTCAGCCTACATGTGAAAACTAATGCTGTGCCTTCAGATGATGTTGCAGAGGGACAACGAGTAGATGAGAAATAGGACAGGGTGGGGGCTGGATATATCCTTGGGGGAACACCAGAGTTAACGCTACAGGAACAGGAGGAGAAGACGTTGCAAATGATTCTCTGGCTCTGATTAGGTAGATGAGAAAGGAAGCAGTCGGTCCCTGCTGGACAATTGTTGGAGGAGGACGGTGTGGTCAACCATGTCCAAAGCTGCAGATAGTTCAAGAAGAATGAGAAAAATAGTCCCATCTCGGTGTTTCTCCCTCCCTCTCTCTCTCTGAATCATGCTGTCTCTCCCTCTCTTTCTGTCTTCCTTTCTCCCAGTCCCTCTCACTCTCTCTGACAAGGCCATGTAGCTCAGTTTGTAGCACCCTATCTCTGATCAAGAAACTTTGTTTCATGTTGCACTCCAGGTCTGTGCCACTTATTGGCCATGGAAAGAATGTTCAAGACACTGTTCACTGGATAATTAGCCAACCCATTTCAACAACACTTCTCCACCCATCCCTCGATGAAGAAAATCTGTGTGTGTGAAGATATGAAACAAAGGGGCGAATTCTCCATCCCAGGATGCCTGAAGTCTGATGGGATAGAGAATCGAAAAGTCGGGATCAGCGGCGGATGTCGGCGGGCGATCCAAAAGCGATGCTCCCACACCCAGCTGGTGGTGGGATTGGCGTTCATGCCAGCGTGCCAGCAGGAGGATGTAAATGAATTGCATCCATTTAACGGGCCCGGCACCCTAATCTATGGCCCTCCGTGATTCTCCAGCGGGCCGGGAATAACATGGGCTGGGATTACTACAGGTCTAACCAAACGTGAGCCTGACATGGTGGTCCTCACGGTGGGCTAAGGGGGTAATCCTTTAGGGAGTTGCCCCCAAAGTCAATCTGAGGGCCACCCCACAATCCCCACAATGCACTACACTCCCACCCCTCCTCTACCAGAACCCCTGCCCCCATATCCCCGCCCAAGACCCCAAAATGGGAGAATCCCCCCCAAGAGATTCCTGCAATAGGGAATCCCGTGCAAGGACCCCCTGAATAGAAAAAACGCCCCCCATGGACCCATGAATAGAGAGAACCCCCCCCCCCCAGAGACCACCTGAATAGAGAGAACCTCTCCCAGGAACCCCGTGAATAGGGAGTCCCCCCCCCCCCCCCCCCCCCGTCCAGAACCATTAACTAAAGGAACCCGCCACAGAGACCCCCTGAGCTACTGGGACCACCCATAGGGCCCCCCTGACTAAAGGGACCCCCCATACATACCCCACCCCTCTCACAGACCCCCTCTCTCCCAGAAAAAAGACACCTGTCTGGAAGCTAGAGAGTAGTCCAGACAGGGGCAGTCAAAAGAATTACTGTTTTTTAAAATAAATTTAGAGTACCCAATTCATTTTTTCCAATTAAGGGGCAATTTAGCGTTGCCAATCCACCTAGCCTGCACATCTTTGGGTTGTGGGGGTGAAATCCACGCAGACACGGGGAGAATGTGCAAACTCCACACAGACAGTGACCCAGAGCCAGGATCAAACCTGGGACCTCGGCGCCGTGAGGCTGCAGTGCTAACCCACTGCGCCACCGTGCTGCCTAAGAATTACTGTTTTAACACTCACCTGGAAGGAGAACAGCTGTGACCACATTCCAACCCCTCAGATCCATCAGCTGCAAGACATTCATTCATTTCTAGCAGTAGGCTGTGATTGACAGCTTCCACAAAACAGCTGCAGCCTCGATTCATTCATCTCCCTTCATGGTTGATCGAATCTAAGTCCTGAAACCCCAATGTTTACAAACATCAACCATGTCAAAGAGAGGTAAGTACATTCCAATTACTAAGTGCATTCCAATTTCTCAGGTGGCTTCAATGGGAAATCCCATTGACAAGCGGCGGGAGCAGAGAATCCTTCCGCCAGGGAACAGTGCGACGCCAAGAAATGCGCAGCTGGAGAACCAGAGTATCCCGCGTAATACTTTGACTGGTTTTTCTCAGGTCCAGAGTGGGTAACCTTACCATTGCTCACACTGAGCTCCATCTGTAGCCATCTCAGATGGCCACCTGCAAAGGACCATGGGAATTATGGCCAACCCAGGACTCAGACAGACTCAGAGCTTGTGTGTGTATTTGCAACCCAGATAGCTAGACGCGATCGAAACCCCCGCTCGTTTGCATTCTAATGGCCCATTTCCCCAGAACAAAACAACTGTACTCAGGTAACCGATACAGATACAGACTAATCGGCGCCACATCCTTTACTCAGGGAGCCCAAACAGCCATGGTCAATGACCGCGAACGACACGCCCAGCCCTCAAGGCACCCTTTATTGGCCAAAATCGAAGGCAGTGATCAACGCCTGTCAAATTACTGGGTCCAAGTTAAGGACCACCCCAAACAGCGCAAAATCCCAGAGGGATAAGAAGAGACACAGCCATGTGCTCGGTCTCTCTTGGATCTGGCCTATGCCAACCCAAGTGCAGCATAACGACCAGACAGGCAAGTTCAAGACCAACGATCGCTACCAGACGGATGAGCCCAGCAGAAACAGAGCCACTTCTTCCACCCAGCCACACAAGATATGGACAAAGGCCTTGTCCACCTGCACAGAGCCGGTTGCCCTGAAGTGTAGGTTATTATAGTTGTTAGGTGTAGTTTAACTTGCAGTGTTTTGTGTTGCATGTCGAAGTAATCCTTGTGTGTAAATAAACCATCTTTGAACTTGGACTGACTAACTGGTTGTGTGGCCCTTTGATCGATATCCGGTAAAGCCTTGTGGTGGTATCATTTGATACCTGCCGACTCTAAAGAGCATCATTATTAATTGGCAACATTATTGGCGGCTCCGGTGCCGATTGGCAACACATCCACTATAGTTTGATCCACTCTCTCAGCCTATCAATGTCCCTTTATAATTCCTACTCCCACCTACAGGGTGTGTATATAACACAACCAAACAGGTGGAACATCAACCTCCTGGTCCTTCCAACATGCGCCTAAGGCAGGTGGTAAGAGTAGGAGAGGTTCCTCATCAGCCTTGACCACCACAATCTAGACTACAACATACATGTAAAAGTACATGTGGCATCCTGTGCGATCTATCAGACAGCCACCACTCCCGTTTACACGCAACGGGTTATCGGAAGAGGGGATGCTGCAACAGACAGGGTTATCGAGCCAGACACTGTAAAGGAGGATTTGGTATCTAGAATTTGGAGGGATACAGAGAAAAGGGCAGGACTGGGATTGGAGTCGAAAGGTTCAGTTGAAGAGTTGTTACCCTGCTAGTGTAAATTTTATCAACAAGGTTGATTGATCATCAACAATGCTTCTGACCACAACATCGTAGTAGCAGGTTCTGGAGAATTAGCCAGTGAGTATTTCTTCGCTCAAACCAATGCTGGTGTTTACCGTGAGAGTGGAATATATTGATACTTGCTGGTGACAGGATAAACACAAGGGCACGGGAGGATTGGCCAATCAAATGCAATTGTGGTACTTATCATAGAATAGAATCATAGAATTCCTACAGTGCAGAAGGAAACCATTTGGCCCATCGAGTCTGCGCTGGCCCTCCGAACGAACACTCCACCTAGGCACACCTGCCTGCAATTCCCGTAAGCCCACCTAACGTTTGCACACTCAGGGACGATTTAACATGGTCAATCAATCTAACCCGCACATCTTTGGGCTGTGGGAGGAAACCGGAGCACCCGGAAGAAACCCACACAGACACACAGGGAGAAAGTGCAAACTCCACAGTCAGTTACCTGAGGATGGAATTGAACGCAGGTCCCTGGCGCTGTGAGGCAACAGTGCTGACCACTGTGCTATAGAGATGTCACATGGCTAAAAAGCTTGACTTCATTAATCAGGGCCCTGCATTCTTATGCTCTGATACAGATGTCCCAGTGCAGACATTCCAGAAGTAACAGCAGTGCAGAAGGAAATTAAAAATCTTGTCATTCAGTGAAGAGATTTGCAGTCACGTTGATTGTTAATCCACGGATCCACCACTTTTCAAGTTTCACGTCAGCCGTCGCCTTCTAATGAATAAACCAACACCATGAATTTATCAGCAGTATCATGAGTTGCTGCTCTAATTTCATTATCGATTATATTCTCTGTTGCATTGATGACTGTTATGGCTAGCTGGGTTTATTAGCTACCGAGAAACATCTTAAATAGATGAACTCGAAAGGCTGGGTGGTGGCGTGGTAATGTTGAAACCCAGGCTAATGCTCTGAGGTGCATGGGTTCAATATATGTGGCACAGTAGTACAGTGGTTAGCGGTATTGCTTCACAGCTCCAGCGTCACAGGTTCGATTCCCGGCTAGGTCACTGTCCGTGTGGCATCTGCACGTTCTCCTCGTGTCTGCGTGGGTTTCCTCTGGCTGCTCCGGTTTCCTCCCACGAGTCCCGAAAGACGTGCTGTTAGGCGAATTGGACATTCTGAATTCTCCCTCAGTGTACCCGACCAGGTGCTGGAATGTGGCAACTAGGGGATTTTCACGGTAACTTCATTGCAGTGTTAATGTAAGCCTATCTGTGACACTAATAAAGATTATTATTATTAAATCCCACCCTGGCAGCTGGTGAAATTTAAATTCAATTAATCAATTGAATTGAAAGCTACTCGGGGGGCAGCATGCTGGCACAGTGGTTAGCACTGCTGCCTCACGGCACCGAGGTCTCAGGTTCAATCCTGGCTCTGGGTCACTGTCCGTGTAGAGTTTGCAAATTCTCCCTGTGTTTGCGTAGGTTTCGTCCCCGCAACCCAAAGACATGGAGGGTAGGTGAATTGGCCACGCTAAATTGCCCCTTAATTGGAAAAAAATAATTGGGCACTCTAAATTTTCAAAAAAGAATTTAAAGCTACTTTAGTCATGGTGATCATTAAAGTAATCATTGATTATTGCTAACCTCTGTGACCTTCAGGGAAGGAAAGCTGACATACTTATCTGGTCAGAGCTACATGTGACTCGAGATAACAAAGTGGTTGATTTTGAAATAACCAAGCTCAATAGCAATTAGGGATGGGTAACAAACGCTGCCCTTGACAGTGACACCTGCATCTCAGAAAACAGTAGATTAGAGTTTGGGCGGTTTTGTGGTGCCGTAGGTAGAATCCCTGGGCGGGATTCTCTGTATCCTGACTCTGACTTCGTAATCGATGATCCGGCGGAGAATCCCTATTTACGATGGAATTGGGGACTGTGCCTGTTTCCGGATGCTCCGCCCCTCCAAAACGACATCATCAAGGAGTACATCGCACGCCCTCCCCCGATGCTCCACCCTCGATGGGCTGAGTTCCCAACCACGTGGGGGATGTGTGGTCTCAGCGGAAGGGAATCCGGCCAGGCGGCTGCAGAACGTGTCCATCGCTAACCACAACCAGTGGGGGGAGCTGTGCTGCTGGCCAGGGGGGCTTCGGCGAGGACCGGGGGGGGACAGGTGGGGGCTGTCAGGGGTGGCAAAGAGATGTCCAGGGGGTACTATCTAGGAGGTCGGCCCGTGCACGGGCGGCGCCATGTTGCACAGCGCGAGGGCTGCTGGCCGTCACCGTGCGCCTGCGCGACCATGGACCCGGTAATTCTCCAGCCGTTTTTGTCACGGAGGCCAGGCGTTTCATGTGGCATGGCTGCTAGCCCCTCACCGATTGGTGGATTGGTGGATCGATTTTCTTTGACGTAAAACGCCACGGATCCTCCGGACATAGCCTGAAAATCAGAGAACCCAGCCCCCTGTCTCTGAGCCGGAAGCTCCGGGTTCAAGTCCCACCCCAGGACTTAATAGCCAAGGAAGGTGTGTATGTAAAGTGGCCAAACAACCTGGAAATCCTTCCAATACACGCCAATGAGAGGTTGTAAGCGTGGAAGAGATTCCTGGTCAGCCATGGGATGGGAAGAACATTGGCGTCTCCACGATCGATGGCTTACAAAGTGCATGTTGCCGCAGCAGCTCTGACTCCGTGACTGAAGCCACCCACCACCACCACCTAAATCAGACCAGCGGTTCATATGCTCAGCTCAAGGCCAATTCGGCAGCGCAACAAAAGCTGTTCTTACTGCTGACACCTGCATCTCGTCGGAAAAAAGGAAGTTAGATTTTAACAGGAGGTCACTGTCATTGAGCTCAGTGAACCCATCACCTGGTAAACAGTAGATTTCAACATGGGATTGTTTGCCAAGCTGTAACTGAATTGCATTTAAAAGCAGAAAATGCTGGAGCTTAGAATCTGCTGCTGCTTTACTGGGATGGCCAGATCTCAATTGATTGACAGCCACAGACGGGACGGTCTATTTTTATTGAGAGGTTCGCTATCTGCCTGTCCCGCCCCTGCAGGGATAGAAGATGCTCGTGTTTACATTTCTATGACTATGGACAGGTTTAGTGACATATGTAGCTGGGGCTCACAGTCAGATCCTAACTTCCCCATCTCCTCCCTTCTGCTTAGATTTCTTCCTCGATTGAAGGATTGGACAGTCAGCACAATAGAAGGTGGTTGTTCAAGGAGATAAGGGCTGAGAAATCGAGTAACGATGTTTCGTGCTCTGAAGGTGTCGAACAAGTGCACGTTGCCCATTATGGCAGAGAGCAGGCACGTATTCTCGGCCAAGGGTCAATCTTGAAGCGGGTTGGTCACAGCAGGGCCACTTGGCCAGGCCCCAAGCTCAAAAGAGGCCTCAAATCGAGACACTAAATTTTTGGCATTTGATAAGTTTTGCAAATTGCTTTTATGCCCATAAGGAAACAATATGGGAAAAGAATAAGGCTTGCTGCTCCATTTTGTACGTCAGGCAGCATCTACGCAGCCTATCCTACTGGCGGGTGAAGGAGGGTGTGTACGTTAAGGCAGCGGAGTTAGCATGGGGTTGAAGTTATCGTACTATTCGCTCACACTAAAGCTTTATAATGGATAGTTTTTAAACATAAAGTCCGAAGAGTGAAAAAAAACACTTCTCTGGATTACAAGCCAAAGGAATCGCTTCAAGAAATACTCAAACTCGGGCTCTCTGCGTTGTTTCCTAACATCACCATTCAGAGGCAGATTTAGAATGAAACACACAGCGGTGCTGCCGGTACCGGGCACCAGCCAATAGGTGACTCCCATACTGAGAGGTGACTATGGTGTGGGAACACCAATCAGAGCCTAGGCAGCTCTGAATTTGCTGATAGGCTCATTAAAATTTCTCAGCGGGCAAGACAGGACAACATCGGGCTCTGATTGGTGGACGCACCTTTAGAGGGGGAAAACGGCTTGCAAGATGTTGAGAGGCGATGGAGACTTAGAGCAGTTTAGACATGGATCAACACGATAGCACAGTGGTTAGCACAGTTGCTTCACAGCTACAGGGTCCCAGGCTCGATTCCTGGCTTGGGTCACTGTCTGTGCGAAGTCTGCACATTCTCCCCGTGTCTGCGTGGGTTTCCGCCAGATACTCCGGTTCCCTCCCACAGTTCAAAGATGTGCAGGTTAGGTGGATTGGCCATGCTAAAATTGTACTTAGTGTCCAAAAAAAGGTTAGACTGGGTTACAGGGATAGGGAGGAGGCGTGGGCTTGGGTGGCCTCCTTCTGCACTGTAAATTCTATGATTCTATGATCTACTTAATTAGTGTGAAGTTTCTGAACTTTCATTGGGTGCAGCCGCATTCGCGTTTCTGGCATCCTACCGGCAAGCAGCCTGAGGCAAAAGTGAGGTCACTGACCTAACATCGGGGTGTGAGTCTGCGAAGACTTCAGTGAGGAAAGTAGGTGGTTCTGGTCAATGGCCATCAAGGGGGCCTCCTAGCCAGGATAAAGGCGGGCAGGTGGGCAACCAACCAAAAAAACAGGCCAGGGTAGATAAAACCATCAGGCAGCCAGCCAGGAGCACACACGATCATTAAGACTTGGGGCCTCACAATTGGACTGCATCTTTTTGTCAGTTTGCCTGCATCAGTGGCTTCACGTGAACGGACTTTCAACGTGTTGAAGCAGGTAAAGAACTACCACCATTCAACTCTGAGACAAGAGTGTTTGATTGGTCTCACCATGCTTAATATCAACTCTGACATTACCTGAAAGCTGGATTTTTCCTCGATAATTAGTGCATATGCCCAGGAAAAAACTGGAAAAGTAATTTGTTAAATAAATTAAAAATTAAAATTATGACTCACTATTTTCTGGTGCCCTGTTTTGTTTTCACGTATCTTTATTTTTTTATCTTGGCGAGGGACCTGAAAAGCTCCTCCGTGAGGGCCTGTCCGTGCCAAAAGTGCACCCACCACCATCTAAGTCCCAGCATCAAAGGAGGGCTCTCAGCTCAGAGTCAAGCCCGTAGATTTGCGAATGAGATGCTAACGCCTGCTTGATGTTATCTTCCAGAATTTGCTTTGCGCTGCCCCCCACCGGCCCAAACTGACCTGGAGGTCAGGAGCTTCCATCTTCCTCAATCGAATCAGCCTTATTATAATGTCTAAAATAATGCAGCCACCCTTCTGCTGAGCAGAAGCAGTGTCAGAAGGAAAGTCAGCAGCAGGATTTGCGTCAACACTGAGCATCCCTGGTTCTAGCATTCAGTTTTCCCAGCTGGCCTGATTACAAGCAACCAGAATTCTTACAAAATAAGGAGACAACCAACTCTTTATAAATAAATTAAGTTTTTAAATTATGGAAGTGCGAACCTAGCAGGAGGTGCTTAACTCTTTTTTTCCTGTTATGGAATTGTGAGCCAACCTGCTTTGTGTCGGGCCTATAGCGCTGACATGGCCTTGCGTCTGATCTACCACCGCCACAGATCAGGGCACATCTTCCTGGATTAGTAACAGTGCCATTATCGATGAGCAAAATGGGGCGGCAAATTAAGGGAGCTAA
The DNA here is from genome assembly GCF_902713615.1 of Scyliorhinus canicula. NCBI lineage: Eukaryota > Metazoa > Chordata > Chondrichthyes > Carcharhiniformes > Scyliorhinidae > Scyliorhinus > Scyliorhinus canicula. The sequence goes on along the minus strand of NC_052149.1, from coordinate 226,076,706 downwards.
GAGATTAATGGCGAGTTGTGCGTCAAAGAGCCTTTACAGATCTGAAGTAGGCCATTCGGTCTATCGAGTCTATGCCAGCTCTCTGTAGAGCAATCCAATCGTTCCCCTTAGCCCACTCTGTGCCCGAGAGACATTTTGTTGAAATTTTTTATTTTGAACTCATCAGGACAAATTTCAAGCGATCACAATAATGTATACGACAGGGAAAAAAAGGGCACTGATTGGTTGGAAAGTCGACTCTGATTGGCCGAGATGTTGTCACAGAGAAAGCAATGGGGAACTATAGGTTCCCCAAACTCTCAGGTAATTTAGAAAAGGCGCAGGGCTTGATCATATTCCTTTTGTTTTTGCAGAGAATGGGTCCCCGTGTATGAATGAGCCACGTTACGAGTTCAACTGATTATCTTAAAGTGGTTGTTGATGGAGCTACTAGCTCACTCAGAATTGTTCAGGAAGTGCTGCCCAATCGTGGAATCACATCTCATAATAGATGTTTTATTTGGTGTTTTCAAAGCATGGGCTGGTTGAGTACAGTCTGTACTCTGTCTATTATAAACAACCAAAGGAACATACTGTTTGATTTAATCAGCCAGTCATTGGCGCCATGGCCTAAATACCTGGTATTGTACCGGCACTGAAATTCATGCCCAATGTTGCTCAATTGTGTGGGAGGCAGAATGTCATTTTGGACATCTTTCAGTGCCAGCACAATGCCTGGGGCAAAGCCACAGGTGCTGATGCTATTCTGCTTGATCTGATCAAGCATGGGAAATCAGCAGTCCTGCAGCAACTGCACAAACCTCTCTGTTTCTGCTGGAAGAAGGAGGCAGTGCCTCAGGATATGTGTGATGAAAATAGTGTGACCCTGTAGTAGAACGAGGTCCACCGCAGCACTGCAACACCTATCGAGGCATCTGCATGTTGAGCACCGTGGGAGAAGTGTTCGCCCGTGTTGTCCTTGTCAGACTGCAGATACTGGCCGAACGCATCTATCCCACCGTGGATTCTCAGAAGGCCTACAAATTACATGGTCTCCTCAGTCTGTCAGGAGAAATGCCATGAACAAAGGAGACCATGAGACATGTTGCCTTCATTGATCTCATCAAGGCATTCGACCATGTGAGCAGAGATGGTGTATTTATGTTGCTGGGAAAAAAATTGGCTGCCTGCCAAAGCTGCTCAATCTGATCTCATTAAGAGATGGGAATGGCAAACTATAATGGGCAAACATTGGAACACTTTTAGATCCACAGTAGTGTCAAACAGGGCTGGACTTTGGCACCAACACTCTTTGTTACATTCTTCTCTTCACTGCTACTTACATACCAGATCTGACGGAAAGCTGTTCAGCCTTGCTCACCTGAATGTATGAATTTCAGATGTATATTGTATTAAATGTATCTGGTGGAGTAATGGTTAAAAGTCTGCATTAGTGTGTGTTTGTATCTGCTGCAGTAAGTTTTTGAAAATCCTGGCGGGCAGACACTGTGACTACAGGAGGGGTGATTAAGCATTGTAAAATTCAGATCATCATTATTTCAAACCATGCTTATGTGTAAAAGGACAAGCCTAATGGATTTTTAAAATAAATTTTGGGGAGTAGATAATTAGATATGTTTAAATTTAAGTAATCAGGTAATGGGATTTCGATGGGATAAGGATGATGTAATTAATGGGTGGAGTCAGTTAGATTTGATTCTGAACAGAACAGCAGCTTCTGGAAATAGTTGTCAAGGTAAAGAGTAGTTTGACACAGACAAGTATCTACAGGTTGTTTCCTGAATGATCTCTTTCTCTCCAAGACATCTCTATATGGTAAGTAATCCTGTGTTTGCTAACTGTATTTAAAAGTGCATTTTGACCTAAGATGGGTTTTGCTTGATTGGAGCTGTTAGGAATTAGTGTTCATTTTTGCTGTTAAACATTGTTTCACTGTTAATTGTAAGCTATATGTTCTGTGCTTTAAAGTTAGTTTAATACTGTGTTAATAATAAATTTTGTTTTAATATGCCATGTCCCTATTTGTGCGTGGAGTCACTCTGGAGCGAAGAATCCTTTCCTCAGAGCTTTACAAATTAAGAAAATATTGGGCTTTCTGTCTGGTATCCTGGCAAACATTGGGATCTGGTTTGGAATCGTAATATGAGATCCAGTCAAAGTTGTGCCAAGTCCCCGTCAAAGTTGCTCTCTGCTGACGATGCCAAATTGACATTCCATACCAAGGGAGACCTTTAGCGGCAAATGCACAGACGTTCTCACACCTGTGAAGAGTTTGTTTTGACCATCAGCATCAGGAAGACAAATATCATGATCCAGGATGTCACCATTTATCAGCACTGGCAATGTGATGCTTGAGGTTGTTGATAGTTTCACATATCTCAGCTCCACGATGACCATCAATCTGTCACTTTATGCTGAAACCAACACACACATCACAATAACTGCAGCTGTTATGTACAAGCTGAGTAAGAGAGTTGGGAACAACAGCAATCTGGCAGAGAACACTGAACTGAGAGTCTACCCAACCCCTGTCCTCAGCTCACTCCTCTACAGTGATGAGACCTGGACATCATATGCAAGGTACAGAAAAGGCTAAACAGTGTCCATCTATCAGGTGGAAATTCTTTTTTTTTTGGTCTCCAACTCAGAGACAGGGGAGCATGTTAATTCTATCAGTGCACACTCATTGCTAAGCTAATGACATCTGTGTTGACTTGGTCACATTCCTCAGATGTATGACGGCCATACTCCCAAAGACTTGCTGTCCAGTGAACTGGCCATTGAGTCAGAACCTCCTGTGTGTCCCATACCTCTGCTACAAGGAGATGGACAAGTGAGATATGAATATAGTGGACACGAACACTGACAGGCTCAGTGGCTGATTGCTTTAGCTCCTGAGGCTGACTGTTTGGAAGGGCATTGGAAGGGGTGAACAGAGATGAAAATCTCAGCTGGCTGAGAAGAGGATGTCAGCCAGTGAATCGTGGACCTTCCCAGCCTAGTGTCCCCCTCTGCAGAAAATGCAACAGTGGCCATTGTTTCAAAGTGGGGTCTCTGACCCACAGCAGGCGATGTTTAGCATTGAATTGACCACCACAGCAACAAACCATCAGCGTATGAGGTGGAAAGCTGCCACCAATCTGTATGACGGTGCCCTAGCTGCCCACAAACAAGGGAGGAATGCAAACAGGAAAAAAGGCAAATTAATTCTCGAGTGTTGGTAAACCACTGATCCCCGAATCAGTGTCTTTAAGACCGAGGTTATGTTTCAGTCAAACGCGAACGGGTTATTGTCCTTACCACCCTGTTGTAATGTGCAGAACTCTAAGCCACACGCTTTGGATAGTTTCCATCAAAGATACCTGAGCTCCATCACAGGAATTCAATGTGTTGTGTGTTGTACTTGCAGGTTAAAGAATGGAAATGCTTAAGCACATGGGTTGAACACAATAATCAGCAAAAGAGTTATTAAATGGTTGTTAACTGTACAAAGGGCAAGTATGACTGACTCTAATCGTGCAAAGTAGCCATTGACTATGGACTACCATGGGAATCATCTCTTAAAGGGACCATGCAACAGCACAGCGATATCAACCCACATATATAACAAATGGCAAGACAAAATCACAAGCGACAAAGTCCTTTATCATGCAGGTCTCAACAACATTGAGATAATTCTCCAGAAAATTGATTGACTAATAATAATAATCTTCATTAGTGTCACAAGTAGGCTTACATTAACACTGCAGTGAAGTTACTGTGAAAATCCCCTAGTCGCCACACTCCGGCACCTGTTCGGGTACACAGAGGGAGAATTCAGAATGTCCAATTCACCTAACAAGCACATCTTTCGGGACTTGTGGGAGGAAACCAGAGCACCCGGAGGAACTCCACGCATTCAAGGGGAGACTGTGCGGACTCCACACAGACGCTGACCCAAGCCGGGAATCGAAGCTGGGTCCCTGGCACTGTGAGGCAGCAGTGCTAACCACAGTGCTACTGTGACTACTTAATCTCCAAGCAGAATGTCTATGGGGGACTGTCTCAGGACAAACAACATAAAGCTGGTGAGTAAAAATGATACATTGGCACCCTAAAAGAGAGCCTTACAAATCTCTACATTGCACTGCAGCCCACCTCTCTTGGGAAGACACTACAGCCAACCAGTCTCTGCAGAGGTCAGCACTAAAATCTGGTTAAGAGTGCTTCGCGGACCATCTACATCAAACCCACAACATCCAATAGGTCCAGAGGAACGCCAAAGGTGCCGCAGTTACAGCGTCTCCCCCAAGCACCAACAACGGCAAGATGAACTGCCAGTCCTGTGGGCATCCATGTTGATGCCACATTGGACTCCTCAGTCACGAGAGGACTGACCTGAAAAAACCAAGTCACTGACAGCTTGGATATATTTGAATAACGAGGAATCTACCGCCGCACACTTCTACCACTGTGTCCTGGCGGTGGAGGGAGGTGAATGTTGAAGGTGGGGTAGATGGCGTGCCAACCCAAGCGGGTTACTTTCTCTTGGAGTAGCTCCGGCTGAGAGCTGGCATGGGTACAATGGGCCGAATGGCCTCCTTCTCCGCTCAAACCATTCCACGACTCTTCGATTCTTTTCTTCTCTGAGCTGAAAGTGTTCATTAAACTCTGCAGTATTCACCAGCTGCAGGTCACAATTATTATTTAAAGAGCAAGCTGAAGTGTAAAGAATTGAAGTGGGTGAACTGAAAGAGAGTGAGTCATCGGATAATTATGAAAAGGTGTTACCAGAACCAAAGGTTTAATTATGCTGCGAATTAGGGGCTGGAGAGATTGGGTGAGAAGGTTCCACATTGACCTTTTGCAGTTTGTCATTTTGTTTAAAGTTATTAGGAACATTTTATTTTTAATTTTTTAATTTTGTTAACCATTCCTGTTAATTGGTGTCAGCAATGCTTCCAAGAATTGGAATGTGAACTTAACACAGAGACCGAGCAAAGGTCGATTGGAAAAGATGATTTGAAGGTAAAGCAATAACAGAACAATGGAAGGCACTCAGGGAGAGAGATAGTTGGGTACAAACTAATCTCATACTTTTGAAGGGAAAAGCTTATCCAAAGCTTATGTATCCTGGATAACAAAGGGAATAAAACGTTTCAAATAAATCAGGAGAAGCAGACGTATGACAAATGTCAGGGCAAGATTCAGTTAATAACCATCAAGATTATGGAAAGTATAGAAGAAAATTGAGAAACCTAATATGGGAAGTGGTGGCCTAGTGGTGTTGTCACTGGATTAGTAATCCAGAGACCCAGAGCACTCTGAGGTCCCAGGTTCAAATCCCACCACTGCAGATGGTGAAATTTGATTTCAATAGAAATCTGGAATTAAATGTCTTGAAATCATTGTCGTAAAAACCCGTCTGCCCTTTAGGGAATGAAATCTGCCTTCCTGGTCTGGCCTGCAGCAATGATTCTTAACTGCTCCTCAAGGGCAATTAGGAATGGGCAATAAATGCTGACACAGCCTGTGGTGCCACGTCCCATTAACAAATACATGGGAGGGTACAAGCAAAAAGTAACAGGCAACATTAAATTAAATACTTCACATACAACGAGGCAGGGATAGGGGGGGGGGGCTGACGTTGCCCAACCTCTGTGGGTACTACTAGGCGGCCAACGGGTAATGGACGAGGAGGGAGCAGCGTGGAAGAGGATGGAGGCGGCGTCTTGTGTGGGCACGAGCCTGGAAGCGCTAGTAACGACGCCGTTGCCGCTCCCTCCAACGAGGTATACCACGAGCCCGGTGGTGGCGGCTACCCTCAAAATTTGGGGGCAATGGAGACGGCACAGGGGAGAAATGGGGGGCTCGATGGAGGCCCCAATACGGGGGAACCATCGGTTCGCCCCAGGGAGCATTGATGGCGGATTTCTGGGCTGGATTTCTGAGGTTGAGGGACCTGTTTGTGGAGGGGAGGTTCGCGAGCTTGGGGGAGTTAGAGGGGAAGTTTGGGCTCCCCCCAGGGAACATGTTTAGGTACATCCAGGTGAGGGCGTTTGCCAGGCAGCAGGTGGAGGGGTGCCCCTTGCTGCCCCACGAGGGGTGCGGATAGGGTGCTCTCGGGGGTGTGGGTCGGAGGAGGGAGGATCTCGGACATATACCGGGTAATGCAGGAGGTAGACGAGGCCTCGGTGGAGGAACTGAAGGGGAAGTGGGAAGAGGAGCTGGGGGAGGAGGTTGAGGAGGGGACGTGGGCGGATGCCCTGGAGAGAGTGAATTCCTCCTCTTCCTGTGTGAGGCTTAAATTGGAGAGGGTGAAATTTGCCCTGAGGGGATCAGTACAAGGGTTTTTCAGGCGGTGGCAGCCCTTTCTGGACTTCCTGGCGGAACGGTAGGGAAACAGGCCGACAGCAGCAGCAACCCGGGGGGGGGGGTTAAGGATTGGGGGGAGGGAGAACTGTGCACAAGGGTTTGTGGAGGGTGCTAGCTCTCTCCTTTGTTTGTTTTTTTTTCTTTTCTCTTTTTCTTTGTTTTTGTTTCTTCCTTTTGTTTGAAGTTGCTCTTGAAGCTGGGGGGGGGGGGGGGGGGGGGGCATTGTTTATGGGGTGTTGTACGTTAATAGAGTTAAGATGTTTATATTTTGTATTTTGTAAAAATTTCAATAAAAATTATTTATAAAAAAAAAATACTTCACATACATGTGAAGGATGTGAATGCACTGGAGAGAGCGGGTTTCCGAGAATGGTTCCAGGGATAAGAAACTTCAGTTATGAGGATTGATTGGAGAGGTTGGGACTGTTCTCCTTGGAGGAGGCTAAGAGGAGATTGGATAGAGATGTTCAAAATCATGAGGGGGTTCGTCAGAGCAGATAGGGAGACTGTCGTAAAAGATGAGTGAGCACGTATTTGAAGTGATTTACAAAAGAAGCAACTAGGGGCTGGTTTAGCACAGGGCTAAATCGCTGGCTTTGAAAGCAGACCAAGGCAGGCCAGCAGCACAGTTCAATTCCCGTAACAGCCTCCCCAAACAGGCGCCGGAATGTGGCGACTCGAGGCTTTTCACAGTAACTTCATTTGAAGACTACTTGTGGCAATAAGCAATTTTCATTTCATTTCAAGTGTGATGTGAGGAAAAAGCTTTCACACAGAGAGTCTGGAATACCTGGTGGAGGCAGGTTCAGTTGAGGCAGTCGGGGGCATTAGATGATTACTTAAATAGAAGCAAGGGGAAAAGGAGACGGCGCAAATACAATGGGCCAAATGGCATCCTTCCGCACCATGGTAATTCTGTCATATAAAATATAAACTGTCTGTTATGAGAAATTTGAACCTGTTAAAGACCCAGAGGGAAATCTTCATGTAAAGGCAGTGAACCTAATTAGATAAATGTTTTACATCTGATTTTACCAAGGAAGCTGACGAAGTGACGGTGACACTAATGGAAACAAGGATAGCAATCATTAAAGAATTACTAAACATTACTGAAAGTTAGTTGGTCACCTGTTCCAGATGTATTTGCATCCTTCTGAAAAAAATTATTTTTTGGGATGTGGGTGTCGCTGGTTAGGCCAACATTTGTTACCCGTCCCTAATTACCCTCAAGGAGTTGCTGGAAGAAGCAAAGTTGGAAATAGGAGCATAAGAGATAGAAGCAGAAGTGGATTATGCGTCCCGTCGAGCCTGTTCCTAAGTTACCCAAGAAAAGATAAAATTGTTAACACCTGCACACATAAAGAATGAAGATGAAACGATACGTATGGACATAAATGAAGATGAGCCAAATTGGGTGCCGATCTGATATGAAATGAAAATGAAATGAAAATCGCTTATTGTCACAGCACACAGCTAAATCGTTTGCTTTGAAAGCATCCCTGAACAGGCGCCGGAATGTGGCGACTAGGGGCTTTTCACAATAACTTCATTTGAAACCGGATATGTTTGGAAGTCGAGCGGTTACGCTGTCTGAGGTAAAGGTCTTCAAGTTGTAGAGTTGTCCCTGCAGCTGTGCTGGCTTGCATTGTCGAATTGCCGGTAGTTGCGTTAACAGGTGAGCTTAGGAGGTGACATTGGGGTTTACGGGGAGGAGAGAAGACTCTTTACTTCGGTTCTGCGGAAGTGGCACTTTCAGCTGCCCAATTACTTTGCAGCAGACCAGTAGCTGTTTTTTGATGATTTCCTCCATCTCCCTGCGTTGAAGCCTTTTCTTTGAGATGGCTTTCTATTGATCCGCCTTTTTCCTGCCCTTTTCATTGCATTTTGCAGGTACGGCAAGCTGGCTACCCTTATCATATGACTTGTACAACAATGGCGATACATTTTCTACACAAGGCAAGTGGTAATTCCATCACAGTTAGCCACAGTCTCCTTAACCCCTGTCGTGATCAAAAGGGTCAAGTGTCCATACATTGCCGCAGCTTAATAAGTTAGTGTCTATGTGCTTGGAGAAAAAGCCATCAAATCAATGAGTTTCTGTTCACTCCTTTGCAACACTCATTGAATGTTTCATCAACATGTCTGAGGAATGCATCCTGGTCTCCTCAGGAGGTAAGGAAAGATGATTGATATACGGAGAACAGTCTTTAAACTCACTCCAAGTTGTTTTTAAATGTGACCGTCAGAAGAGCTTCTCTAAAAGATAGAATATCATGACTGCGCTCCGTAACACTCCATTCAATCTGATCATGGCTGACCTTTGACCTCAGCTCCACTTTCCCACCTCTTGATTCCAGAATAGACCAAAATTCTGTTTGTCTCGGCCTTTAATACACGCAATGATTAAGCATCCCCAACCCCCTGGGGGAGAGAATTTCACAGATTCGGAAGTTCTGGAACTTCCTATGGAATGGAAACAGCAGGGGAAGTGGTCACAACATTACAATCCTCAACTAGTGTCGGCAAAACTGCCGGCCAAGCAACCTAACATTCTCCGCGGCATGTCCTGCAGCAGCGGGAGGTGGCTCGCCAGTGGCTGGTGACGGGATCTTCTGGTCGCACCGTTGGCAAAGGGGTTTCCCATTGAACGCGCCACTCGCCGCTGCAAAACACATGCCGTTGACGGGACCGTACGATCCCGTGAGCCAGTAAATCCCACCTGTTGGTTAATCACTGAGAGAAGAGCATCAATTTGTTGAAGGCAGAATGGTGTCTGACCAACTGGACTGAATTATTTGATGAGGTAACAGAGAAGGTTAACCAAGCTGGTGTAGTAGATGTGATATATCTGGACATGCCAAAAAGACAAAGTGCCACACAGGAGCCTGATTAAGCAGACGGAAGACTAAAAAATTAAAGGAAAAGTGATGGTAAGGATAGAGAATTGACTGAGTAAAGGAAACAGAGGGAGGTAGTAAATGAATGTCTTTCAGGCTGGAGATGGTTTACAATGGATTTTCCCCAAGGGGCTATCTTTGATTCTACTGCACTATTCAATTTTTGTAAACAATCTCAATACAGGTATAAGGAGCAGCATTATAAAGAGTCCCCGGGTTCATAAATAGAAGAACAGAACATAAAAATGAAGATCAGAACTCGATAAATCACTGATTAGGCCACAGCTGGAGTATTATTCACAATTCTGGGCATCATCCTTCAGCAGTGATGTCAAGGCTTGAGAAAGGGTCCAGAGGGTATATACCAGGATTGCCAGAGGTGAGGAAATTCAGTCATGAGGAGATGTTTGAAAAGTTAGGCCCCGTCCACTTGGAAGGGCGAAGGTTAAGAGATGACCTAACAATGAATTTCAAGATGATGAGAGGCTTTGATCAAGAAAAATCATTCCCTGTGGTGAGTGGATCAATAATCATAGGCCAGAGATTGAAAATGAAGGCAGAAGATCTGGAGAAAGTTGAGGCAAGTTTTATTTCACTCAAAGAGCTGTCAGGATTTGGAAAATTCGACCTTAAAAGGTGGTGAAGGCTGATTGCATCAATAATTTTGAAAGGGATTAAAACAGAAAATGCTGGAAATACTCAGTAGGTCTGGCAGCATCTATGGAGAGAAAAACAGAGTAAAGAAGCAGAGTTCAATGAGTGGCAAGGACCCCCTGCGGTACACCTGAGAAGGTCAGTGGGGATATCACCCCTGCTCTGCCTCCACCTGGGAAAGAAGGCCCAGCTCCACCTGGGAAAGAAGCCCCACCTCCAGTTGGGAAAGAAGGCTCACCTCCAGCTGGGAAAGGAGGCCCACCTACAGCTGGGAAAGAAGGCCCACCTCCAGCTGGGAAAGAAGGCCCACCTCCAGTCTGGGAAAGGAGACCCACCTACATCTGGGAAAGGAGGCCCATCTCCACCTGGGAAAGAAGGCCCACCTCCACTTGGGAAAGCAGGCCCACCTCCACCTGGGAAAGAAGGCCCACCTCCAGTTGGGAAAGAAGGCTCACCTCCACCTGGGAAAGAAGGCCCACCTCCAGTTGGGAAAGAAGGCCCACCTACAGCTGGGAAAGAAGGCCCACCTCCAGCTGGGAAAGAAGGCCCACCTCGACCTGGGAAAGAAGGCCCATCTCCAGCTGGGAAAGAAGGCCCACCTCGACCTGGGAAAGAAGGCCCACCTCCACCTGGGAAAGAAGGCCCACCTCCACATGGGAAAGGAGGCCCACCTCCACCTGGGAAAGGAGGCCCACCTCCACCTGGGAAAGGAGGCCCACCTCCACCTGGGAAAGGAGGCCCACCTCCACCTGGGAAAGAAGGCCCACCTCCACCTGGGAAAGGAGGCCCACCTCCACCTGGGAAAGGAGGCCCACCTCCACCTGGGAAAGGAGGCCCACCTCCACCTGGGAAAGGAGGCCCACCTCCACCTGGGAAAGGAGGCCCACCTCCACCTGGGAAAGAAGGCCCACCTCCACCTGGGAAAGGAGGCCCACCTCCACCTAGGAAAGGAGGCCCACCTCCGAGAGCTATGCCCGAGCCGGGATGGGTGGGGTGGGGTCGGTCAAGGGGAGTGTGTGACTGGGTTGCCAGGAGAGAGGGCACACCCAGGAGGGACAGGCCTTAGGGGACAGCCTTTTCCCCGTAGAGGCCCAAGGCGGCTAACCAACTGGGCAGTCCCGCTGCCCCTCACCCCCGTTGCCGATCACCTCCCTCCAACCACAAAATTGTGCCCCTCAAGGGCCGCACGAGGGCAACAGCAGGCGGGCAGCTCTCGGCCACACCTGCCGCCCGTATAATGATGACGAGGTAAAGGGCAAGCGGGTTGACAGTGAGAAATTCACCCACAGAATTCTACGGGCCTTGTGTACAAACACACCCCTTTCTTCTCCTTGTGTTCAAACACAACCCCGGGAGGGCTGTAAGCTTCTGCCCCATATTTCAGGTCATGACCTTACATCAGGGTGATCTGACAGGCGGGGTGTTCGTCCCCCTCCGTGGCGTGTTCTGTAGTGGTGGGAGGGCGGCTCGCCAGTGGTTGGCGGCGGGATCTTCTGGTCCTCCTGTTGTCAACGGGGTTTCCATTGAACACACCCCTGGTCACCCGTGGCTTCCAGCTACAGCACCATGAGATCCCGCCGGTGCAAACGGCCAGAAAATCCCACCCAGAAACTTTTTCCACTTCATAGATACTGCCAGGCCTGCTGAGTATTTCCAGCACTTTCGTTTCTATTTCAGCACCCGCTATATTTCGCCTTTAAATTTTAAAAGTGAGTTGGGCGGATACTTAAGGAATAACCTGTAATATAAAGGTTGACATCTCAGATCCAACTGGGATCTGGAGAGTATTGTACACACCATTACTTCGTAATAAAACTCGTTTCTCTTATCCACTCGCCTGGGACTGGTCTGTGGTAATTATGAACATCTCAGGAGGATATTGAGTCGACAGCCAAATTGGACATTATCAAAGTATTATGTTTCTGACTTGAAACAAGCTGAGCATCACGAGTTCTTTGAAGATCTATCCCAGTTCTGGGAGACTTTGGGGAATTTTCCTAGCATCTTGGCAGCAAAGTTTGGAGGTGGGGAAGCCAGGAACATGGCAAAAAGAAAAAGATTCAAGCAGGCTCCCTGAAGTCTGCAAACCTCCCCAGCTGCTTACGTGCAATCCCGCCCTTACCTGCTGAAAACAGAAAGATTGTTTGCCAGGCACAGGGTTTCTGTTCTCGACTGCTGCTCCCCAGAGTGATCGAGTCAAGCCTTGTGGTCCCTTCAGTCTCATCTCTCTTTCCTCGCATTGCTCCCTCTTGTGTCTCATAGCTGCACTACCACTGCCAACGAGGTGTAGGCCGCTGGCCTCCCTCAAATCTCGGGTCCCGGTTGACCTTCCCATCACCTTTGGCCAACCCACCATCCCTAATTGGATGGCGATTGCAGAGGCAGCTTGTGAATTTGCCAAGTGTCATAATAATACACCTGCACTCCCGCTGCCTGAACAAATGGGCTTGAGACTCAAAAATGATGCCAAAAAGCCTGGGAACTTTCAGTTCTGAAGATTCAGCCCTTAGTATCTCCTATCCTACAATAATAAATCAGTCAGGGTTATTCACAAAGACGCTGACAGTGCACAACGAGGGATACTGTCTATTAACGAGCGGTAGACTGAGCAGAGGAAAAAATAGGAGGATTGTGTTGGGAATTCTCTGATAGCTACCAAATCAAATGTGGTGAGAAGATGGCACCCATGGAAAATTAAGGTCACTGGAAGATTCATCCTGGTGTGGATGGGATAAATTAATCACTGGAGTGAACCATGCTGCAGGAGGTTGATTCATGTTTTCTCAGAAGACTGCGCAAAGGGACCTTTGACCGATACTGGACATTACGACTCAGCGAAATAGGGAGAAGCAAGTCTGTTGGAAGCTGAGAGTAACTTTGGACTGGGTCCTGCAAAGACTGCAAGAGATTATTCTGTAAGATATAAATGTGGTGTGGAGGGTGGTCCACCAACCACACATGACGGCACCGAGAATGAGCAAATTTCTTGGGGTAGAAGACAGTTGTATGAGGTGCAAGGACAGTCCGGCAAACCATGCCCACATGTTTTGGGCATGCCCCGAGCTTAGAGAGTTCTGGAAAGGGTTCACGAGGGCAATGTCCAAGGTGCTTAACACACGCATGGTGCCGAGTCCAGAGATAGCCATCTTTGGCGTGTCAGAAGACCCGGGAGTTCAGGGGGCGAAAGAGGCCTTGGCCTTTGTCCCCTGGTAGCCCGGAGACGGATTTTATTAATGTGGAGGGACTCAAAGCCCCCGAGTGTAGAGACTTGGATTAACGACATGGCTGGGTTTCTCAACCTCGAGAAAATAAAGTTTACCTTAAGAGGGTCTACGCTCGGGTTCTCTCGGAGGTGGCAGCCGTTCGTCGACTTTCTCGGGGAAAATTAAAATGTCAGCAGCAGCAGCAGCAATCCGTAGGGGGGAGGGGGTGTGAGTGCTTCATTGGGATGGTGTGGGAAGACTGGGTCATGTGGGGTAATGTCTATTTAATTGTATATTCTCTTTTTGCACTATGTTAATGTTGACTATAGTTTGTTTTGTTATTATTGTTACTATTGTTTTATTATGAAAAATTCTGCAAAACCTTAATAAAAATACTTTTTGAGAAATGTGGTGTGGAGGTTTTCTAGTGCATTAAAACAATAATAAGGGATGTATTTTCTGTGGTTTATTGAATGAGGCGCCCGCTACGTGTTTAATTGAAGTTTATTTTAGTTTGTTACAATAAAAGTCTTAAAACATGAAATTTTTTGTGCTCCTTTCAGTCGGTCACTGGGAATTCAAATCCTTTTTTTAAATAAGTTGTTGGTCTCTCAGGGATCAGCCCTGTCTCGGTTAGTGTCACTGTCACTTCTGAGTTTCAAGGCTCTGGGTCGAAGTTCCCTCCAGGGTTTGAGCACAAGATTCAAGGCTGATACACCAGTGTAGTATTGAGGGAGTGCTGCACTGTCAGAGGTGCTGCCTTCAGATGAAACATTAAACCCGAGACCCAGTTGCTTGCTCTGGCGGATGCGAAGGACACCAATGCCACTATTTTGTAGAAGGGTGGAGTTATCCCTGGTGTCCTAGTCAATATTCATTCCTCGACCAATATTTAAAAAGCACACATTATGTGATGACTATTATATTGCTGTTGTGGGATATTGTGGTATGAAAATTGATTGCTGCATTTCCTACAATAGTGACTGCACTTCAATACTACTCTATTGGCTGCAGAACTCTGAGATGTCTAATGGTCGGTGAAAAGCTCTATATAAATGCAAATGTTTATGCGCACATTCACCCATGCGAGGAACAGGGTAATATAGTTTTGTTTCTCTGTAGATTACTGTTTAAATATTGAGTTGTATTTGAACACGCTGTACAAAATGAAGGACTGTCGCACCAACATTGTACCAACCTTTTAGTGAGTCAGCCTGCATTGGTTAAACAATAGTGGACTAGCTTGTCATTAGGACAGGCGGGAGAGTATACCTCCGCCCAATAATGGAGGACGAGCCGACTTGTTGGGAGTCTGGGACATGTGTGAACAATGGGTAGTTGAACAGCTGGCATTGGAAAAGTGGGAGAAGCATTCAAGGGAAAATTAGACATGGTCCCCAACTGAACAGTTAGTGGAGACAGCGGGAGCTGAAATATCATCCAAAACAACCAAGAATTAGTAGGCAGAGAATACATAGAAACATACATGGAAAATAGAAGCAGATGGGTGGCATGGTGGCACAGTGGTTAGCACTGCTGCCTCATGGCGCTGAGGACCCGTGTTCGATCCCGGCCTCGGGTCACTGTCCACGTGGAGTTTGCACACCCGTGTTTGGGTGGGTCTCACCCCCACAACCCAAAAAGATGCGCAAGCTAAGTGGATTGGCCACGCTAAATTGTGCCTGAATTGGAAAAAAAAAAGAATCGGGCACTCTAAATTTTTGTGAAAAAGAAAATAGAAGCAGGAGGAGGCCATTTGGCCCTTCGAGCCTGCTCTGCCATTCATTCTGATCATGGCTGATCATCAAGTTCAATACAATGATCCCACCTTCCCTCACATCCCTTGATCCCTTTACTCAAGAGCTATATCTAATTCCTTCTTGAAATTACACAATGTTTTGGCCTCAACTACTTTCTGTAGCGGCGAATTCCACAGATTCACCACTGTCACTGGGTGAAGAAATGTCTCCTCACCTCAGACCTACAAGGTTTATCCCTTATCCTCAAACTATGACTCCTAGTTCTGGACTCCCCCACCATCGGGAACACTCTTTCTGTGCCTACCCTGACCAATCCTGTTAGAATTTTATCCCCAACAAGAATCTGAAACTCAAGGTGGTACTTGTCAACCTATTACATCCAAACACACAAAATATATTGCACTGTCTCTGAAGCTCTAGCCTGCTGGATCTGGGGAACTAAAATCACAGCCCACTCACAGCTGTTGCCTTCTAAATGCTGATTATTTATTCATCATTATCACCCACATATTTACCAGATAATCGGCTGTTCCCTTATTTTCTGCTCAGGTGCTCTTGTCAGCTGTTAGATACACTGCAAAACCTCAGCTGTGTGCAATGTTTACTTTCATCAGTAATTTGGAACGGATGATATAATAAGATGTTACCCTTGCCTTCCCTGCGGAGGCTCATTCGTACAGTGCAGCCACAAGAAAAGCAGCAGAGGAACAGGAGGAGGAATTTAAGCCCCTCAAATGTGTGCAGTCATTCAATTAGATCATAGCTGATGTCTCTTGACCCTATCGAGCCGCCCCACCTCAGCTGGCACAGCTTTTTGGGGGAGAGGGTTTCAGGATCCCACTACCTCTTCTGTGAAGAAGTGCGTCCTGACAATACCCCTGAACGGTGCAGCTCTAATTTAAAGGTTATACCCGCCTGTTCTTGTCTACCCCACCACAGGAAGTAATTTCTCTCGATCATGGAACCACAGGTTGGGTACAGTACAGAAGGCCTTTCAGCCTGACACATTTGCCCGACTTCTGAGGTGCACCTTTTCCCCGTAAACCGACAAATCTTTTCTCTTTGGACAATTATCCAATTCCTTTTGAAAGCCACGATTGAATCTGCCTCCACCACATCTTCCAGCAGCACATTCCAGATCCTAACCACTCGTGCTGTAAAAAAGACCTTCCTCATGCCACCTTTGTTTCTTCACCCATTTAGCTCAAACTGGTGTCCTCTGCTTCCTGACCTCTCTAATTCTTCACTCATCTCGAGGAGTACTGTCTCAAACTTCTATTCTCAAGAGGATACGGGCACAGTCTGTGCAACCAATCCTCGTAATTTAACCCTTTCAGCCCCAGCATCATTCTGGTAAATCTACACTCCCCCACCCCACCCCCACAAAACCAATGCTTCCTCCCTGAGGTGCAGTGTCCAGAACTGAATGTAGTTCAGCTGAATAAAAGCAAATTACTGCGGATGCTGGAATCTGAAACCAAAAGAGAAAATGCTGGAAGATTTCAGCAGGTCTGGCAGCATCTGTAGGGAGAGAAAAGGGCTAACGTTTCGAGTCCAGATGACCCTTTGACAAAGCTTTGTCATAGCCTCCCTTCCCCCCAATTGAACTCCAGCTGCTGCACTTGGTTTTGATCTCTGGGTTAACAGGAGGAATTGTCCAATCAGGGAAGCAGTCTGCTCACTTTCCAGTTGGTGTGGGAGTGGGGCACCAGAGGACAGACACGTTGGCCGACCAATGGCTGGACAGTGGGGGGGAATTGGAGATGCTAGGTCACGTGATCAACCCTCCTGGAATATTGCAGCCAAAGTGGACTTTTTAAATTCTACACATCAAAGCCAAATTGCTCCATACGAAAATCTGCTATTAACGTATTTTCAAATCCCATGCTTTCTGGCAATGGTCTAATTCTTTTTTTAGTGGATTCTCTCTCAACAACACTTTAGGGTAGATTGCAAACAAATTTTTATGTTATTATTTTAGGTCATAGAATCATAGAATTTACAGTGCTGAAGAAGGCCATTCGGCCCATCGAGTCTGCATCGGCCCTTGGAAAAAGCACCCTACTTAAGCCCACACCTCCACCCTGTCCCGTAACCCAGTAACCCCACCTAACCTTTTTAGATACTAAGGGGCGATTTAACACAGCCAATCCACTTAACCTGCACATCTTTGGACTAAGGGAGGAAACCGGAGCACCCGGAGGAAATCCATGCAGGCACGGGGAGAACGTGCAGACTTCACACTCATGTCTTCGTTTCTACATCACCACGGTATGGAAAGGTTTTGCTGCTGATTGTTGCTACTCCCACCAGGAGATCTGGTGTCATGGTGCATCACTTTCGTCTGTTTGCCTCATCCTCACACACCTACTGTAGCTCGTCTCCAGCCTCTCTGTGGCATCCATCATCCTACCACACCTGGGCTCTCCGTCCTTTCTGCTGCCTCCACTTGCACCTCTAGAAGAGGTCTCCAAGGAAGTTTTCAGTTGTCATTAAATGGCCAAGAAACAGACACTTTCTTTTCTGGGTGTCACTTTTTAAGAGATCTTCTTGCTCTTGCAAGTTCAAGCACCTCTTAATTCATCTTATGGTCTGTATACAGAGGGCTGGATTCTTCAATCCCCCAGCCGTGCGTTTGGCGATGGCCTGCTGATCGCTGGCGGTGGGATTCTCTACTCCTGCCGCTCGTCGATGGAATTTTCCATTGAAGCCAGCCCTGCCGTCGGGAAACCCGCGGGGCGGGGGTGCGCTGATGTTGCGAACAAAGAATCCCAATGGCCAGAGAATTCGGACCAGAATTTTAAGCATACATCTGAGCATCCACATTTCAAACGCATTGATTTCTTTCCACAGATTTTTATTTATTGTCCATGTTTCGGAGACGCGGAATGTAGCCTCGCAAGAGTTCCTTTCCTTGTTACAAGCCCGAAGACATATTCGATAATTAAAAAGTTATCAAACTTCAGATCAACGTTTGTGTAGAGAACTAGCTTACCTCTCACTCTGGGGGGTACATGCTGTACTTGTTAATTTACCATCAGTAATTACATTCACAATTTCAAACGCTATTATAAACTTGCAAAGAACTCTGATGGTCACACATCTGAGTTTAACACCATGACAGAACATTAGGAACTTACCACTGCTGAAAAGATGCACTGGGGATATTGCAGGAAGCAATGCTTCTCACTGCACCCTAATTGCTCAATCATCCCAGACAAATTTAATCAAAGAATTAAATATTTATAAAGCACATGTTTGAATGTTGTCAGCTGTGACTTTGTTTCCACACTCCAACAGTTTTGTAGTGGGATTGCGTGACCCAGTGACTATTTATCCATGAGGTCACTGTGCAAGGGAACAAATCATTCAGCTTCCCTTTGACATGTATTTCAATCTCCCATTGACACTTATTTCACACTTCATCGCACATAGAATCTCTGAGGTCAATTGGCATGAAATTAGTCTCTGACTGAACCGAGAGTTCACCGACAGTGTAATAGCAAACACTCTCAGCTGAGATACTATTTCAATCAATAACTATAAGGAAGCTGTGTAGCCTGGGTATGACTCAAGCTATGATGCCTGAAGGGACTGAGGGTAGCAACAATTATTTAGATTTTTGGCTCATGGATTTATTCTTTGCCCTGCTATAAGGACTCAGGACCAATGTGTGGAATTTCATGTTCCCTATCGGTTGAAACAGTAAGAAGTCTTACAACACCAGGTTAAAGTCCAACAGGTTTGTTTCACACACTAGCTTTCGGAGCACTGCTCCTTCCTCAGGTGAATGAAGAGGTATGTTCCAGAAACATATATACTGTATAGACCAATTCAAAGATGCCAGACAATGCTTAGAATGCGAGCATTTGCAGGTAATTAAATCTTTACAGATCCAGAGATAGGGGTAACCCCAGGTTAAAGAGGTGTGAATTGTCTGAAGCCAGGACAGTTGGTAGATTTCACAAGCCCAGGCCAGATGGTGGGGGATGAATGTAATGCGACATGAATCCCAGGTCCCGGTTGAGGCCACACTCATGTGTGCGGAACTTGGATGTAAGTTTCTGCTCAGCGATTCTGCATTGTCGCGCGTCCTGAAGGCTGCCTTGGAGAATGCTTACCGGGAGATCAGAGGCTGAATGCCCTTGACTGCTGAAGTGTTCCCTGACTGGAAGGGAACATTCCTGCCTGGTGATTGTCGCACGGTACCCGTTCATTCGTTGTCGCAGTGTCTGCATGGTCTCGCCAATGTACCACGCTTCAGGACATCCTTTCCTGCAGTGTATGAGGTAGACAACATTGGCCGAGTCGCACGCGTATGTACCGCATACCTGGTGGATGGTGTTCTCATGTGTAATGGTGGTATCCATGTCGATGATCTGGCACGTCTTGCAGAAATTGCCATGGCAGGGTTGTGTGGTGTCGTGGTCTCTGTTCTGAAGGCTGCGTAGTTTGCTGCAAACAACGGTTTGTTTGAGGTTGCGTGGTTGTTTGAAGGTGAAAGGCCTACGTCAATCTCATTGGGTGGGTGGGGGGCCCGACCGTATTAAATGCATTCGTAACTGGCCAGTGTCAGGCCTTCCACCCCTAGGAAATTCCACTGCCCCCATACCCCGAGAGGAGGCCAGCAGCTCATCATTGCCGAGAACGCCAGGGGGAGCGGTGACTGCTGCCCTGATAATTGGTGTCAATTTGTTCGTCAATAAGCTTAATTGGCATTCCGCCACAAGCAGCCCAGTTGTCGGCATGGACCCCTTCCCACCTCCCCACATTCATTGCGGGGGCAATCCCTGGAAGACAGAGTCTCTCCCACGATTAAGACGGGTGGGTCACAATGTTCCCTACCGTGACAGTCTGGATTAAATTCCCCCTAATGTCTGCCATTGTGTGTCGTTTTTCTTTTGTTCATTCATGGGATGTGGGGGCCAACGTTTATTGTCTATCCTTAATTTCACTGAGGAGGTGGTGGTGAGCCATTTCCTTGAACCGCTGCAGTCCAAGTGGTGTCGGCGCTCCCACAGTGCCATGAGGAACGGAGTTCCAGGACTGGGATCCAAAGACAGTGAAGGGACGGTCCCAAATCAGGATAGATAGAACATACAGTGCAGAAGGAGGCCATGTGGCCCATCGAGTCTGCACCGACCCACTTAAGCCCCCACTTCCACCCTATCCCCATAACCCCTCCTAACCTTTTTGGTCACTAAGGGCAATTTATCATGTCCAATCCACCTAACCTGCACGTCTTTGGACTGTGGGAGGAAACCGGAGCACCCAGAGGAAACCCACACAGACACGGGAAGAACGTGCAGACTCCGCACAGACAGTAAACCAGCGGGGAATCGAACCTGGGACCCTGGCGCTGTGAAGCACAGTGCTATCCACTTGTGCTACCGTGTTGACTTACTTGTGCTACCATGTTGACCTTGCAGGGGAACCTCCAGCCGGTGGGTGTTTTCGTGCTGGCCTCGTCATTCGAGGTGATGGAAGTCAGAGGATTGGAAGGAACTGTTAAAGGAGCCTTGCTGAGTTACTGAAGTGCAGTTTGGAAACGGTACACATGCTGCGACTGTGTTTTGGTGTGGAGGACGGAGTAAATGTTGAAGGTGCTGGATGGGATGGCGACTTCCATGTCGCATGTAACGTGATGTGTGTTGCGTGTTCTGTGCCAACTATTTTGCCGAAGTGGACACACAGAGCATCATAACTCATCTATTCTCTTCTCACAAGCTGATATGGTTTTAATTTGAATTCTGACCCCTCGCCCTCCCCCCCCCCCCCCGCCATTGTTCCAACCTGGTACATTCAACGGAGAAACACTGAGGATGACTCACTGGTAAATGCCATGAATCAACTCGAGGCTGATCGGGAAATGGCAGACATGCAAAGAGGTCAAATTGGCATGAACAACTCAAATTGGGGCACAGGTTGGCTGGCGGCTAAGCCCCCCTGGACAGGCAGGGGGGCAACTCAGTGCATAAGACACTTCTGCATCCCCATCTCCACTGTGAAAATCAGGTCTCAATGAGGACTGTTCCTGAAATCCCAAAGAGGGAGGACATTGGGGTTCAGAGGGAGGATGATTGGATTAACTAGATCTTTCCCGTTGCTGCATCAGAATCTGCCATCTCCTCATCCTGTCAATGTTACCCCTCTGCCGCCAACCACTTTACATCGCTCTGCCCTCCTGTCACCCCCTGCCTCTCCCCTCGTCCCCCTGACCCAAGCTCATGTGTTGCTAACGCACATTCCTGTATTCTTACAGGAGCACAGCAACAGGAGGAGGCCAGTGAACCGCTCGATCCTGGGCCAGGCCATTCAACCTCCTCAAGCCCGTTCAGCCAATAAACTAGATCAGGGCTGATCTGCATCTTCACTCCATTTACTTTGCTTTGCTTCTGTAACCCTTAATACCCATGACCAACAAAAATCCGTTACCGCAGCAACAAGTAGGTTGCAGGTGGCGGCTCTGTCAGACGGGCTGGATGACATTCCCAGATGGAAGCCAGAGAATGTTAACATCGTGTAGCCTTCAGCAAAGTCATTTTCATTTTAATGTGACACAGACTCAAATCAATTAAATGTATTCAACAGGCAAGTAATTGTCGGATTTAATTCCATCTCTTGGCATTGAGAGGAGGGAGTGGAACAAAGAGTGAAGATTCTATCGGCTCTTTGAGAGCAGTGAGTTCCTATTGTCAACACAGGAAGGTTGCAGTCTGGAAAAGATAGGGCGGGATCATGCTATTCACTCCCGTCTATTTTTATAAAATGAAAAAATTCTCCAATTGTCTGAATAATTACGTCTGGTGTCCAGAAAATAAAAGGAGATCGAGGCACTGGAGAAGGTGCAAAAGACAAAAGATTTAATTGGATGATGTCAGAACTGAGACATTATTGATAATGTCATGTTAGTTGAGGTTGAGGATTAACAGGTGAAAGGTATTGATGGAGTGTCTTGAGCACATATAAAAAGAATCTGCTGGGGCACTGGTGTTGGTAGAGATGTGTAACTGCGTTCTGTGAATAAACCTACTGTCAATGAAAGGATTGGTATCTATTTTTATACCTCACCATCTGACTTGGGTCCATTTAACAGTTAGAACCAGCAAGAAATATTGGGGGGGAGGGGGGGGGAATTTCCAGTGACGTCATGTCGGAAGAGGTCATGTGCTAGGCCAACTCCAGGGTACTTACCTTTTTGGCCACTTTTGCCCAGTTCCCGGCGTTTTTTTGAGCACAAACTCTACCCATAAGAAAGTAAAGGGGTCCTAAGGTGGAAGTATGTCAAAAAAAGCTACAAACGGTCTGCGGGTGGAAATTCTTCAGCCAACTCGATGGCTTCACGTCAAGCCTCAGCAGGGTAGATGGCAGCGAGCGTTGTGGCCGCCCTGGTCACGGCAGACATGCTGACTGGGGTGCGAGGCAACGAAGAGTAAATCAATTGAGGAGGTGCTGGGCCCAGTTCGCAATAAATTGAATAAGACTTCGGAAGCTGTGAAGGAGCTTAGCCAGGTGTTGATGGAAGCAGCTCTGCCGAGACACAGCAACTGCCGAGTCGGAGAATCGCCAGGGGTCAGCGTGAATCCCGCCCCCGCCGGCGGCCGGATTCTCCAGCCCTCAATAGGATTCTGCACCTTTGGCGCGGGCTGACGCTAGAGTGGTTCCCGCCGGGACCCTCCGCCCTGCCGGGTACGGGAGAATCCCGCCCAGGGTCTTTGGCAGGTAGTTTGGTAGTATTAGCTAATGTATATGCCCCAAACTGGGACGATTCAGCATTGATTAGGAAGCTTTTGGCTTCCATTTCTGATTTGGATACACACCAACCGATTTTTGGAGGTGATTTAAATTTCGTGTTAGATCTGAAGCTGGACCGTTCTAGGCCGAAATTATTGGCGCTCTTGGGGGTGGTGAAGACACTTTTAGAATTTATGGAACAGGAGCGGGGGGCAGATCCATGGAAGTTTATTCACCCGGGGGTAAGGATTTCTCATTCTTCTCCCCAGTAGATAAGGTGTATTTAAGGATTTACTTTTTTTTGGTGTCTTTTTGGTCTCTTCTACCTTGGGTGAGGAGGGCAGAATACCCGGCTATTGTCATCTCGGATCATGGCCCACATCTGGTGGACTTGATTTTGGAGTCGGCCCCGCTCAGCTTCCACCGCGGAGTTTAGATGTAGGCATGTCAAAGGCCTTTGGTGAGTATGTAGAATTCAATAGGAATGAGTCTGCCTCGCCCTCCCATGCTTTGGGAAGCCTAGAAAGGTGTGATTAGAGGAGAGATTATATCATATTAAGGTGCATATGGAGAGGGAGGTAAGGGTGAGAGGCCAGAGGTTGGTGGATGATATATTGGAGGTGGACCGCAGGTACGCGTGTGTTGGGACTCTTATTTTACCTTCTAATAAGAGTCGATAGTCCGGTTGATTGAAGGTGTCACAAATACGACTTTACTTCTAATTATTCACTGGAATACATTTGAATAAGAACTGAATCAAAACTTAGAAACAAAACTTAGAAGCAATACCTAAAAAGGTCAAACACATGGCAAAAAGGATAGAACATAAAGAAATCACTTTAACGCAAGAATACAGGAACAAAGACCTCGACCACGAGGTCCTACTTTTAGGGTGATTCTTATCTATGGTTTAATCCCTCATTTACTCTCATTGGTTTCTAATTCTCAGCCGAGACCTCCTGGTTTGTTCAAATGAATGTCTGTTGCTTAGAGGATAATTTGTTAATCAAACATTGGACATTACTTTAGATTGACTGCTGCCTATCAAAACTAGTCAGTATCTGTGTGCACAATGTCAGGAAAAGGGCTGGATACGTTTCTCACGCGTTCCAGGTTACGCAGCTCGGCCTGGAGAGCTTGTTACAACTGATTGGCTAATTCATTATGAGAAACAATGAATGAGATAGTGACTGGATTCCAATTTTAATAAGTTTACCTCTCAGCTACAGGAATTCAACTAGCACCTAAAACTATGAATAAATCAATAATCTATCAACGTGTGACCCTATCCCAGAGCTCCTGGCGAGCAAGAAGAAGCTGCAGACACAGTTTGATTTGTTGTCTACAGGGAAGGGTTGGAGCCAGCTGCGGCGCTCGAGGGGGGTCTTTCATGAGTGTAGGGAGAAGGTCACCTTCCATTAGCTCATCAGCTGAGGTGGCAGGGGGCCTCCTGGAGATTATTCAGGTTAAGGATTCGAGTGGTATCTTGGTTTCCACATCAGGTAAAGATATCACTGCTTTTGAGGCCTTCAACAAGAGTCTCTAAAGGTCAGAGTCCTCGATGGAAGGGGGGGACGTGGACATGTCGACATTTTTAGATGTGTTGGAGGGGATGGGAGATGGGAAGTGTTGGAGGCCCCGTTAGACACTGAGGAGATTTTGATTGGTATTGGGCGAGTGCAAGCTGGTAGAGCTCTCGGCCTGATGGGTTTCTGGTGGAATTCTATCAGATATCTGCTGACCAGTTGGTCCCGTTACTGGTAGATATATTTACTGACTCTTTGTTCATGCTGCACTCTCACAGGCCTCTATTTCCCTTCTAGAACATAGAACATAGAACAGTACAGCACAGAACAGGCCCTTCGGCCCTCGATGTTGTGCCGAGCAATGATCACCCTACTTAACCCACGTAACCCGTATACCCGTAACCCAACAATCCCCCCATTAACCTTACACTACGGGCAATTTAGCACGGCCAATCCACCTAACCTGCACATCTTTGGACTGTGGGAGGAAACCGGAGCACCCGGAGGAAACCCACGCTGTTGAACAAGGATAAGGATCCAACTGAGGATGGGTCTAACCGGCCTATCTCATTGTTAAATGTGGACGCCAAGATACTGGCTGAGGTGTTGGCGGTAAGGCTGGAGCCCTATCTCCCTGAAGTGCTTGTGGAGGATCAGACTGTCTTTGTTCGGGGCCGCCAATTGTCAGCCAATATTCGGAGGCTGTTGAATGTTTTTCTCTCCCTGTCCAAGGGGCCCGAGCCGGAGGTTATTGTGCCGAGAAGGCATTTGACAGGGTGGAGTGAAGGTACCTTTTCGAAGTTCTGGAGAGGTTTGGTCTCGGGCCACATTTGAGTTCATGGGCACGGTTGTTGAATACGGCCCCCTCGACAAGTATTCACACAATTCACTGAGTTTGGGGTACTCCCATTTGAATAGGGGCACTGTTCCGATGTCTCCCCCCCCCCCGCCCCCGCGCTATTTGCATTAGCCATTATGCCCTTAGCCATAGCTTTGAGGGCTTCGGGTAAGTGGGAGGGGATAAAGAGGGGAGGATGGAACATGATGGACGGGATTCTCCGTTTGTTGACAGCGAAATCTGAAAATACGATTGGGCAGAGAATAGGTTCCGATGTCAAAATCGCAGCAGCCGCCAATTTGACGGCAAATCGCAATTCTCCATCACCTCGACAGTGACTCGACACCTCGAATACGGTCTGGAACTCACGTACAGTAGGCACCATTTGTGTATCATTAGCGGGCCTGACACAGTATTCTCCGAGGCCTCCGCGATACTCCGCCTCTGATGGGCTGAGTTCCCGACGGCGCAGTTCATTTGTGCTTTTAAAAATTGTGAGGAGGTAGGACACAGGGAGGCGTGACCATAGCCTGCCGGGCCTGACACTATATGGACTGGGTGTGGCGGGGGGGGGGGGGGGGGGGGGGGGCTGGCCAGGGCCAGGGGGGAGGGAGGGTGACGGGAGAACAGGCCGAGTGACTGGGATTATGCCCTGTGGGACTGGGGCAGTGCCCAGGCGCAGACTGCCATTGGCGCAGCCTGCAAGGCAGCCACCTTGCTGCACACCCCACTGACCACCCACCTTGGCCCCTGGTTCTGCAGAGTGACACCGGTTGTATGGATGCCCTAACCCCCGCACCCCACTCTCCTCCATAACCCCCACCCGACTGCCACCCACCGGCAGGGCATAAGGCGGCCCACCCAGGGCAATGCCCACTGTAACCCCTACAGTGGCACCTAGCAGATGCCACAGAGCATACCGCTGACAAGGACAGTGCCAGCCAATGGTACCCTTGACATCAGGGACAGGCAGCATTTCAATGTGCATCGAGCCAACCCGGATGCCCAGGCAGCGGGTATGCCGCCATCGATGGGATGCCCTGGGTCCAGCGGGTGATTAACGGGTGCATGTCCCCCTACGAGCACCTGCAGACGACAGGCCGCTCGACACCAACTAAAAGGGGTTCCACTCAATGAAAGCGCAGCTGATTTGTGACCATCAACTGCTCATCATTCATCTCTGCACCCAATACCCAAGCTGTGTACGATGCCCCTTCATCCTGGCACATTTGACGATTCCTGACATGTTCGAGACTCCCAGTCAATGTGGACATGCCGAATTTTAGTTTCCTGAGGAGGTATAGGCGCTGTTGTGCTTTCTTGGTCGTAGCATCGACGTGGGTGAACCAGGACAGATTTTTGCTGAGAGGCACCCTTAAGAATTTGAAGCTGTCAACCAACTCCGCCTCGGCCCCATTGATGCTGACAGGGGTGTGGACAGTACTTTGCTTCCTGAAGTCAATGACCAGCTCTTTAGTTTTGCTGGCATTGAGGGAGAGATTGTTTATATGTGTTGTAATTTTTTCTAAAATGATAAAAATTTAATTAAAACTTTTCCAGAAAAAAGATTGGACACCACGTTGGAAGGGAAGGGGCTTGAGAGATTAGGCGTTTATTGGTAGAAGGACGGTTTGCCAGCTTGGAGGTAATGTTGCCAAAATTTGGGCTTGTGGGATTGAACTTGTTCACGTACCTCCAGATAAGGAAGTTTTTATGGGTGTCCTTCCCCAACATTTCCCTAGCACCGTGGACAACTCTGATGGAGAGGATCCTTTCACTAGTGGGGTCGGAGGAAAGTCGCACATCGCGTACTTATGGGTGAATTCTGTCTGAAGGTTCAGAGTTGGCAGATGGGGTGAGGTTGAAGTGAGAGAGGGAGTAGAGGCCTATAGTGGATGACGAGGTGTGGAGAGAGGCCCTTTGTAGGGTGACCTCCAGATCTTCATGTGGGCAGTTTGGTCTAATCCAGTTTAAGGTGGTTTATAAGGCATACCTGACAAAATCTCGGATGAGTGGTTTCTTTCTGGAGGTACAAGACAGGTGCGGGAATGTTCCAGGGAGGCCGGCCAATCACACACACATGTTCTGGTCTTGCCCCAAACTGATAAGATTTCTGGTTTCCTTCTTCAGCACCATGTCGGCGATTCTGAAATTGGAGCTGGTGCCATTTCTGGGGCGTTAGACTCGCTGCGGCTGTGAACAGGAGTGAAGGCAGATGTCCTTATCTTCACCTCATTGATCGCCTGGAAGCAGATCCTGCTGGGATGGAGGTCTTCTACTCCACCCGGCACCTTGGTATGGCTAAGTGCCTAACGGTCTTGTACCTGGCGAAAGTCAAGTATACCATTTGGGGGTTGGTTGAAGGGTTCTACCAGAGATGGTAGCCATTCATTCTTTTTTAAATTTCCCAATTAAGGAACAATTTAGCGTGGCCAATCCACCTACCCCGCACGCCTTTTGTGTTGTGGGGGGGGGGGGGGGGGGGGTGATACCCACACAGACACAGGGAGAAAGTGCAAAGTCCATACAGACAGTGACCGGGGGCCGGGATCGAACCCGGGCCCTCAGCATCGTGAGGCAGCAGGGCTAACCATGCCTCTCTTCTTTCATTATCCACTTTAAGGAATTAGTCACCATCAGTTGCTGGGAGCAGGATGTTTGGGGTTTGTCTCATTTTGTTTTTAGTTATCTTTCCTCTCTTGGTGGACGGGGTGGGTACGGTAGGTTGGGGTTTTTGTTATTCTGGTTTTTGTGTATTATCTGCCGTGCATAATATGGGTTTTATTGTAGAAAGCTTGCTTTTTTTTAATAAATTTAGATTACCCAATTATTTTTTCCAATTAAGGGGCAATTTAGCATGGCCAATCCACCTACCCTGCACATTTTTGGGTTGTGGGGGCGAAACCCACGCAGACACGTTATTGTAGAAAGCTGAGGGGATAGCGAGATTTGATTTGATTTATTATTGTCACATGTATTAGTATACAGTGAAAAGTATTGTTTCTTGCATGCTGTACAAACAATGCATACCGTACATAGGGAAGGAAGGAGAGACTGCAGAATATAATGTTACAGTTATAGCAAGGTGTAGAGAAAAGATCAACGTAATACGAGGTAGGTCTATTCAAAAGTCTGATGGCAGTAGGGAAGAAGCTGTTCTTGAGTCGGTTGATACGTGACCTCAATCTTTTGTATCTTTTCCTGACGGAAGAAGGTGGAAGAGAGTATGTCCGGGGTGGGTGGGGTCCTTAATTATGCTGGCTGCCTTTCCGAGGCAACGGGAATTGTAGACAGAGTCAATGGATGGGAGGCTGGTTTGCGTGATGGACTGGGCTATATTCACAACCTTTAGTAGTTTCCTGCGGTCTTGGGCAGACCCAAGATCCATACCAAGCTGTGATGCAACCAGAAAGAATGCTTTCTATGGTGCCTCTGTAAAAGTTGGTGAGAGTCGTAGCTGAAATGCTACATTTCCTTAGTCTTCTGAGAAATTAGAGTCGTTGGTGGGCTTTCTTAACTATAGTGTCGGCATGGGGGGACCAGGACAAGCTGTTGGTGATCTGTACACCTAAAAACTTGAAGCTCTCGACCCTTTCTACTTTGTTCCCATTGATGTAGACAGTACTCCACTTCTCTTTCTGAAGTCGATGACAATCTCCTTAGAGACGGAGGTCTCTGAGATTATCCAGGGGTTTGATAGGGTAGATGTGGTGGAAATGTTTCCACTTGCAGACCAGATGTAGGGTCCTTGGATATAAGATAGTCACTAAGAGGTCCAACAGGGGATTCAGCAAAAAACGTCTTTAGAACATAGAACATAGGAAACTACAGCACAGAACAGACCCTTCGGCCGACGATGTTGTGAAGAACTTTTGTCCTAGATTAAGAACAAATTAATCTAAACCCCATCATTCTACCATATTCCATGTACGTATCCAATAGCCGCTTGAAGGTCACTAATATTTCCGACTCAACTACTTCCAGAGGCAGTAGTTGAGTCGGAAATATTAGTCATATTTGTCCTTCCAAAATGGACAACCTCACACTTGTCAGGGTTAAACTCCATCTGCCACTTCTCAGCCCATCCTATCTATGTCTTTGCAGCCGACAACAGCCCTCCTCACTATCCACAACTCCACCAATCTTCGTATCATCTGCAAATTTACTGACCCACCCTTCAACTC
This sequence comes from Scyliorhinus canicula, assembly GCF_902713615.1. NCBI lineage: Eukaryota > Metazoa > Chordata > Chondrichthyes > Carcharhiniformes > Scyliorhinidae > Scyliorhinus > Scyliorhinus canicula. The sequence goes on along the minus strand of NC_052149.1, from coordinate 226,047,556 downwards.
CCTCATCCAAGTCATTAATGAAAATCACAAACAGCAGAGAACCCAGAACTGATCCCTGCGATACGCCACTGGTAACTGGGCTCCAGGCTGAATATTTGCCATCTACCACCACTCTCTGACTTCTATCGGTTAGCCAGTTCATTATCCAACTGGCCAAATTTCCCACTATCCCATGCCTCCTTACTTTCTGCATAAGCCTACCATGGGGAACTTTATCAAATGCCTTACTAAAATCTATGTACACCACATCCACTGCTTTACCTTCAGCCACGTGCTTGGTCACCTCCTCGAAGAAGTTAATAAGACTTGTGAGGCAAGACCTACCCCTCACAAATCCGTGCTGACTATCCCTAATCAAGCAGTGTCTTTCCAGATGCTCAGAAATCCTATCCCTCAGTACCCTTTCCATTACTTTGCCTACCACCGAAGTAAGACTAACTGGCCTGTAATTCCCAGGGTTATCCCTATTCCCTTTTTTGAACAGGGGCATGACATTCGCCACACTCCAATCCCCTGGTACCACCCCTGTTGACAGTGAGGACGAAAAGATCATTGTCAACGGTCCTGCAATTTCATCTCTTGTTTCCCATAGAATCCTTGGATATATCCCGTCAGGCCCAGGGGACTTGTCTATCCTCAAGTTTTTCAAAATGCCCAACACATTTTCCTTCCTCATAAGTATCTCCTCGAGCTTACCAGTCTGTTTCACACTGTCCTCTCCAACAATATGGCCCCTCTCATTCGTAAATACTGAAGAAAAATATTCGTTCAAGACCTCTCCTCTCTCTTCTGACTCAATACACAATCTCCCGCTACTGTCCTTTATCGGACCTACCCTCGCTCTAGGCATTCTCATATTTCTCACATATGTGTAAAATGCCTTGGGGTTTTCCTTGATTCTACCCACCAAAGATTTTTCATGCCCTCTCTTAGCTCTCCTAATCCCTTTCTTCAGTTCCCTCCTGGCTATCTTGCATCCCTCAAGCGCCCTGTCTGAACCTTGTTTCCTCAGCCTTACATAAGTCTCCATCTTCCTCTTAACAAGACATTCAACTTCTCTTATCAACCATGGTTCTCTCACTTGACCATCTCTTCTCTGCCTGACAGGGACATATATGCATGTAGTATCTGTTCCTTGAACAAGTTCCATATTTCAATTGTGTCCTTCCCTGACAGCATATGTTCCCAACTTATGCATTTCAGTTCTTGTCTGACAGCATTGTATTTACCTTCCCCCAATTGTAAACCTTGCCCTGTTGCATGCACCTATCCCTCTCCAGTTACCTAAGAGAGTGGCAAGCATGTGGAACTCACGACTGAATGGAATAGCAGTGGTATAATATAGTATTGGCAAATTTATGGGAAAGTTAGATAATCACATGAGGGGAGGAAACAGAACATCAGGAAATGTTGATGAATAAAGTTAAGATAAGGATGAGGCCTGCTTGAGTGGAATGGAGAAATATGCGCGAGAAGGTCAGATGAAGGAGGGGTGTGAGGAGTCTAGAGAGCTGTGCAAACATTAGCATGGACCCCTGTATGGTGCATTTCTGTGCAGGCAATAGTAGGCGACGATGACTGATTCGAACCCAGCAAACCAACTCCATCCCGTAGATGATTCGTTCTTCTGCGAAGTTTGCCTCTCTCTAAAGTTATCCAACTGAATTCAGCAGGATGTGAAGATGTCTCACAGCAATTGTTTTGCAGCTGTTCCCTGATAATTATCTAATCAGAAGGCTGCAAATGACAAATGATTGAAGAATAAATTATAGGGGGAGGTTAAAAATAGCCTCTTGTCGGCCACTCCTGGGACCTTCCTATAATGAACCTGGAAGCCAGCAAGGAAGTCGGGGAGTGTTTGCAGAGGGAAGGTTCCAGCCGATCTCAATACTGGTTATTAACCCAGGAGGGATGTTTAATGAGTCGGACCCAGCTCTCTGGGGAAAAAGATTTCCAAACAGTTATTAACTCTCCACTAACCTTTCATTCTCACTCTAACTCTAAATCTGTCCCCCAATGGCAGTCGTAAAGTAATGATCTGTCACTGACTTCCCAACCAGTGGAAGCCGATTCCCTCACCGCCCCCCCCCCCCCCGGCCATTTGTTCCGGCAATATTATTCATAATTTTAAAATTTCAATAAAATCTCGAGGCCAGTTCCCCGCTCCCGAGGGATTAGTTCCAGCAGTTACAGTGTTTCCGCATAATTACAGTTTCTCATCCCAGAAACCACCCAGCGACTCCACACTGCACACGATGGGCCAAATGGCCTCCATCTGTTCTGTAATTATTCTATAATACTTTGATTAGGTAGCAAAGGCTGTGCTTAGTCTCTTAACCGTGGGGTAACTGATGCTTGGTACAAATTTACCTTTAATTCTCATCCAAAATTTCCCGCCGGGAAACATGTTTAGATATCTGCAGGTAAAGGCATTTGCTAGACGGCAGGTGGAGGGATTCCCTGCGCTCCCCGCGAGGGGGGTGAGTGACAGGGTGCTCTCGGGGGTCTGGGTCGGGGAGGGGAAGATATCCGATATCTACAAGCTTATGCAGGAGGTAGAAGAGGCGTCAGTAGAGGAGCTGAAAACGAAGTGGGAGGGGGAACTGGGGGAACAGATCGAAGACGGGACATGGGCTGATGCCCTGGAGACGGTAAATTCTTCCTCCTCGTGTGCGCGGCTTAGCCTCATCCAATTCAAGGTGCTGCATAGGGCCCACATGACTGGGACGAGGATGAGTAGGTTCTTTGGGGGTGAAGATAGGTGTGTCAGGTGCTCGGGGAGTCCAGCGAACCATGCCCATATGTTCTGGGCATGCCCGGCATTGGAGGAGTTCTGGAAGGGGGTGGTGAGGATGGTGTCAAGGGTGGTGGGATCCAGGGTCAAGCCAGGATGGGGACTCGCGATCTTTGGGGTTGGGGTAGAGCCGGGAGTGCAGGAGGCGAAAGAGGCCAGTGTGCTGGCCTTTGCGTCCCTAGTGGCCCAGCGAAGGATTTTGCTACAATGGAAGGACGCGAGGCCCCCAAGCGTGGAGACCTGGATCAATGACATGGCGGGCTTTATTAAGCTTGGGAAGGTCAAATTCGCCCTGAGAGGATTGGTGCAAGGGTTCTTTAAACGGTGGCAACCTATCCTCGACTTTCTGGCTCAACGATAGGGTACTGGGACAGTAGCAGCAGCAACCCGGGGGGGGGGGGGGGGGGGGGGGGACGTTGATTATGTTTGCTTATTTTATTTAAATTTGATTTATTTAATTTTAATTTATGGTTAAGTTCTCTTGTTGGGGGTGGTGGGGGGGAGTGTGATACATGTGATGTTACGGTATGGGGGGAATTGTGGGTGTTATGGGGCTGTTAGTCGCATATTACTGCTTATTGCTATACTTGTTATATTTTTATATTTTCTGTAAAAATTTCCAATAAAAATTATTTTTAAACATTTTGGGCGGGCTATTTAAACTCGGAAGCACGTCTTCGGGGCTGGTTTAGCACAGTGGGCTAAACAGCTGGCTTGGAATGCAGAACGAGGCCAGCAGCGGGGGTTCAATTCCCTTACCGGCCTCCCCGAACAGGATCCGGAATGTGGCGACGAGGGGCATTTCACAGTAACTTCATTGAAGACTGCTTGTGACAATAAGCGATTATTATTATTATTGGTTTAATTGGCATCAAGACGTTGCGACTGTATCACGGCCCGTACACAAGGGGTTAAATCCACACAACAAACCAGCTCTGTGGGAGCCCAGAAGGTGGAAGCAGATGGTGCCTGGGAGCATCATGTTTCTTGCAAACCGTATCAGTTTGAGACAATGCTTCTTGCATAAGAGTCATTCACGTCGTATTTGTTCTCAGAGACTGATGTTTGAAAACAAAGACTTGTTTTAAACCCAGCTGAAGACACGATGGCAATCTGTGTATATATATATAGACAGAGGCACCCTAGCACCACATCGGGCTGGGCCGACGTAGTGACATAGAAGGTTCATTGGGCAGGAGGAAGCCATTCGGCCCATTGTGCGCGTGACAGCCTAAGCCTACATTCCTGTCCTTGGTTCGCAGCCCCGTGCTGGAATTATAGGAATTCCAAGTGCATACCCAAATATTTTTTTTTTAAATGCAGTGAGAGCTTCTGCCTTTATTACCCTTTCGAGGCAGCAAGTTCCTGTCACCCTCTCGGAGAAAAGACTCTCTCATAGAATGATAGAGTCATACAGTACAGCCGAGGCCCTTCGGCCCATCGAGCTGACACCAACAGAACAACACTAAATCAGCACCGATCTCACTTCAAATTGATAAAACCCACCATTCCTGACATTGTCCTCATAAATCTCTTCCATACACTTCCTACTGCAGCTATATTACTCCAGAAAAGTAGTAATCGGAAGTGTACACAGTCCTGTATCTCTGACTGCTTTATACTACTTCAATATAGCCTTATCTGATCTTATATCTCTTACATCGGGCACTCCAAGTCCTGAAAGACGTGCTTGTTGGGTGAATTGGACATTCTGAATTCTCCCTCAGTATTGTCGAACAGGCGCCTGAGTGTGGCGACTAGGGGCTTTTCACATTAACTTTGTTGTAGTCTTAATTTAAGCCTACTTGTGACACGAATAAAGATTATTATTATTCTCTGCCTTCGCTATTAAATTAAGCCATTCCCTATGCTTTCTTCGGCCCCTCAGCTGCCAGTCCTAATCAACGGACACCAGCCAGTTCAGGGCTCTCACTGACCTATGAACTCCAGCTGAACATCTACCTGGCAGAACTCCATCAGCTCTGAACCCTCTCTGCTGGACTCCGGATCGATTGAGCTTTAGTGAATAAATTCCCCAAGCGGACTTGGGAAACTCGATCTCATTGAGAAAGATCGGCAGCTTGATGCACTATCAATTACGACAAGACGAGAGCAGAGAGTAATCGAGGCTTTATTAAGCAGAGATGTGTAGCCTCCCGAAATGGCTGCAGCTCGGTGAGCACACACATTTATACTCCACCTACTGGGCGGAGCCAGCAGGCAGCGATCTACCCCCGTACCTGTAATACAGGAGCCTTACCGTATTACATCTCATGGGCGGGATTCTCCCCTACCCGGCGGGGCGGGGGGGGTCCCGGCGTAGGGGAGTGGCGCCAACCACTCCGGGGTCGGGCCTCCCCAAAGCTGGGGAATTCTCCCCACCTTTGGGGGCTAGCCCCGCGCCAGAGCGGTTGGCACCAGAAGACTGCCCGTTCTCCCCGTGTCTGTGTGGGTTTCCTCTGGGTGCTCCGGTTTCCTCCCACAGTCCGAAGATGTGCAGGTTAAGTGAGGTTTACAGGGTTGTGAATATGAGGCGAGGGAATGTGCCTAAATGAGGTGCAGACTCAATGGGCCAAATGCCTCCTTTTGTACTCTTTGAGGATTTTATGATGCTCCAAAACAGCCGCAAAGCAGCCTGACTGCAAAGTTTAAGTTGCCAATGATTTAAAGACCAAATCTGCCATCTTGTGGGCTACACTTGATACTGCATGGTGAACAGGGTAAATGTCAGTTTACTCCAGATCTATTGCCAATGAGCTGCACCTCCCTAACTGCGTTGTGGTTTTCCATTCAGCTTTTTCCTGGTGCGTCCTTCATTGCCCAGATCACAAAGCCCCAACTCCACATTATCCACGGATCCATGAGGCTCTAATTCGAAATAAAAACAGGAAATGCTGGAAAAATGCAGCAGGGGTTGCAGAATCAGAAGCAGTGTTAACATTTCGAGTCTATTCTTCAGCTCTGAAGGAGCTCCGAACGGCTCCGAAGTGGAGATGGTCGATAGCTTTAAGTTCCTGGGGGTCACCATCACCAACAGTCTGTCCTGGTCCACTCACGTTGATGCAACAGTCAAGAAAGCCCAACAACGTCTCTACTTCCTACGGACACTAAAGAAATTCGGCATGTCTGCATCGACTCTCACAAACGTCCAGAGATGTGCCATAGAGAGCATCCCATCCGGCTGCATCACAGCTTGGTATGGCAACTGCTTGAACCAAGATCGCAAGAAACTGCAGAGTGCAATGCATCACACAAGCTTGCCACCCGCACATTGATTCTGTCTACACCTCCCGCTGCCTCAGGAAGCATTGTCATAGACCCCTCACACCCAGGCTTTGCCATCTTCCAGACCCTTCCATCAGGCAGAAGGTACAAAGTCTGAAGACCAGCACATCCAGACATAGGAACAGCTTCTTCCCCACAGCTACTAGACTCCTCAACAACTCCCCCTCGGACTGATCTGTTCCCTGTAAGAACACGATTCACGACTCACTATGCTGCTCTTGCTCAAGTCATTTTTGCTTTGTTTGGCCCTTGCTCCGCACTGTAACCAATTACTTATTTGTCGATGTACTTTGGCAATTATTCTTTTGTCTACTGTATGCGTACTGTGTATATTCCCTTGGCCGCAGAAAAATACTTTTCACTGTACTTCAGTACATGTGACAATAAATAAATCAATCAAATTCCTGCTTGTTATTTCAGAATTCCAGCATCCGCAGTATTATTATTTTAAGCTCTATAAGTTGCTTCACTCGCTCTAGGCTTCAATAGAACTCATCAACAGCATGACTCCCACTCAGATACCCAAGTCCTTGCTATTGTCATCACCCATGACGAATCCACCCTACCCACAGTCGGCTTATGAAAGGGAATTATCAGAAGAGGAAAAACATTGTAAGGTTTCTGGGGGAAAGGGCGGGGGAGTGGGACATGCCGGGTTGCTGTGGCAGAGAACTGCTGAATGGCCTCCTTCTACACTTCAACCATTTTAGGATTCGATTCAATAATAACCTCACCCATTGCCAGTTGAAGTCCTGGCAGGTGGGCAAAAGAGATGGGACTCTGCCAGCCTGCCCCCTGATCAACCTAATACATTACTTTATGAACTGTTACCTCATTATAAACTGTAATTCCAATGTTGCTGAGACTTACCTTGTACCTTACTTACAAGACAAGTAACTACAGCTGAGGAACAATGGATCAGGACATGACCTCTCTACCCCACTGAATCACAGAATCAGAGAATCACAGAGTGCAGAAGAGGCCCTTCAGCCCATCGAGTCTGCACCGACACGTGAAAAACCCCTGACCTGCCTACCTAATCCCATTTACCACCCTCCCAGGCAGTGCATTCCAGACCACCACCACTCTCTGGATAAAAATGTTTATCCTCACATCCCCCCCTAAACCTCCTGCCCCTCACCTTGAACTTGTGTCCCTTTGTGATTGATCCTTCAACTAAGGGGACCAGCTGTTCCCTATCCACCCTGCCCATGCCCCTCATAATCTTGTACACCTCAATCAGGTCACCCCTCAGTCTTCTCTGCTCCAGAGAAAACAATCCAAGCCTATCCAACCTCTCTTTATGATTTAAATGTTCCATCCCAGGCAACATCCTGGTGAATCACCTCTGCACCCCCTCCAGTGTAATTACATCCTTCCTATAATGTGGCGACCAGAATTACACACAGTACTCCAGCTGTGGCCTCACCAAAGTTCTATACAACTCCAATAGGACCTCCTTGATTTTGTAGTCTATGCCTCAATTGATAAAGGCAGGTGTCCCATATGTCTTTTTCACCACCCTATTAACCTGCCCTCCCATCGTGAGCCTGTTCTGCTATTTCATCAACTCCATTTAATTGTTTTTGCACGTGTCGTTCAATTTCCTTAGACAACAAAGATCTATTGATCTTAAAACGAGTCCTTCAAACCCGTGGATTCTCATTGTTGTCAATAATTTTGTGTAGAACATTACCAAATAACTTCTGGAAGACCTACCTTAATGACATACTCAAAAATGTAATGATGTAGACAAGATTTAACAGCACCACATTGGCTCTCCAATCAGCTAACAATTCTCCTAATGCTCAGCCACTCTATCCCGAGATAGACGCTACCAAGCTTCCCCTGAACTAATGGTCAAATGTAGAGAGGGACATCAAATCTGTGCTGATTATTTATGAAGGGGCATTGTTAATTCTGTACTATGTGACGGAGAGAGGGAGAGAGACAGACAGGAGGAAAGCCTATGGCATTAAAGGGCCAATGGTAATACAGATGTCAAACCAGCAATGGGACAGAGAGCTGGGAGCAGTGGTGCAATGGTTGTTTTTCAGACAGGAAGGATGTATATAGTGCTGTTCCTCACGGCTGGGAATGGTCAACTTCTCATCCACTCTGTCAGATCACACATGCAGCTTCACATTCACTGCTAAATGGAGCGTGAAGAGCTGCAAGTCCCCAGGGTTAAAGCTCCAGTGAGTCTAGATTTAGGCTCGAGCTCCCGGCAACATCTTATTCCTGAAGACGTTGACGAATGGTATAACCACTCCTTACCCTCATCCCACCTGCAGACTCCTCATCCCCCTCCCTCATCCCCCTCACTCATCGCCCTCAATCATCCTCCTTACTCCCCTCATTCATCTCCAGCACTCATCCCCCTCCCTCATCCCCCTCCGTCATCCCCTCACTCTTCACCCTCACTCATCCCGCTCAATCATCTTCCTTACTCCCTTCATTCATCTCTGTCACTCATCCCCCTCCCTCATCCCCCTCCCTCATCCCCCTCTTCACCCTCACTCATCGCCCTTAATCATCTTCCTTACTCCCTTCATTCATCTCTGTCACTCATTCCCTCCCTCATCCAGCTCCCTCATCCCCCTCACTCATCCCCCTCAATCATCCTCCTTACTCCCCTCACTCATCTCCAGCACTCATCCCCCTCCCTCATCCCCCTCACTCTTCACCCTCACTCATCCGGCTCAATCATCCTCCTTACTCCCTTCATTCATCTCCAGCACTCATCCCCCTCCCTCATCCCCCTCACTCATTGCCCTCAATCATCCTCCTTACTCCCCTCATTTATCTCCAGCACTCATCCCCCTCCCTCATCCCCCTCCCTCATCCACCTCACTCATTGCCCTCAATCATCCTCCTTACTCCCCTCACTCATCTCCATCATTCCTCTCTCTCACTCCTCATCAACCTCCTCACACTCAAATCCCTTTAAGATTGTTCCAATGATTTGTCCCCCACGCCTTTCTCCATGGCAACATTTCAGCCAAGCAGAATCAACTTGCCAATCAACCAGCGCCATTCCCCTCTGCAGCATAAACTGTTGCGATGGTTTGAAATTTGGAATTCTTCCATTTGTCCTGATTCATGTAAGACAAAAAAAATCTTCCTTTTCAACAATAACTGTAATCCATTGGGAATCAATTCCTGAATAGACATTTTATTAATCAAGTGCAAGGTGGCACATTATAGAAAGCCGGATAGGGGGCACTCATTGCTTGATTACTGAGTGTCTAAACAGGACAGCAGATGTGGCAGGGGGATGGGAACCGATGCAGGAAGTTGGAAGGTAGTTAAACAGGGACAGAAGCAAAAGGAAGTAAGGGGAAAAGTGCAAGGCAGAGAAGACATAGTCAAAAATCTAAAAGGCGACAGTACAAGGTACAGTGACTGAGGGGAGCTCAGTGAATAGGCCCAGTAATAACAAAAGGAATAAAACTGGAGATGTTAAGATTCAAAACAGAGGTAAAAAAACCAACATAAGTGTACTTTACCTGAATGCTCGTAGTATTCGGAATAAAGTAAATGAGTTGATGGCACAAATCATCGTAAAAGACTATGGGCGCGATTCTCCCAGACAGGGAGAAATCGTAAGGCTGGCGTCAAAACCGGGCGGGTTTGACGCCAGCCTCCCCCTCCCCGACCGGGAACCGATTCTGGTCCCCGGTCGGGGCTAGTATGCCGCGGCCGTGAACTCCGGCATCGCGGGCTTAACGAATTTCGTTAAGCCCGCTTGCCAGAATTTGCGCCAGCTGACGCGTCACATGACGTCAGCCGCGCATGCGCGGATTGGAAGACTCCAACCCGCGCATGCGCGGATGACATCATCGCGCATTTGCGCGAAACCCGCGCATGCGCGGGCCGGTATGCCCCTCAGCCGCCCCGCGAAGTGATACAGCGGGGCGGCGGAAGGACAAAGAGTGCGCGGGAATCGGACCCGCTGCCCGTGATCGGTGCCCACCGATCGCGGGCCCATGGCACCCTTGGCACGGCCGTGGTACTGCCGTGCCAATCGGTGCCATGGTTTTCAAAATCGGGACTTTACGGCCGTTTTTACGAACGGCCAGACCAGGTGTGTTTGCCGTTCGTAAAAACAGCCGTAAAGGGCTTGGACTTCGGCCCATCGGCCAGCTGAGAATCGCTGCTGGCCGTAAAAAAACGGCGGCAGCGATTCGTGTCGGGAGTCGGGCGTGGGGGGGGGGAGAATAGCGGGAGGGCGTCAGACTAGCGTGGCTGTAAAAATTTACGAACCCCGCTATTCTCCGCACCGTCGTGAGTGCGGAGAATTGCGCCCTATGATTTAGTGGCCATTACTGAAACATGGTTAAAGGATGGTCACGACTGGGAGTTAAATATCCGAGGGTATCAAACTATTCGGAAGGACAGAGTGGATGGTAAGGGAGGTGGTGTTGCTCTGTTATTTAAGGATGACATCCGGGCAATAGTAAGGGATGACATCGGTGCGATGGAGGATAAGGTTGAATCCATTTGGGTGGAAATCAGGAATAGTAAGGCGAAAAAGTCACTGATAGGAGTAGTCTATCGGCCACCAAATAGTAACGTTATGGTGGGGCAGGCAATAAACAAAGAAATAACTGATGCATGTAGAAATGGTACAGCAGTTATCAAGGGGGATTTTAATCTACATGTCGATTGGTTTAACCAGGTCGGTCAAGGCAACCTTGGGGAGGAGTTTATAGAATGTATCCGCGATAGTTTCCTAGAACAGTATGTAATGGAACCTACGAGGGAACAAGCGGTCCTAGATCTTGTCCTGTGTAATGAGACAGGATTGATTCATGATCTCATAGTTAGGGATCCTCTCGGAAGGAGCGATCACAATATGGTGGAATTTAAAATACAGATGGAGGGTGAGAAAGTAAAATCAAATACTAGTGTTTTGTGTTTAAACAAAGGAGATTACAAGGGGATGAGAGAAGAACTAGCTAAGGTAGACTGGGAGCTAAGACTTTATGGTGGAACAGTTGAGGAGCAGTGGAGAGCCTTCCAAGCGATTTTTCACAGTGCTCAGCAAAGGTTTATACCAACAAAAAGGAAGGACGGAAGAAAGAGGGAAAATCGACCGTGGATATCTAAGGAAATAAGGGAGAGTATCAAATTGAAGGAAAAAGCATATAAAGTGGCAAAGATTGCTGGGAGATTAGAGGACTTGGAAACCTTTAGGGGGCAACAGAAAGCTACTAAAAAAGCTATAAAGAAGAGTAAGATAGAGTATGAGAGTAAACTTGCTCAGAATATAAAAACAGAGAGTAAAAGTTTTTACAAATATATAAAACAAAAAAGAGTGGCTAAGGTAAATATTGGTCCTTTAGAGGATGAGAAGGGAGTTTTAATAATGGGAAATGAGGAAATGGCTGAGGAACTGAACAGGTTTTTTGGGTCGGTCTTCACAGTGGAAGACACAAATAACATGCCAGCAACTGATAGAAATGAGGCTATGACAGGTGAGGACCTTGAGAGGATTGTTATCACTAAGGAGGTAGTGATGGGCAAGCTAATGGGGCTAAAGGTAGACAAGTCTCCTGGCCCTGATGGAATGCATCCCAGAGTGCTAAAAGAGATGGCGAGGGAAATTGCAGATGCACTAGTGATAATTTACCGAAATTCACTAGACTCTGGGGTGGTCCCGGTGGATTGGAAATTAGCAAACGTGACACCACTGTTTAAAAAAGGAGGTAGGCAGAAAGCAGGAAATTATAGGCCAGTGAGCTTAACTTCGGTAGTAGGGAAGATGCTGGAATCTATCATCAAGGAAGAAATTGCGAGGCATCTGGATAGAAATTGTCCCATTGGGCAGACGCAGCATGGGTTCATAAAGGGCAGGTCATGCCTAACTAATTTAGTGGAATTTTTTGAGGACATTACCATTGTGTAGATAATGGGGAGCCGATGGATGTGGTATATCTGGATTTCCAGAAAGCCTTTGACAAGGTGCCACACAAAAGGTTGCTGCATAAGATAAAGATGCATGGCATTAAGGGTAAAGTAGTAGCATGGATAGAGGATTGATTAATTAATAGAAAGCAAAGAGTGGGGATTAATGGGTGTTTCTCTGGTTGGAAATCAGTAGCTAGTGGTGTCCCTCAGGGATCCGTGTTGGGCCCACAATTGTTCACAATTTACATAGATGATTTGGAGTTGGGGACCAAGGGCAATGTGTCCAAGTTTGCAGATGACACTAAGATGAGTGGTAAAGCGAAAAGAGCAGAGGATACTGGAAGTCTGCAGAGGGATTTGGATAGGTTAAGTGAATGGGCTAGGGTCTGGCAGATGGAATACAATGTTGACAAATGTGAGGTTATCCATTTTGGTAGGAATAAAATATTAAAGCCATGCCGCTGTGCAGAGAGACTTGGGTGTGCTAGTGCATGAGTCACAGAAGGTTGGTTTACAGGTGCAACAGGTGATTAAGAAGGCAAATGGAATTTTGTCCTTCATTGCTAGAGGGATGTAGTTTAAGACTAGGGAGGTTATGTTGCAATTGTATAAGGTGTTAGTGAGGCCACACCTGGAGTATTGTGTTCAGTTTTGGTCTCCTTACTTGAGAAAGGACGTACTGGCACTGGAGTGTGTGCAGAGGAGATTCACTAGGTTAATCCCAGAGCTGAAGGGGTTAGATTATGAGGAGAGGTTGAGTAGACTGGGACTGTACTCATTGGAATTTAGAAGGATGAGGGGGGATCTTATAGAAACATTTAAAATTATGAAGGGAATAGATAGGATAGATGCGGGCAGGTTGTTTCCACTGGCGGGTGAAAGCAGAACTAGGGGACATAGCCTCAAAATAAGGGGAAGTAGATTTAGGACTGAGTTTAGGAGGAACTTCTTCACCCAAAGGGTTGTGAATCTATGGAATTCCTTGCCCAGTGAAGCAGTTGAGGCCCCTTCATTACACGTTTTTAAGGTAAAGATAGATAGTTTTTTGAAGAATAAAGGGATTAAGGGTTATGGTGTTCGGGCCGGAAAGTGGAGCTGAGTCCACAAAAGATCAGCGATGATCTCATTGAATGGCGGAGCAGGCTCGAGGGACCAGATGGCCTACTCCTGCTCCTAGTTCTTATGTTCTTATGTTCAAAGGACTTGGGGATTGATAGACAAATCAATAAAAGTAACAATGCAGGTTCTAAAGGCCACAATAAAAACAAACTTCACTTCTCGAGAAATGGAACGGGAAAGCAGAAGCTAAACTTGTGTACAGCCTTGGTTGTGAAGAAAATGTTTCCACTTGTGTGGGGGAGACGAGATTGACAGGGCAGCAAACAGAATGGCCTGGATTCTCTGCAAAGCAGCAATCATTGTCGGATTACTGCTCCGCTCAGTCTTTTCCAGGTCGAGAGACTGTGCCGCATTTCTTCCAGGGCCTTCGGAGCCCAGCTTCTCCAGGAATGCAGAGCCCAGCGTCCATTGGAGGGCTCTTTCCATGGCACTGTAGTATCATTGGTGACAGGGCACGCCCCCTTTTACACCACTAACCGCATACGTGGCGTTTAAACGTTCAGTGTGAATGAATGGAAAAGTTGAGTAGGTGTGTGAAGTAATTGAGTATGGTGATTCAGGCCGAGTATGATTTGGGGGGGGGGGGGGCGTAGAGAGTGCAGAAGGGAGCCATTCATCCCATTGAGCCAATGCTTGGCCCCCGCAGAGCAATCTGGTCTACCCCATTCCCCTTGTTAGCCCTACACATTTACTTCCTTCGAGTGCCCATTATTTCTCTTTCCACCGCACTCGTGGGCAGTGAGTTTAACAGGCACAGGGAGCCAAGGCTGGGGGGGGGTGGGGGTGGGCATGCCTGCAGTATCGAGCCACAATTGAAACAGGTCTGGCTTTAGGGAGGTCGCCGAAACTAAAAATGTTCAAAAATAAAATAAAATCCAAAACCTTAACTTTCAACCTCCCCTTTTATATCTGCAGGTGGTCAGAAGGTCATTCCTTCTCTCGACCTATGAATGCACGCTCTGGATCGCTCCCTCTTCACCAACTCTCCTTTCCCACACTTCCTGTCCTTTTCCCACACTCCAGCTCACCATATCCCATCTGCTCCACCAGAAACTGGGGCAGTTACCCTCTGAACCGTGTTCCCAGCGAACGTTCTCATGTCCATCATGTGAGCAGAAGCAAAAGAATTGGCCGACCTTCCCGCTCCCACATTCGATAACTGATGATCGTATGACGTGTCTCAGCCCTCGTGAGCCACGGGGCGTCACACTGAGAGCATTTTGGGTTAGAACATAGAACATACAGTGCAGAAGGAGGTTATTCGGCCCATCGAGTCTGCACCGACCCACTTAAACCCTCACTTCCACCCTATCCCCAGAACCCACTAACCCCTCCTAACCTTTTTGGTCACTAAGGGCAGTTTAGCATGGCCAATCCACCTAACCTGCACGCCTTTGGACTGTGGGAGGAAACCAGAGCACCCGGAGGAAACCCACGCAGACACGGGGAGAACGTGCAGACTCCGCACGAACAGTGACCCAGCAGGGAATCGAACCTGGGACCCTGGCGCTGTGAAGCCACAGTGCTATCCACTTGTGCTATCGTGCTGCCCCTTGGGTTGGGAAGCTGTAACCGGTAGAGTGACCCAGTGACCAGTGCTGGGGCCTCAACTTCTTACAATCGATGATGTAGATGAAGGGACCGAATATATGGTAGCTAGATTGCCGACACCAAGGTGGGTGGGCAAGCAGGCTGTCAAGAGGAGATAGAGAGTCAGCAAAGGAATGTAGATGGGTTGAGTGAGTGGGCAAAAAGATTGGCAGATGGAGTATAATGTGGGGAAATGTGAACTTGTCCACTTTGGCAGGAAGTAGGGAGAAGCAGCTCGCTACTTAGATGGAGAGAGACTGCAGGAGTCCCAAGGTGCTCGGGGATCTAGACTAAAAACAGAAAATGCTGGAAAAACCCAGCAGGGGCCTGGCAGCAGCTGTGGAGAGTGAAACAGAGAGAAGAGTTTATAGACTCGAAACGTTAACTCTGCTTCTTTCTCTCTCTCTCTCTCTCCAGGACCTGCTGCGTTTTTCCAGCACTTTCCGCTTTTCGTTCAGATTCCCACCACCGGCGGCATTCTGCTTTTACACAGAGAGTGGCCTAATGCATGAATCAAAAACGTTAGTTGGAGGTACAGCATGTGATTAGGAAGGAGGGTGGAATGGAATATAAATGTAGGCAGGTTTCACGGCAGCGGTACAGGACATTGGTGAGACCACAGCTGGAATAGTGGGTATTTTTCAACTCCTTAGCTGAAAAAAGATGCATTAGATGCAATAGTGGGAAGGTTCACTGGATTTTCATTTCTGGGATGAGGGGCGTAACTTATGAAGAAAGATTGGACAGGTTGGGCCTGTACGCACTGGAGTTTCAATCAGAGGTGATCATTTGAAACATAAAATCCTGAGGAGATTTGATAGGATAAATGCCAGGAAGATGCTCCCACCTATGGGAGGGACTAGAACAAGGGGAGACAGTTTAAGATTGAAGAGGTCTACCGTTACTATGTGATATTCCCTCGGCAGATGGTCAAACCGTAAACCAGACTAGACTTGATTTTATCGAATGGTGGAGCAGGTTCGAAGGGCTGAATGGCCTCCTCCTGCTTCTTAGTCCCTATGATTCAGAGTGTTGAACCTTTCATATATTCTCAACAACTTTAACATTCAAAAATAGTGAAGAGCTGAAGCCAAGCTCAGAACTTTTGTGAGGACATGAGAGCAGCTGCCTTACTATTCTACTGAGAGTTTATAAAATTCCACATTAATTATTGAGATTCACAAGTTCTTATTTGGAGAGACTGCTGTATAGGAATGAAAGAAATAAATGTTGCATAAGGCACTATAAGAGAGGGGAGAACGGTACTAACTTCTTATTCAGAGGGCCGGTGCAGACACGATAGGCCAAATGGCCTCCTTCTGCACTGTGAATGTTCTGTGAAATAAGGATGGTGATAATAATTTGCAGACGAGACGGGTGGTGCCTGGAAAATGGCCACTGCTTCGCATCAGCGTCTAATCATTCACCTGAGAAATACAAGTGCGTGCGTCACGTTGCTGGAAACGCTTTGAACACTCCCACCCTTTGGTGCCGGCCTTGATAGAGGTCTGGGTTTCAAAGATGCCTCCATCCTGTGGCCATTGCCGCGCCAACCCCCTCCCCTCGTGCCTCAGAATGAAAGCCTAGAGTCAGTTACTGGATTTGATTCCATGCAAAATAATCCAGGGTCCTCTGAAGGTGAATCCGTCTGACGTGCAATGACACAGATGAAAGCACCATTGTCTGATGAGCTGGGTCCATCAGTAGGACAGCCAGGAACCACCAGCACCAACAGGGACCTTCTGGCGAGGCCTGAAACCCAACAAGCAGAGCAACACATCAGCTTTGCTGACACAGATTATCCACCAGGCGCTCCCCATCATCAATGCCGCGGCCCACAGGGAGAGGTGCTACGATCTTGCCTGGTGATTTGTTTGTGCTGCGTGACTCCACATTCCTATTACTACTCATGATGCACAGAGGCTCAATGGTGGAAGAAATGTATCCTATCGGGCTGCATCAGAGCCTGGTATGGCAACTGCTCGGCCCAGGACCGCAAGGGACTTCAGAGAGTCGTGAATACCGCCCAGTCCATCACACAAACCTGCCTCCCATCCATGGACTCCATCTACACCTCCCGCTGCCTGGGGAAAGCGGGCAGCATAATCAAGGATCCCTCCCGGCTTACTCACTTTTCCAACTTCTTCCATTGGGCAGGAGATACAGAAGTCTGAGAACAGGCACGAAAAGACTCAAAAACAGCTTCTTTCCCACTGTCACCAGACTCCGAAATGATCTTCTTATGGACTGACCTCATTAACACTACACCCTGTATGCTTCATCCGATGCCAATGCTTATGTAGTTACATTGTATATCTTGTGTTGCCCCATTATGTATTTTCTTGTATTTTCTTGAATTTTGTTTAATTCCCTTTTCTTCCCATGTACTGAATGATCTGTTGAGCTGCTTGCAGAAAAATACTTTTCACTGTACCTCGGTACACATGACAATAAACAAATCCAATCCAATCCAAGAAATTATAGGGGTGAAGCAAATCCTAGGTTGTTTTGCTTATAATCCAAAACAATGAGAGATTATCGCAAATTCTGTGCACAGTCACTGGTCACTCACTTGCCTTTTCATTCCCCTTCTCCCCCCTCCCTCCCACAACGTTCATTAACCAGCCAATCTAAAACTCACTTTACTCCCCCTGCCCCCCAACACCCAGAACAGAAGCAGATTTATTATGCTGGAACTATTCAATGTTCAATGGAACAGTGCAGATAGAGCTTTATTCCACGTCTGTCCACTGTTCTCTCCATGCTCTAGGAACACTTGGTGATCGATATCCGAAATGGAAAATGTTTGGTTTCGAGCATCGACATTCTCCATCCCGAAGAACAAACATCTACAGGGCGAAGTGAACATTTTAAAACTGCGTAACAACTCAAAATGGCCCCGTGAATAACACCGTGACTGGTTAAGCTGATCCTCTCTTTCAGAAATAGTTTTGTGCAGCAACAGAAACAGAAAATGCTGGAAAAGCTCAGGTCAGGCAGCATTTGTGGAGTGAGACTCTTCTTCAGATCCAGGCCAGATTAAGTGTCTGATAGAAACTGGGAAACACCAGCTCTTTTCTTTCCTCATCTCTACAGGGGCTGGTTTAGCTCACTCAGCTAAATCGCTGGCTATTAAAGCAGGCCAGCAGCACGGTTCGATTCCCGTACCAGCCTCCCCGGACAGGCGCCGGAATGTGGCGACTCGGGGCTTTTCACAGTAACTTCATTGAAGCCTACTCGTGACAATAAGCAATTTTCATTTCATTTCATTTCATACATCCTCTTCCAGCTCTGGAACTGGTCCGTGTTGGGTGCTGATCTGCCCCTGGAGTGTGCTCGTCAGATGGTCAAACCAGTTCTGGGCCGGTTCATACACACGCCTGTGAAAATGGCGGAGGTCAGGGAGCTCTTCACCTTCCACCTACAGAAAGGAAGGACAGAACTGAGGAACGCCACCAGCACTGACGGTCAGCAGTGCGCCAATCCTGAAAATCCATTCACAGCCTCAAGCTAGACTTCAATAAAGCAAAGTGGCATCAAGCCCCCCCCCCCCCCCCCCCCCCCCCCGCCACTCATTCACGTTGGATTATGTAGGAAATACTACCATTTCTCGACCTCACACTTAGCGACCTGAAGCCTAAAAAACAATTAATAATCTCAACCAGCGCTTACAACAATACGGCTTTGCGGTGTTCGAGCCTCACCCTCAGGTCAGACCCATTTCACATACTCTACATGGTCAGTTCGGTGCGTCTATTGGTTTGGTAATTTTATCTTTCACCTCCAAGCTTTAACTGTCCTTATTTTATCTACTCTCGCAAGAAGCTATATTCCCATTCACACATTGTCCCCACAGCACCAACTTACCCTGTGAAAAGAGTAGATTGCAGAGTGTAGGGCAGAACTGGATATATGGCTGCAAAAACAAATACTGAAACCTTCCATCCCACATTATCCTTATTTTTATTTGTTTATGGGTATTAGATAGACTAGTTCTCATCCGAGATAGATCACCACGACTGAATGAGGTACATTCAAAAATACTGAGGGAAGCAAGGGTGCAAATTACGAGGGCATTGGTCAAAATTTTCCAATCCTCCTCAGATACAGAGTTGGTGGTTCCAGAGGACTGGAGAACTGCAAATGCTGTACCCTTGTTCAAAACAAGGTGCAATGGTAAATTCAGCAACGACAGACTAGTCAGATTAACCTCAGTGATGTCAAAGCTTTGTCAGAAAAAAACAATAGTCAATTGGGAAAATTTTGATCAGGGAAAATTGTGCTTAACTAACTTCCCTGGGCTTTCTGATGAGGTAACAGAGAGGGTTGTTGGGGGCAATGTTGATATGGTTTTCATGGACTTCCAAAAGGCTTTTTATAAAGTGTTGCACAACAGACTTGTGAGCAAAGTTAGGGCTCAGGAAAAACATGGGTACAAAACTGGCTGAGTGACAGGAAACAGGGAGCAACAGTCTTCAGTTATTTTTTTGAACTGGAAGAAGATTTATAATGGAGTTCCCCAGGTGTCAATGTTCGGACCCCTACTCTTCCCGATATAATTTAATGACCTAGACCATAGAACAGAACCATAGAATCTCTACAATGTAGGGGGCCCATTTGGCCCATCGAGTCTGCACTGTACGGAATCTATGGTTCTATTCTATGGTCTAGGTCATCAAATGATATGTCTGAAAGAGCACCCTACCCTCAGACCCACCTCCCCGCTCTATCTCCGTAACCCCATCTAACCTGCACATCTTTGGACACAAAGGGGCCTGGTTAATTCATGTAACCTTGGTAATTCCCAAAGAGGTGCCGGAGCAGAGGGACCTGACGTAGTACAGGCGTGCAAGTCATTGAAGGTGGCAGGACAAGGGGAGAAGGTGGCGAATAAAGTCTAAGGATCATAGGCTTTGTAAACAGAGCCATAGAGTCCAAAAACAGGAAGTAATGTTAAACCTGTATAATCTACTGTTCCGTCTCAACTGGGGTACTGTGTCCAGTTCTGGCCACCATACTTAATGATGTGAAGAGTTTAGAGAGGGCGCAGAAAGAAAATCACAAAAATGGTCCCAGGGATCAGGTGCCTCAGTTACAGATGGATTGGAGAAGCTGGTACTGTTTTCCTTGGAAAAAAGATTGCGGGGAGATTTTATTCAAAATCACTAGGGATCTTCAGGGTAGGGTGCTCTCGGGAACGTGGATCGGTGAGGGTAGGATCTCTGCAATTTATCAGGTGATGCGGGAGGGGGAGGAGGCCTCGGTGGAAGAGCTGAAAGCGAAGTGGGAGGAGTTGTTGGGGGAGGAGATTGAGGAGGGAACGTGGGCGGACGCCCTGGGGAGGGTGAATTCCTCCTCCTCTTGCGCACGGCTTAGTCTAATTCAGCTAAAGGTGCTGCATAGGGCGCATATGACTGGGACTAGGCTCAGCCGGTTCTTTGGGGGAGAGGACAGGTGCGGCTGGTGTTTGGGGAGCCCAGCGAATCACACCCGCATGTTCTGGGCGTGTCCGGCGTTGGAGGGGTTCTGGAAGGGGGTGGCGGGGACCAGCGCCGGCTCTAGGGTTGCTGGCGCCCCGGGCAAGCTGAACTTCGGCGCCCTTGGGGGGGGGGGGGCCGGGGGGCGGGGGGGCCGGGGCCGGGGGGGGCGGGGCCGGGGGGCGGGGTCGGGGGGGGCGAGGCCGAGGGGGGGCGGGGCCGAGGGTGGGGGCGAGGCCGAGGGGGGGCGGGGCCGAGGCCGAGGGGGGGCGGGGCCGAGGTCGAGGGGGCCGAGGAGGGGGGGCGGAGTGGGGGGGGTGCGGTGTGGGGTGGCCGAGGAGGGGCGGACCCGAGGGGGGGGGGGGCGGGGCCGAGGAGGGGCGGACCTGAGGGGGGCGGGGTGGCGGGGCCGAGGAGGGGCGGACCCGAGGGGGGCGGGGGGGCGAACACGCGGGGGGGCGGGCGGACGCGGGGGGCGGGCGGACCCGAGAGCGGGGCGGGGGGGGCGGACTCGAGGGGGGCGGGGGGGGGGACCGAGCGGGTGGGGGCGGACCAAGCCGGGGGGCCGCCCTGGGGGCTGGCGGCCACCGCGCATGCGCTGGTTGGCACCGGACCAACTGCGCATGCGCGGGACCCGAGTCTGGCGCCCCCGAGCACATGGCGCCCCGGGCAACAGCCCGAGTTGCCGGTGCCTTGAGCCGGCCCTGGCGGGGACCTTGTCCAGGGTGGTTGGCTCCAGGGTGGAACCGGGCTGGGGGCTCGCTAGTTATGGGGTAGCATCGGAGCCGGGAGTGCAGGAGGCGAGAGAGGCCGGTATTCTGGCCTTTGCATCTCTAGTAGCCCGGCCGAGGATTCTTTTACAGTGGACGCGAAGCCCCCGAGCCCGGAATCCTGGACATGGCCGGGTTCATTAAACTGGAGAGGGTCACCTTTGCCCTGAGGGGGTCGGTGCAAGGATTCTTCCGGTGGTGGCAGCCTTTTCTTGATTTTCTGGCAGAACATTAGAGGGTGGACAACTTCAGCAGCAACCGGGGGGGGGGGGATTGGGGGGGGGGGGGGATTGGGGGGGAGGGGGGGGGGGGGCTACGGGTTCGTTACGGGGGTTTGTTCTCATGGTTTTATGCTTATTTCTTTTTTTTTGTTGTTAATTTATTGTTTTTGTACTGGAGGGGAGGGGTTACTGTTTTTCTTTGTTGTGATAATCACGAGGGGTCTGGACAGCATAGGCAAGGAAATTCTCACTGGTGGGAGGATAGAGAATCAGAGGACACCGATTTAAGGTACAAGCGAAAGGCAATGGAACAGGAGGGAAAACATCTTTTGTGCAGCGACTTGTTGGGATCGGGAATGCCTGGGAGTGTGACGGTGGCAGAACAATCCGACAGTCTGCCAGGCTGTAGGGAAAAAACACGGGAGTGGCACTAGGTGCATCACTCTCGCAGAGAGTCGGCACAGACACGATGGGCTGAATGGCCTCCTTCTGTGTTGTACCCATTCGAATTAATCCGCAGTAAATGTTGCTGTGGTGACAAAGGTAAGATTTTAATCGTGATTGTTCTGGGCTGATCCCGCACAATGCACAAAGCTCGTTTCAGGAAGGAGAAAATGGAGGTCACTTAGTCCTTGGATAATGGAAAAATTACATGGGATACAGGAATACCCAGACATGAATCACAAAACCAGCAGCATGAACCAATAAGGCCATAAAAGAAACTTCAAAATATTCTGAGAAATAGAATAGGAGCAGGGAGATAATATTAAATTTGTATCGACCCTTGGCGGGATGGCATTCTGAACATTTCTGGTATCCATGTTATAAAAGCAATATAAAGGCACTGGAGAAAATGTAAAACAAAAGATTTACAAGGTTGTTACCAGAATTGACAGGCTGCAACCTGAACGGATGGAGTATCTTCCCTTCCGACAAAAGGAGGATTGCAGGAGAGTTGATTTCAGATTTTTTAAATGGTGAAGGGGTTCAACAGGATGGGGATCGAGAGAGATTGTTTCCCCTTGCTGAAATGAAAATCGCTTATTGTCACGAGTAGGCTTCAATGAAGTTACTGTGAAAAGCCCCTCGTCGCCACATTCCGGCGCCTGTTCGGGGAGGCTGGTACTGGAATCGAACCGTGCTGCTGGCCTGCTTGGTCTGCTTTAAAAGCCAGCGATTTAGCTGAGTGAGCTAAACCAGCCCCTGGGGAAGTTCTGAACAATAATAGTAATAATAATAATGAATACATTAATACAAAATAAAAACA
Source organism: Scyliorhinus canicula (assembly GCF_902713615.1). Taxonomy (NCBI): domain Eukaryota; kingdom Metazoa; phylum Chordata; class Chondrichthyes; order Carcharhiniformes; family Scyliorhinidae; genus Scyliorhinus; species Scyliorhinus canicula. The sequence continues at coordinate 226,025,120 of NC_052149.1, read as the reverse complement.
AAGTGCTGGGAATTCTCAGCAGCCCCATGCTGCCAGACTCACTCAGTATTTCCCTGCACCTTCCCAGTGAACCCCAGTGCACACTTATTAATTTTTCCGCCAAATATTCAACATCTGCTGTGTTTTAACCTGACTTCTTCTTAGCACCTTAAAGCGATGTCCTCCAATAAAGCTGACCAGAGACCCACCATCTGGGAGGTTGACACTTCCTTTAATCTTCAGCAAACAGCCATAATCTGCAAAACTGATGGCCCTGCTGTCACGGTAATGTCACTTTAAGAAATGTTTGTCTGCTCAAGTTACTGCAGTGATGTCAGAGTGTGAGTGGAGTTGAGCTCTGGCTCTGCTTTTTCGTTTCACTTTGAGAAAAACTTGGGTGTGTCTGTGTTTTTTTGGTTTCGTTTCAGTGCTGGAGCTGCAGCCAGCCAAAGCAGGTGTACTGTTGTTCTCTCTGCCATGTGAAGACAATCTCTTGATCATTTGGTGAATTCAGAGTGATAACTGTTCTCAGTAGTGAATTTAAACCTGATGTGCTTCTGTTAAAAGGTTTTTTTGTATGTCTTATGGATGTTGAAAGGAAAGTTTAAGGATTACTTAGTGTTGTATTCTTTGGGGGTTGTATTTGAATTGATGGTTGCTAAGATGGTCACTGTATGTTTTAAAAAGGTTAACTTGAGTTCATAGAATAAACATTGTTTTGCTTTAAAAATCACTTTTCGATCTCTGCTGTACCACACCTGTAGAGTGGGCTGTGTGCTTCCCATACCACAATCTATTAAAAATCGTGGGTCAGGTGAACTCCATGATACATTTTGGGGTTCTCTAAACCCTGGCCCATAAGAGTGCAATCAGCCTAAACTCTGAACTCAATACTGGAGCAATGGATCAGACTTATTTGATTTATTCCAGCGAGTTAATCCCATGGTTCTTGGACAAACAAAGGGCAGACACAAAATATTTGTTAAAACTCTCTGGCATTCCCTCATTCTCCGTGACAATTTCTCCTGTCTATGCTTGAAAGGGACCAGTGTTTACTTTAGTTACCCTCTTCCTTTTAATACGCTTGTAACAACCTTTTTAGTCTGTTCTCATATTCTTGGTTAGTTTGCTTTTGCATTCTATTTCTGGGTGTCTCTGGCAAAGCAAGCATTTGTTACTCATCCCTAATTTCCCTTCAACGGAGTAACTTGCTGGTCCATTTCAGGGGATAGTTAAGAGTCAGCCACATTTCTATTGGCCGAGATTCATATGGGAAGCCAGACAAGCTAAGAGTGGCAGTTTTCCTTCCCTAACCCAGACGGGTTGTTACAAAAATCGACAACGGTTTCATGGTCATCTTTAATGAGACTAGCTTTTTTTAATTCCAGATTTTATTCATTGAATTTTAGTTTCACCAGCTGCCATTGTGGAATTTGAACCCACGCACCCAGAACATTAACCTGAGTGCCTGGACTATTAGAGCAGCCACCGTCTTCCTTTGTAAACATAGCATGGAATTCAATTGTATTATGATCACTATTTCCAGCAGATCTTTTACTTGGAAGAATAATAATTAACTCTGCCTCATTGCATAATACGAGATCTAGAATAGCACTATCCCTTATTGATCCCACACATATTGCTCCAGGAAACTGTCATTTTACAACATTTTAGAAACTCGTTGCCGAAACCTTGCTTCTAACTTTGATTGGTCCAGTCCACAAGCCGATCAAATTCCTCCACAATTGATACATATGCCAAGAGCGACTGTTCTGGACATCAAGGCAGCATTTGACCGAGTATGGCATCAAAAAGCCCGAGCTCAACTGGAGTCAATGAAAATCAGGGGGGAAACTCTCTGCTGGTTGGGAGTTATACCTGGCACAAAGGGAGATGATTGTGGTTGTTGGAGGTCAATCATCTCAGCTCCAGGACAGCACTGCAGGAGTTCCTCAGGGTGGTGTCCTAGGCCCAACCACCTTCAGCTGTTTCATCGATGAACTTCCTTCAGGCATAATGTCAGAGATGGGGATGTTTGTGGATGACTGCACAATGTTCAGCACCAGTTGCGACTCCTCAGATAATGAAACGGTCTATGTCCAAATGCAGCAAGACCTGGACAATATCCAGGCTTGGGCTCGGGCTGACCAGTGGCAAGTTACATTCGCACCACACCAGTGTCAGGCAATGACCATCTCCGACAAGAGAGGATCTAACCATCACCCCTTGACATTCAATGTCAGTACCATTGCTGAATCCCCCACTATCAATATCCTGGGGGCTATCATTGATCAGAAACTGAACTGGACGAGCCATGTTAATACTGTGTCTACCAGGGCAGATCAAAGGCTAGGAATCCTACAACGAATAACTCACCTCCTGACCCCCCCCCCCCCCCCCCCCCCCCCCCCCCCCCCCAAAGCCTGTCCATCATCTACAATGCCCAAGTCAGGAGTGCAATGGAATACTCTCCACTTGCCTCGATCAGTGCAGCTCCAACAACACTCAAGAAGCTCAACACCATCCAGGACAAAGCAGCCCCCCTTGATTGTTCCTCCTTCCACAAACATTCAAGCCCTCCATCACCTTCGAACAGTGGCAGCCGTGTGTGCCATCTACAAGATGCACGGCAGTAACTCACCGAGGTTCCTTAGACAGCACCTTCCAAACTCATGACCACTACCATCGAGAAGGACAAGAGCAGCAGATACCCAGGAACCCCACCACCTGGAGGTTCCCCTCCAGGTCCCTCACTACCCAGACTTGGAAATATATCACCGCTCCTTCAGTGTCGCTGGGGCAACATCCTCGAACTCGCTCCGTAACAGCACAGTGGGTGTACCTACATGTCAAGGACAGCAGCGGTTCAGGAAGGCAACTCTCCACCACCCTCTGAAGGGCAACTGGGGATGGGCAATAAATGCTGGCCTAACCAGCGACACCCACATCCCGTAAATTAATTTTTTTTAAAGTTCATTCAATACTCTGTCAACCGTATAAATAAACAGGGTGCGCAAAAACTGCGCCCACCACGTTTTCCGACTCATGCTATTCCTAATCTCCACTCAGACTGATCCTACTTCATGGTCTTGAGCCAAGACCCTCCCTCACTATTGTAATCCATTATTTCTCCTTTGCCATTCTGTATGTTTTTTTATTCCCTCCCCCCATCACCCCAAATATTGTGCACCCTGAAAGATTTATTACCTAACCTTGGTCAGCACATCTCTATCATGGCGATTTACTCTATTTGCGCCACTTGTGCAGTTCTGAGTGGACTCTGGAGGAATTAGATTTGTTCTACTTTTGAGCAGAGAAGGCAGACAAGAGTTTTGACAGATATGTTTAAAGATCATGAGGTTCCTGTTGTGTTATGCTTCTTCTTGTAGCATAAGCTGCTTCCTTGATGTATGCTCTGACAAAGGAAGGTTCAGACTTGGAGATAGGTTTAACACATTTATTGAACAGTTAACAATTCTCCTACTTGAGTTCGACTCTCCTGCTAATCTTGCTATAGTAACTCAGTCTAACTAACCAGTCTGCTCTAAGCCACGCGGTGAATGTGATGCTTCTGATCTGCCCCTGTCCTACTCTCTGAGTATCGTCTGTGGAAAGAGAAAGAGCATGTGTGCCCTGTCCTTATTTGTGGGTTGCCCCCTTGTGGTCATGTCACCTCTGGGTGTCTTCACTGCCCATTGGTCGTGTCCTATTCTATGTGTTCATTAGCTGCATGTCTGCATGTCATGATGTCTCTGGTGCTCCCTCTAGTGTTTACTTAGTCTTAGTGTATTTACAGTAACCCCTTGAGTATTTACAGTGATGCATATCACCACAGTTCTGAGCAAGGTAAATTATAAAACATTACAGCGTGAAAGGAAGCCATTTGGCTCATTTGTGTCCGCACCAGTTCTTTTGAAGAATAAATAATGTTGAGTGGTTTCTGATGGCTGAAAGGTCGACAACTAGCTGGGCCTGGATTTATGGCCAATGACCCAGAGACAACATGAAGGGAAGCTCTCTCTGATAAACGGGATGAATGGCTGGATTTGGAAGGCACTGTCTGATTGGGTGGTGGAAGCAACTCAGCGGCAGCTTTCAAAAAGGGGATTGGATAAATACTTGGAGAAAATTTCTGGGATAGGGGCTGGGAAAGGGACAAACGGAATTATTCTTTGAAAAAGCTGGCATGGATTCAAATGGGCCAAAATGGCTTCTTTCCATGCTGGAATATTCCATAACCTGCTTTACACTGAATATCTGCTATCACATCAGACTCAGCCCATCAATAGGCAAGAGACTGAATTTAATCACATATTCCCACTCAATTATCTAAAATTCTGTCTCGACACTCCAGAGACCCCGCCTCATTCACATTCTGCGCAGCATGCAATAGGATGAAGTATTTTTGACTCGGTGTCTTGGGTGGTGTACAGTTGCCCCAGGAAGCGGTTTCTACAGCAACTAGAGTAATTACGTCAATCATGGGGAGCTCCAAAGGTCTGCACGTGCATTTTTCCATGCTAGTATACGCACATCCCGAATGTCCTTGATCCCGTCTCCTGGCAGTGCCGCATCATCAGTCTGCAGTGAGGCTCAAAGATGTGCAGTGGGCAAGCAATTGCCAGGAATGTCATTGTGCAGACAAGGGTCGGAATGCTCTTCGTCAAACTGGGAGAAGGAAACGGACTCAGTTCATGTTTTGGTCGTGGAATCCAACTCAAACATCCACCCCACCTGCTTCATTGCAAAACCCCACCTCCCTCCCCTTCCTCTCTCTCATCCCTCACTCACACCCCCCTCCCCCTGCCTTATGTCCCCTCTCCCTCCTCACCCCAACACACTATCCCCGCATCTCACCGCCCCCTCCACAATCTCCTCTTGCCTCACATATCACATCAGATCACAACTCCCGTCCACCCCTACTCCTTTCCAGCTCCAACCCCACCCCTTCTACACTGCTCAACCCTCCTCCCGTGCAGCCCCCGTCCACCCCTACTCCTCTCCAGCTCCAACCCCACCCCTTCTACACTGCTCAACCCTCCCCCTGTGCAGCCCCCATCCACCCCTACTCCTCTCCAGCTCCAACCCCACCCCTTCTACACTGCTCAACCCTCCCCCTGTGCAGCCCCCATCCACCCCTACTCCTTTCCAGCTCCAACCCCACCCCTTCTACACTGCTCAACCCTCCCCCTGTGCAGCCCACGTCCACCCCACCTCTGCACTTTCTCATGACAAGCCCCCCACTTGCTGGAAACCTCCTCTTTTCCCACCCTTACCTGTGACCTTTCCACTTCCATTCCCTCCCCTCCAGCTACTGGAATATACTTGGACAGTTCGGCCATTTCCATTTCATTCTGTCGCTTCCTTTCTGCAAGTTCCATAGAGAAATGAGTGGCGGTGAGGCTGTCAAAGAGCTGGGTGACCAGGTACTGCCTCCGCTGCAAGAACTGGGGGCAACAGATGGAAAGACATCAGATAGTGCCGGCTCTCCATGTACCAGGAGTCGGTGCACTCATGTACTGTGTTTTCCTGTGGGCCATGAATTCATGCTCCATGTACTGTGTTTGCCCGTGTACCTTGGGTCTGTGCACCCAGGTACCATATGGGCAGCACGGTAGCATTGTGGATAGCACAAATGCTTCACAGCTCCAGCGTCCCAGGTTCTATTCCGGCTTGGGTCACTGTCTGTGCGGAGTCTGCACATCCTCCCCGTGTGTGCGCGGGTTTCCTCCGGGTGCTCCGGTTTCCTCCCACAGTCCAAAGATGTGCAGGTTAGGTGGATTGGCCATGATAAATTGCCCTTAGTGTCCAAAATTGCCCTTAGTGTTGGGTGGGGTTACTGGGTTATGGGGATAGGGTGGAGGTGTTGACCTTGGGTAGGGTGCTCTTTCCAAGAGCCGGTGCAGACTCGATGGGCCGAATGGCCTCCTTCTGCACTGTAAATTGTGTGACATGTCTGTTCGTGTACCATGTTTGCCCATGCCCCCAAGTGCATATATGTCTGCCAGTACCCAACAAACAAAAATAAAGTTGTGTGAATGGGAGCATAAGTACCAGACAGTGACAGATTATGCGTGTGGGTGAATTGGTGGCAGACGGATTTCAATACAGACAGGAAAGGGGTTGTCCATTTTGGACAAAAGGGAAAGTTACAGAGCCGTAAAGCACGGAGAGGTCCTTCGGCCCATTGCGTCCATGCTGACCATCAAGCACCTAATTATTGTAATCCCATTTTCCAGCACTTGGACCGTAGTCTTCTACGCAATGGCATTTCAAGTGTTCATCTAAATACTTCTTATAAGTTATGAGGGTTCCTGCCTCTACCACCCTTTCAGGCAGCGAGTTTCAGATTCTAACCACCCGCAGGGTTGAAAAGGTTTTCCTCACATCTCCTCCCAACCTCCTGCCCATTACCTTAAATCTAAGCCCTGGTTATATACCCCTTCACAAAGGCGAATCATTCCTTCCTGTCCCCCCTATGTCCCTCATAATTTCATACTCCTCAATCATGTCCTCCTTCTCTGCTCCAGGGACAACCCCAGGGACAACCTCAGTCTATCCAGTCTCTCTTGCTAGCTGAAACGCTCCAGCCCAGGTAACATCCGGTTGACTCTTCTCTGCACCCTCTCCACTGCAATCACTTCCTTTCTATAGTGAGGTGACCAGAGCTGTACACAGTACTCCAGCTGGGGCCTAACGAGTATTTTATACAGCTCCAGCGTAATCTTTCTGCTCTTACATTCAATACCTCAGCTAATAAAGGCAAGAATCCCATGAGCCTCCTTAACTATCTTATCGACCTGACTTGCTGTCTTCAGAGATCTGTGAAACTGCACATCAAGGTCTCGCTAATCCTCTGTTCTTCCTAGGGTCCAACCATTCCTTGTGTATTCCCTTGCCTTGTTAGTCCTCCCAAATGCATCACCTCAAACATTTCATGGTTAAATTCCATTTGCCGCTCTTCTGCCCATCTAACCAGCCTGTCTTTATCATCCTGTAGGCTAAGGCCTTGCTCCTCATTATTTACCACAACTTCAATTTTTGCATAATTTGCGGACTTACTTATCACACCTCCTACATTCACATCCACCCTCTACAGTGTCCTCCACCTCCACAGGGGCAATCAGATATTTAGGATTCACCAAGTATTTTTGTAAGTGGTGAAAGGCTACGAGCAGAGGAGGTCCAAAGGGAATGAGGGGGTTCTAAATGATTTAGAGCGCTAGAATATAAAGGGGAGGCAGTTTTCTTTAGAGCTATAGAAACCCATGGTTAGGGCACATCTGAAGGACTGTGTACAGTGCTGAACACCACACCACAGCTAGGAAAGGTCAGAATGGAATTGGCAGGAGTGCGGTGCAGATTTCCATTGTGTTACCAGGACCCCAAAAATTAAATTAAGAAGGGGGGCAGGATTCTCCTGCAATCGGTGGGGCAGGCCGTACCGGTGCCAAAGAGTGGCGTGAACCACTCCGGCGTCAGGAGGCCCGGAAGGTGTGGAATCCTCCGCACTTACGGGAGCTAGGCCAGCGCTGGAGTGGTTGGCGATGCGCCAACCGGCGCCGAAGGGCCTCCACCAGTAGGCGCGAGTCGGCACATGCGCAGGAGCGCCAGCATGCTGTCGCCATCGCTGGCCATCGCGGAGCTTTACAGAGGCCGGTGCAGAGGGAAAGAGTGCCCCCACGGCACAGGCCCGCACGCAGACCGGTGGGCCCCGATCGCGGGCCAGGCCACTGGCCCCCCCCCCCCCCCCCCCTCCCCCCGGGGCCTCGAGAATCGCCGGGGGAGGCCACTGCCAACGGCCCCCGACCAGCGCGGCGCGATCCCCCCCCCCCCCCCCCAAAAAAACAGCGCCGGAGAATTCGGCAGCCGGCGTCGGAGCGGCGGGGCGGGATTCACGCCGCCCCCCCACCCCCCCGGGGATTCTCCGACCCGGCGGGGGATCGGAGAATCCCGCCTGGGGAGTTTAGATAAACAAGACTTGGGGCATTCCTGGAATATAGAAGGTAAAGAGCAATGAAGGCTTTTCAGATTTTGGAAGTGATTAACAAATTCCATTGCTGGAAGAAGTCTCGGGCAATGAGAAATAGACTTAAAATCAAGGACAGGTCATTCAGGAGAGGGATTAAGAAAGACTTCGTCCTGCAAAAGAAAGTGTTAAGTGTTAACCCAATCATTTTAAATTCCAGATTGATAGATTACTGTGGGTTAAGGGTAATAAGGGGTAAGGAGCCAAGGTGGGTGGATGGATGCAGACCAGCCATGCCCTCACTGAATGGTCAAACAGGCTGGAGGAGCGGAATTAGCCACAACCTTTGGTTTCATTTTTTCTCTGATACTTGCCAGAAAGATATCCAATCAGGCACATCACAATAAAAAAGGAAGCAATGCAAGTTCCCCTCTAATAGAGGCACACAAGGAGATGGCTGGGTGGAGATCACTTCACGGATCATTCAGCAAATAATTCCATGTACCTTGACTGAGTATTCGGAAAAACTAAGGAGATCTGGAGGCACAGAGGCTGGAGGAGAAGCTTGGTGCATTCCCCTCATCAGGACCTGGAAATGAGATAAACAATTTTAGATTAAGTAATAGACACGGCTGTAGGTAGACAATATGGGCTCCCTCATGGGCCTCAGCTCGGGATGTTTTGGACTGTTTGTCATCAGATGCTGTTGATACAAGCTAAATGGTCAGTCAGGATGGCTACATCTGTGATGTTATGTTATTAATGGGGCGGAATGGCAGAGAACTACCAAGGTGCATCTAGTTCACAATCTGCCATCCCTGCAATCATATGATACAATAACAGAGTTAATGTCTAATCACTGGAATCAATCGCTATCAATTCCTCTGCAATGGACCCACACATGAGGGGGGGAAAGTCCTCCACAGTGGCAATGAGATCTTTAGCAACCAGACGACACCATCTTGATAAACTTGGGGGATAAAAGAAATCAATGGTCCTCACAATAATCACAAACACCTCATGAAAGACCCGACACAGAAGGCCCCTGATTTCAACCTCCCAGAGCCTATGGGGTTCCCAAAGACACATCTGTACAAACCGTGGCAGGTACGGATACCTGATGCACGTGCGTCTGGGTGATGTTTCGGGGTCTGGGTCATGTTTCGTGGTGTGGGTGATATTTTGGGGTCAAGGTGATGTTTTGGGGTCTGGGTGATGCTTTGGGTGATGTTTCGGGGTCTGGGTGATGTTTTGGGGTCTGGGAGACGTTTTGAGGTCTTGGTGATGTTTTGGGATCTGGGTGGTGTTTTGGGGTCTGGGTGGTGTTTTGGGGTCTGTGTGATGTTTTGGGGTCTCGGTGATGTTTTGGGGTCTGGGTGGTGTTTTGGGGTCTGGGTGATGTTTTGGGGTCTGGGTGATGTTTTAGGGTCTGGGTGATGTTTCGGGGTCTGGGTGATGTTTCGGGGTCTGGGTGATGTTTTGGGGACTGGGTGATGTTTTGGGGACTGGGTGATGTTTTGGGGGTTTAAGTGATGTTTTGAGGTCTGGGTGATGTTTCGGGATTTGGGCGATGTTTTGGGTGATGATTTGAGATCTGGGTGATGTTTTGGGGTCTCGGTGATGTTTTGGGTGATGTTTTGGGGTCTGGGTGATGTTTCGGGGTCTGGGTGATGTTTCGGGGTCTGGGTGATGTTTTGGGGACTGGGTGATGTTTTGGGGGTTTGGGTGATGTTTCGGCATCTGGGTGATGTTTTGGTGACTGGGTGATGTTTTGGGGGTTTGGGTGATGTTTCGGGGTCTGGGTGATGTTTTGGGGACTGGGTGATGTTTTGGGGGTTTGGGTGATGTTTCGGCATCTGGGTGATGTTTTGGTGACTGGGTGATGTTTTGGGGGTTTGGGTGATGTTTTGGGTGATGTTTTGGGGTCTGGGTGATGTTTTGGGATCTGGGTGATGTTTTGGGGTCTGGGTGATGTTTTGGGGTCTGGGTGACGTTTTGGGGTCTGTGTGATGTTTCGGGGTCTGGGTGATGTTTTGGGGACTGGATGATGTTTTGGGGACTGGGTGATGTTTTGGGGTCTGGGTGATGTTTCGGGGTCTGGATGATGTTTCGGGGTCTGGGTGATGTTTTGGGGTCTGGGTGATGTTTCGGGATTTGGGCGATGTTTTGGGTGATGTTTTGGCATCTGGGTGATGTTTTGGGGTCTGGGTGATGTTTGGGGTCTGGGTGATGTTTTGGGTGATGTTTTGGGATCTGGGTGATGTTTTGGGGTCTGGGTGATGTTTTGGGGTCTGGGTGATGTTTTGGGGACTGGGTGATGTTTTGGGGGTTTGGGTGATGTTTCGGGGTCTGGGTGATGTTTTGGGGTCTGGGTGGTGTTTTGGGGTCTGGGTGATGTTTTGGGTGATGTTTTGGGGTCTGGGTGATGTTTTGGGGGTTTGGGTTATGTTTTGGGGTCTGGGTGATGTTTTGGGGTCTGGGTGATGTTTTGGGGTCTGGGTGATGTTTTGGGGTCTGGGTGATGTTTTGGGGACTGGGTGATGTTTCGTGGTCTGGGTGATGTTTTGGGGTCTGGGTGATGTTTTGGGGTCTGGGTGATGTTTTGGGGTCTGGGTGATGTTTTGGGTGATGTTTTGGGGTCTGGGTGATGTTTCGTGGTCTGGGTGATGTTTTGGGGTCTGGGTGATGTTTTGGGGTCTGGGTGATGTTTTGGGGTCTGGGTGATGTCTTGGGATCTGGGTGATGTTTCGGGGTCTGGGTGATGTTTTGGGTGATGTTTTGGGGTCTGGGTGATGTTTTGGGTGATGTTTTGGGGTCTGGGTGATGTTTTGGGGTCTGGGTGATGTTTTGGGGTCTGGGTGATGTTTTGGGTGATGTTTTGGGGTCTGGGTGATGTTTTGGGGTCTGGGTGATGTTTTGGGATCTGGGTGATTTTTTGGCGTCTGGGTGATGTTTTGGGTGATGTTTTGGGGTCTGGGTGATGTTTTGGGGTCTGGGTGATGTTTTGGGGTCTGGGTGATGTTTTGGGGTCTGGGTGATGTTCCGTGGTCTGGGTGATGGTTTGGGGTCTGGGTGATGTTTTGGGTGATGTTTTGGGATCTGGGTGATGTTTTGGGGACTGGGTGATGTTTTGGGGTCTGGGTGATGTTTTGGGGACTGGGTGATGTTTTGGGGGTTTGGGTGATGTTTCGGGGTCTGGGTGATGTTTTGGGGTCTGGGTGATGTTTCGGGGTCTGGGTGATGTTTTGGGGACTGGGTGATGTTTTGGGGGTTTGGGTGATGTTTTGGGGTCTGGGTGATGTCTTGGGGTCTGTGTGATGTTTCGGGGTTTGGGCGATGATCCGGGTTCTAGGTGATGTTTCGTGGTCTGGGTGATGTTTTGGGTGATGTTTTGGGGTCTGGGTGATGTTTTGGGGTCTGGGTGATGTTTTGGGGTCTGGGTGGTGTTTTGGGGTCTGGGTGATGTTTAGGGGTCTGGGTGATGTTTCGGGGTCTGTGTGATGTTTTGGGGGTTTGGGTGATGTTTCGGGGTCTGGGTGATGTTTTGGGGACTGGGTGATGTTTTGGGGGTCTGGGTGATGTTTCGGGGTCTGGGTGATGTTTTGGGGACTGGGTGATGTTTTGGGGGTTTGGGTTATGTTTTGGGGTCTGGGTGATGTCTTGGGATCTGGGTGATGTTTCGGGGTTTGGGCGATGTTCCGGGTTCTGGGTGATGTTTTGGGTGATGTTTTGGGATCTGGGTGATGTTTTGGGGACTGGGTGATGTTTTGGGGTCTGGGTGATGTTTCGGGGTCTGGGTGATGTTTCGGGGTTTTGGGCGATGTTCCGGGTTCTGGGTGATGTTTTGGGGTCTGGGTGATGTTTTGGGTGTTGTTTCGGGGTCTGGGTGATGTTTTGGGGTCTGGGTGATGTTTTGGGGTCTGGGTGATGTTTTGGGGTCTGGGTGATGTTTAGGGGTCTGGGTGATGTTTTGGGGTCTGGGTGATGTTTCGGGGTCTGGGTGATGTTTCGGGGTTTTGGGCGATGTTCCGGGTTCTGGGTGATGTTTTGGGGACTGGGTGATGTTTTGGAGTCTGGGTGATGTTTTGGGTGATGTTTTGGGGTCTGGGTGATGTTTTGGGGTCTGGGTGATGTTTTGGGGTCTGGGTGATGTTTTGGGGTCTGGGTGATGTTTTGGGTGATGTTTTGGGGTCTGGGTGATGTTTCGTAGTCTGGGTTATGTTTTGGGGTGTGAATGATGATTTGGGGTGTGAATGATGACTTGGGGTCTGAGTGATATTTTGGGTCTGAGTGATTTTTTGGCGTCTGGGTGATGTTTTGGGTGATGTTTTGGGGTCTGGGTGATGTTTTGGGGTCTGGGTGATGTTTTGGGGTCTGGGTGATGTTTTGGGGTCTGGGTGATGTTTTGGGGTCTGGGTGATGTTTCGGGGTCTGGGTGATGTTTTGGGGTCTGGGTGATGTTTTGGGGTCTGGGTGATGTTTCAGGGTCTGGGTGATGTTTTGGGGTCTGGGTGATGTTTTGGGGTCTGGGTGATGTTTTGGGGTCTGGGTGATGTTTTGGGGTCTAGGTGATGTTTTGGGGGATTGGGTGATGTTCCGTGGTCTGGGTGATGGTTTGGGGTCTGGGTGATGTTTAGGGGTCTGGGTGATGTTTTGGGGTCTGGGTGATGTTTAGGGGTCTGGGTGATGTTTTGGGGTCTGGGTGATGTTTAGGGGTCTGGGTGATGTTTCGGGGTCTGTGTGATGTTTTGGGGGTTTGGTTGATGTTTTGGGGTCTGGGTGATGTCTTGGGGTCTGGGTGATGTTTCGGGGTTTGGGCGATGTTCCGGGTTCTGGGTGATGTTTCGGGGTCTGGGTGATGTTTTGGGGACTGGGTGATGTTTTGGGGGTTTGGGTGATGTTTTGGGGTCTGGGTGATGTCTTGGGGGCTGGGTGATGTTTTGGGTGATGTTTTGGGGTCTGGGTGATGTTTCGTGGTCTGGGTGATGTTTTGGGGTCTGGGTGATGTTTTGGGGTCTGGGTGATGTTTTGGGGTCTGGGTGATGGTTTGGGGTCTGGGTGATGTTTCAGGGTCTGGGTGATGTTTCGTAGTCTGGGTTATGTTTTGGGGTCTGGGTGATGTTTTGGGGTCTGGGAGATGTTTTGGGGTCTGGGTGATGTTTCAGGGTCTGGGTGATGTTTTGGGGTCTGGGTGATGTTTTGGGGTCTAGGTGATGTTCCGTGGTCTGGGTGATGGTTTGGGGTCTGGGTGATGTTTTGGGTGATGTTTTGGGATCTGGGTGATGTTTTGGGGACTGGGTGATGTTTTGGGGTCTGGGTGATGTTTTGGGGTCTGGGTGATGTTTTGGGGTCTGGGTGATGTTTCGGGGTCTGGGTGATGTTTTGGGGACTGAGTGATGTTTTGGGGGTTTGGGTGATGTTTCGGGGTCTGGGTGATGTTTTGGGGACTGGGTGATGTTTTGGGGGTTTGGGTTATGTTTTGGGGTCTGGGTGATGTCTTGGGATCTGGGTGATGTTTTGGGGACTGGGTGATGTTTTGGGGACTGGGTGATGTTTTGGGTGATGTTTCGGGGTCTGGGTGATGTTTCGGGGTTTGGGCGATGTTCCGGGTTCTGGGTGATGTTTTGGGATCTGGGTGATGTTTTGGGGACTGGGTGATGTTTTGGGGTCTGGGTGATGTTTCGGGGTCTGGGTGATGTTTCGGGGTTTTGGGCGATGTTCCGGGTTCTGGGTGATGTTTTGGGGTCTGGGTGATGTTTTGGGTGTTGTTTTGGGGTTTGGGTGATGTCTTGGGGTCTGTGTGATGTTTCGGGGTTTGGGCGATGATCCGGGTTCTAGGTGATGTTTCGAGGTCTGGGTGATGTTTTGGGTGATGTTTTGGCGTCTGGGTGATGTTTAGGGGTCTGGGTGATGTTTTGGGGTCTGGGTGATGTTTAGGGGTCTGGGTGATGTTTTGGGGTCTGGGTGATGTTTAGGGGTCTGGGTGATGTTTCGGGGTCTGTGTGATGTTTTGGGGGTTTGGGTGATGTTTCGGGGTCTGGGTGATGTTTTGGGGACTGGGTGATGTTTTGGGGGTTTGGGTTATGTTTTGGGGTCTGGATGATGTCTTGGGATCTGGGTGATGTTTCGGGGTTTGGGCGATGTTCCGGGTTCTGGGTGATGTTTTGGGATCTGGGTGATGTTTTGGGGACTGGGTGATGTTTTGGGGTCTGGGTGATGTTTCGGGGTCTGGGTGATGTTTCGGGGTTTTGGGCGATGTTCCGGGTTCTGGGTGATGTTTTGGGGTCTGGGTGATGTTTTGGGTGTTGTTTTGGGGTTTGGGTGATGTTTTGGGGTCTGGGTGGTGTTTCGGGGTCTGGGTGATGTTTTGGGGTCTGGGTGATGTTTTGGGGTCTGGGTGATGTTTAGGGGTCTGGGTGATGTTTTGGGGTCTGGGTGATGTTTAGGGGTCTGGGTGATGTTTTGGGGTCTGGGTGATGTTTCGGGGTCTGGGTGATGTTTCGGGGTTTTGGGCGATGTTCCGGGGTCTGGGTGATGTTGTGGGGTCTGGGTGATGTTTTGGGGACTGGGTGATGTTTTGGGGTCTGGGTGATGTTTTGGGGTCTGGGTGATGTTTTGGGGTCTGGGTGATGTTTTGGGGTCTGGGTGATGTTTTGGGTGATGTTTTGGGGTCTGGGTGATGTTTCGTAGTCTGGGTTATGTTTTGGGGTGTGAATGATGACTTGGGGTCTGAGTGATATTTTGGGTCTGAGTGATTTTTTGGCGTCTGGGTGATGTTTTGGGTGATGTTTTGGGGTCTGGGTGATGTTTTGGGGTCTGGGTGATGTTTTGGGGTCTGGGTGATGTTTTGGGGTCTGGGTGATGTTTTGGGGTCTGGGTGATGTTTTGGGGTCTGGGTGATGTTTCAGGGTCTGGGTGATGTTTTGGGGTCTGGGTGATGTTTAGGGGTCTGGGTGATGTTTTGGGGTCTGGGTGATGTTTAGGGGTCTGGGTGATGTTTTGGGGTCTGGGTGATGTTTAGGGGTCTGGGTGATGTTTCGGGGTCTGTGTGATGTTTTGGGGGTTTGGTTGATGTTTTGGGGTCTGGGTGATGTCTTGGGGTCTGGGTGATGTTTCGGGGTTTGGGCGATGTTCCGGGTTCTGGGTGATGTTTCGGGGTCTGGGTGATGTTTTGGGGACTGGGTGATGTTTTGGGGGTTTGGGTGATGTTTTGGGGACTGGGTGATGTCTTGGGGGCTGGGTGATGTTTTGGGTGATGTTTCGGGGTCTGGGTGATGTTTTGGGGTCTGGGTGATGTTTTTGGGTCTGGGTGATGTTTTGGGGTCTGGGTGATGTTTTGGGGTCTGGGTGATGTTTCGGGGTTTGGGCGATGTTCCGGGTTCTGGGTGATGTTTCGGGGTCTGGGTGATGTTTTGGGGACTGGGTGATGTTTTGGGGGTTTGGGTGATGTTTTGGGGTCTGGGTGATGTTTTGGGGTCTGGGTGATGTCTTGGGGTCTGGGTGATGTTTTGGGGTCTGGGTGATGTTTCGTGGTCTGGGTGATGTTTTGGGGTCTGGGTGATGTTTTGGGGTCTGGGTGATGTTTTGGGTGATGTTTTGGGGTCTGGGTGATGTTTTGGGGTCTGGGTGATGTTTCGTAGTCTGGGTTATGTTTTGGGGTGTGAATGATGACTTGGGGTCTGAGTGATATTTTGGGTCTGAGTGATTTTTTGGCGTCTGGGTGATGTTTTGGGTGATGTTTTGGGGTCTGGGTGATGTTTTGGGGTCTGGGTGATGTTTTGGGGTCTGGGAGATGTTTTTGGGGTCTGGGTGATGTTTTGGGGTCTGGGTGATGGTTTGGGGTCTGGGTGATGTTTTGGGTGATGTTTTGGGATCTGGGTGATGTTTTGGGGACTGGGTGATGTTTTGGGGTCTGGGTGATGTTTTGGGGTCTGGGTGATGTTTTGGGGTCTGGGTGATGTTTCGGGGTCTGGGTGATGTTTTGGGGACTGAGTGATGTTTTGGTGGTTTGGGTGATGTTTCGGGGTCTGGGTGATGTTTTGGGGACTGGGTGATGTTTTGGGGGTTTGGGTGATGTTTAGGGGTCTGGGTGATGTTTTGCGGTCTGGGTGATGTTTAGGGGTCTGGGTGATGTTTTGGGGTCTGGGTGATGTTTAGGGGTCTGGGTGATGTTTTGGGGTCTGGGTGATGTTTAGGGGTCTGGGTGATGTTTCGGGGTCTGGGTGATGTTTTGGGGACTGGGTGATGTTTTGGGGGTTTGGGTGATGTTTCGGGGTCTGGGTGATGTTTTGGGGACTGGGTGATGTTTTGGGGGTTTGGGTTATGTTTTGGGGTCTGGGTGATGTCTTGGGATCTGGGTGATGTTTCGGGGTTTGGGCCATGTTCCGGGTTCTGGGTGATGTTTTGGGATCTGGGTGATGTTTTGGGGACTGGGTGATGTTTTGGGGTCTGGGTGATGTTTCGGGGTCTGGGTGATGTTTCGGGGTTTTGGGCGATGTTCCGGGTTCTGGGTGATGTTTTGGGGTCTGGGTGATGTTTTGGGTGTTGTTTTGGGGTTTGGGTGATGTTTTGGGGTTTTGGGCGATGTTCCGGGTTCTGGGTGATGTTTTGGGGTCTGGGTGATGTTTTGGGTGTTGTTTTGGGGTCTGGGTGGTGTTTCGGGGTCTGGGTGATGTTTTGGGGTCTGGGTGATGTTTTGGGTAATGTTTTGGGGTCTGGGTGATGTTTTGGGGTCTGGGTGATGTTTCGGGGTTTGGGCGATGTTCCGGGTTCTGGGTGATGTTTCGGGGTCTGGGTGATGTTTTGGGGACTGGGTGATGTTTTGGGGGTTTGGGTGATGTTTTGGGGTCTGGGTGATGTTTTGGGGTCTGGGTGATGTTTTGGGGTCTGGGTGATGTTTTGGGGTCTGGGTGATGTTTCGGGGTCTGGGTGATGTTTCGGGGTCTGGGTGATGTTTTGGGGTCTGGGTGATGTTTTGGGTGATGTTTTGGGGTCTGGGTGATGTTTTGGGGTCTGGGTGATGTTTCGTAGTCTGGGTTATGTTTTGGGGTGTGAATGATGACTTGGGGTCTGAGTGATATTTTGGGTCTGAGTGATTTTTTGGCGTCTGGGTGATGTTTTGGGTGATGTTTTGGGGTCTGGGTGATGTTTTGGGGTCTGGGTGATGTTTTGGGGTCTGGGAGATGTTTTTGGGGTCTGGGTGATGTTTTGGGGTCTGGGTGATGGTTTGGGGTCTGGGTGATGTTTTGGGTGATGTTTTGGGATCTGGGTGATGTTTTGGGGACTGGGTGATGTTTTGGGGTCTGGGTGATGTTTTGGGGTCTGGGTGATGTTTTGGGGTCTGGGTGATGTTTCGGGGTCTGGGTGATGTTTTGGGGACTGAGTGATGTTTTGGTGGTTTGGGTGATGTTTCGGGGTCTGGGTGATGTTTTGGGGACTGGGTGATGTTTTGGGGGTTTGGGTGATGTTTAGGGGTCTGGGTGATGTTTTGCGGTCTGGGTGATGTTTAGGGGTCTGGGTGATGTTTTGGGGTCTGGGTGATGTTTAGGGGTCTGGGTGATGTTTTGGGGTCTGGGTGATGTTTAGGGGTCTGGGTGATGTTTCGGGGTCTGGGTGATGTTTTGGGGACTGGGTGATGTTTTGGGGGTTTGGGTGATGTTTCGGGGTCTGGGTGATGTTTTGGGGACTGGGTGATGTTTTGGGGGTTTGGGTTATGTTTTGGGGTCTGGGTGATGTCTTGGGATCTGGGTGATGTTTCGGGGTTTGGGCCATGTTCCGGGTTCTGGGTGATGTTTTGGGATCTGGGTGATGTTTTGGGGACTGGGTGATGTTTTGGGGTCTGGGTGATGTTTCGGGGTCTGGGTGATGTTTCGGGGTTTTGGGCGATGTTCCGGGTTCTGGGTGATGTTTTGGGGTCTGGGTGATGTTTTGGGTGTTGTTTTGGGGTTTGGGTGATGTTTTGGGGTTTTGGGCGATGTTCCGGGTTCTGGGTGATGTTTTGGGGTCTGGGTGATGTTTTGGGTGTTGTTTTGGGGTCTGGGTGGTGTTTCGGGGTCTGGGTGATGTTTTGGGGTCTGGGTGATGTTTCGGGGTCTGGGTGATGTTTTGGGGTCTGGGTGATGTTTTGGGGTCTGGGTGATGTTTCGGGGTCTGGGTGATGTTTCGGGGTTTTGGGCGATGTTCCGGGTTCTGGGTGATGTTTTGGGGTCTGGGTGATGTTTTGGGTGTTGTTTTGGGGTTTGGGTGATGTTTTGGGGTTTTGGGCGATGTTCCGGGTTCTGGGTGATGTTTTGGGGTCTGGGTGATGTTTTGGGTGTTGTTTTGGGGTCTGGGTGGTGTTTCGGGGTCTGGGTGATGTTTTGGGGTCTAGGTGATGTTTTGGGTAATGTTTTGGGGTCTGGGTGATGTTTTGGGGTCTGGGTGATGTTTCGGGGTTTGGGCGATGTTCCGGGTTCTGGGTGATGTTTCGGGGTCTGGGTGATGTTTTGGGGACTGGGTGATGTTTTGGGGGTTTGGGTGATGTTTTGGGGTCTGGGTGATGTTTCGGGGTCTGGGTGATGTTTCGGGGTCTGGGTGATGTTTTGGGGTCTGGGTGATGTTTTGGGGGTTTGGGTGATGTTTTGGGGTCTGGGTGATG
Source organism: Scyliorhinus canicula (assembly GCF_902713615.1). Classification (NCBI taxonomy): domain Eukaryota; kingdom Metazoa; phylum Chordata; class Chondrichthyes; order Carcharhiniformes; family Scyliorhinidae; genus Scyliorhinus; species Scyliorhinus canicula. The sequence continues at coordinate 226,006,536 of NC_052149.1, read as the reverse complement.
TTTTGGGGTCTGGGTGATGTTTTGGGGTCTGGGTGATGTTTTGGGGTCTGGGTGATGTTTCGTGGTCTGGGTGATGTTTTGGGGTCTGGGTGATGTTTTGGGGTCTGGGTGATGTTTTGGGTGATGTTTTGGGGTCTGGGTGATGTTTTGGGGTCTGGGTGATGTTTCGTAGTCTGGGTTATGTTTTGGGGTGTGAATGATGACTTGGGGTCTGAGTGATATTTTGGGTCTGAGTGATTTTTTGGCGTCTGGGTGATGTTTTGGGTGATGTTTTGGGGTCTGGGTGATGTTTTGGGGTCTGGGTGATGTTTTGGGGTCTGGGAGATGTTTTTGGGGTCTGGGTGATGTTTTGGGGTCTGGGTGATGGTTTGGGGTCTGGGTGATGTTTTGGGTGATGTTTTGGGATCTGGGTGATGTTTTGGGGACTGGGTGATGTTTTGGGGGTCTGGGTGATGTTTTGGGGTCTGGGTGATGTTTTGGGGTCTGGGTGATGTTTCGGGGTCTGGGTGATGTTTTGGGGACTGAGTGATGTTTTGGTGGTTTGGGTGATGTTTCGGGGTCTGGGTGATGTTTTGGGGACTGGGTGATGTTTTGGGGGTTTGGGTGATGTTTAGGGGTCTGGGTGATGTTTTGCGGTCTGGGTGATGTTTAGGGGTCTGGGTGATGTTTTGGGGTCTGGGTGATGTTTAGGGGTCTGGGTGATGTTTTGGGGTCTGGGTGATGTTTAGGGGTCTGGGTGATGTTTCGGGGTCTGGGTGATGTTTTGGGGACTGGGTGATGTTTTGGGGGTTTGGGTGATGTTTCGGGGTCTGGGTGATGTTTTGGGGACTGGGTGATGTTTTGGGGGTTTGGGTGATGTTTTGGGGTCTGGGTGATGTCTTGGGATCTGGGTGATGTTTCGGGGTTTGGGCCATGTTCCGGGTTCTGGGTGATGTTTTGGGATCTGGGTGATGTTTTGGGGACTGGGTGATGTTTTGGGGTCTGGGTGATGTTTCGGGGTCTGGGTGATGTTTCGGGGTTTTGGGCGATGTTCCGGGTTCTGGGTGATGTTTTGGGGTCTGGGTGATGTTTTGGGTGTTGTTTTGGGGTTTGGGTGATGTTTTGGGGTTTTGGGCGATGTTCCGGGTTCTGGGTGATGTTTTGGGGTCTGGGTGATGTTTTGGGTGTTGTTTTGGGGTCTGGGTGGTGTTTCGGGGTCTGGGTGATGTTTTGGGATCTGGGTGATGTTTCGGGGTCTGGGTGATGTTTAGGGGTCTGGGTGATGTTTTGGGGTCTGGGTGATGTTTCGGGGTCTGGGTGATGTTTCGGGGTTTTGGGCGATGTTCCGGGTTCTGGGTGATGTTTTGGGGTCTGGGTGATGTTTTGGGGTCTGGGTGATGTTTTGGGGTCTGGGTGATGTTTCGTGGTCTGGGTGATGTTTTGGGGTCTGGGTGATGTTTTGGGGTCTGGGTGATGTTTTGGGGTCTGGGTGATGTTTTGGGTGATGTTTTGGGGTCTGGGTGATGTTTTGGGGTCTGGGTGATGTTTTGGGGTCTGGGTGATGTTTTGGGGTCTGGGTGATGTTTCGGGGTCTGGGTGATGTTTTGGGGTCTGGGTGATGTTTTGGGGTCTGGGTGATGTTTCGGGGTCTGGGTGATGTTTTGGGGTCTGGGTGATGGTTTGGGGTCTGGGTGATGTTTAGGGGTCTGGGTGATGTTTTGGGGTCTGGGTGATGTTTAGGGGTCTGGGTGATGTTTTGGGGTCTGGGTGATGTTTAGGGGTCTGGGTGATGTTTTGGGGTCTGGGTGATGTTTAGGGGTCTGGGTGATGTTTTGGGGTCTGGGTGGTGTTTCGGGGTCTGGGTGATGTTTTGGGGTCTAGGTGATGTTTTGGGTAATGTTTTGGGGTCTGGGTGATGTTTTGGGGTCTGGGTGATGTTTCGGGGTTTGGGCGATGTTCCGGGTTCTGGGTGATGTTTCGGGGTCTGGGTGATGTTTTGGGGACTGGGTGATGTTTTGGGGGTTTGGGTGATGTTTTGGGGTCTGGGTGATGTTTTGGGGTCTGGGTGATGTTTTGGGGTCTGGGTGATGTTTTGGGGTCTGGGTGATGTTTCGTGGTCTGGGTGATGTTTCGGGGTCTGGGTGATGTTTTGGGGTCTGGGTGATGTTTTGGGTGATGTTTTGGGGTCTGGGTGATGTTTTGGGGTCTGGGTGATGTTTCGTAGTCTGGGTTATGTTTTGGGGTGTGAATGATGACTTGGGGTCTGAGTGATATTTTGGGTCTGAGTGATTTTTTGGCGTCTGGGTGATGTTTTGGGTGATGTTTTGGGGTCTGGGTGATGTTTTGGGGTCTGGGTGATGTTTTGGGGTCTGGGAGATGTTTTTGGGGTCTGGGTGATGTTTTGGGGTCTGGGTGATGGTTTGGGGTCTGGGTGATGTTTTGGGTGATGTTTTGGGATCTGGGTGATGTTTTGGGGACTGGGTGATGTTTTGGGGTCTGGGTGATGTTTTGGGGTCTGGGTGATGTTTTGGGGTCTGGGTGATGTTTCGGGGTCTGGGTGATGTTTTGGGGGACTGAGTGATGTTTTGGTGGTTTGGGTGATGTTTCGGGGTCTGGGTGATGTTTTGGGGACTGGGTGATGTTTTGGGGGTTTGGGTGATGTTTAGGGGTCTGGGTGATGTTTTGGGGTCTGGGTGATGTTTAGGGGTCTGGGTGATGTTTTGGGGTCTGGGTGATGTTTAGGGGTCTGGGTGATGTTTTGGGGTCTGGGTGATGTTTAGGGGTCTGGGTGATGTTTTGGGGACTGGGTGATGTTTTGGGGGTTTGGGTGATGTTTCGGGGTCTGGGTGATGTTTTGGGGACTGGGTGATGTTTTGGGGGTTTGGGTTATGTTTTGGGGTCTGGGTGATGTCTTGGGATCTGGGTGATGTTTCGGGGTTTGGGCCATGTTCCGGGTTCTGGGTGATGTTTTGGGATCTGGGTGATGTTTTGGGGTCTGGGTGATGTTTTGGGGTCTGGGTGATGTTTCGGGGTCTGGGTGATGTTTCGGGGTTTTGGGCGATGTTCCGGGTTCTGGGTGATGTTTTGGGGTCTGGGTGATGTTTTGGGTGTTGTTTTGGGGTTTGGGTGATGTTTTGGGGTTTTGGGCGATGTTCCGGGTTCTGGGTGATGTTTTGGGGTCTGGGTGATGTTTTGGGTGTTGTTTTGGGGTCTGGGTGGTGTTTCGGGGTCTGGGTGATGTTTTGGGGTCTGGGTGATGTTTTGGGGTCTGGGTGATGTTTTGGGGTCTGGGTGATGTTTTGGGGTCTGGGTGATGTTTCGGGGTCTGGGTGATGTTTCGGGGTTTTGGGCGATGTTCCGGGTTCTGGGTGATGTTTTGGGGTCTGGGTGATGTTTTGGGTGTTGTTTTGGGGTTTGGGTGATGTTTTGGGGTTTTGGGCGATGTTCCGGGTTCTGGGTGATGTTTTGGGGTCTGGGTGATGTTTTGGGTGTTGTTTTGGGGTCTGGGTGGTGTTTCGGGGTCTGGGTGATGTTTTGGGGTCTAGGTGATGTTTTGGGTAATGTTTTGGGGTCTGGGTGATGTTTTGGGGTCTGGGTGATGTTTCGGGGTTTGGGCGATGTTCCGGGTTCTGGGTGATGTTTCGGGGTCTGGGTGATGTTTTGGGGACTGGGTGATGTTTTGGGGGTTTGGGTGATGTTTTGGGGTCTGGGTGATGTTTCGGGGTCTGGGTGATGTTTCGGGGTCTGGGTGATGTTTTGGGGTCTGGGTGATGTTTTGGGGGTTTGGGTGATGTTTTGGGGTCTGGGTGATGTTTTGGGGTCTGGGTGATGTTTTGGGGTCTGGGTGATGTTTTGGGGTCTGGGTGATGTTTCGTGGTCTGGGTGATGTTTTGGGGTCTGGGTGATGTTTTGGGGTCTGGGTGATGTTTTGGGTGATGTTTTGGGGTCTGGGTGATGTTTTGGGGTCTGGGTGATGTTTCGTAGTCTGGGTTATGTTTTGGGGTGTGAATGATGACTTGGGGTCTGAGTGATATTTTGGGTCTGAGTGATTTTTTGGCGTCTGGGTGATGTTTTGGGTGATGTTTTGGGGTCTGGGTGATGTTTTGGGGTCTGGGTGATGTTTTGGGGTCTGGGTGATGTTTTGGGGTCTGGGTGATGTTTTGGGGTCTGGGTGATGGTTTGGGGTCTGGGTGATGTTTTGGGTGATGTTTTGGGATCTGGGTGATGTTTTGGGGACTGGGTGATGTTTTGGGGTCTGGGTGATGTTTTGGGGTCTGGGTGATGTTTTGGGGTCTGGGTGATGTTTCGGGGTCTGGGTGATGTTTTGGGGACTGAGTGATGTTTTGGTGGTTTGGGTGATGTTTCGGGGTCTGGGTGATGTTTTGGGGACTGGGTGATGTTTTGGGGGTTTGGGTGATGTTTAGGGGTCTGGGTGATGTTTTGCGGTCTGGGTGATGTTTAGGGGTCTGGGTGATGTTTTGGGGTCTGGGTGATGTTTAGGGGTCTGGGTGATGTTTTGGGGTCTGGGTGATGTTTCGGGGTCTGGGTGATGTTTTGGGGACTGGGTGATGTTTTGGGGGTTTGGGTGATGTTTCGGGGTCTGGGTGATGTTTTGGGGACTGGGTGATGTTTTGGGGGTTTGGGTTATGTTTTGGGGTCTGGGTGATGTCTTGGGATCTGGGTGATGTTTCGGGGTTTGGGCCATGTTCCGGGTTCTGGGTGATGTTTTGGGATCTGGGTGATGTTTTGGGGACTGGGTGATGTTTTGGGGTCTGGGTGATGTTTCGGGGTCTGGGTGATGTTTCGGGGTTTTGGGCGATGTTCCGGGTTCTGGGTGATGTTTTGGGGTCTGGGTGATGTTTTGGGTGTTGTTTTGGGGTTTGGGTGATGTTTTGGGGTTTTGGGCGATGTTCCGGGTTCTGGGTGATGTTTTGGGGTCTGGGTGATGTTTTGGGTGTTGTTTTGGGGTCTGGGTGGTGTTTCGGGGTCTGGGTGATGTTTTGGGATCTGGGTGATGTTTCGGGGTCTGGGTGATGTTTAGGGGTCTGGGTGATGTTTTGGGGTCTGGGTGATGTTTCGGGGTCTGGGTGATGTTTCGGGGTTTTGGGCGATGTTCCGGGTTCTGGGTGATGTTTTGGGGTCTGGGTGATGTTTTGGGGGCTGGGTGATGTTTTGGGGTCTGGGTGATGTTTCGTGGTCTGGGTGATGTTTTGGGGTCTGGGTGATGTTTTGGGGTCTGGGTGATGTTTTGGGGTCTGGGTGATGTTTTGGGTGATGTTTTGGGGTCTGGGTGATGTTTTGGGGTCTGGGTGATGTTTTGGGGTCTGGGTGATGTTTTGGGGTCTGGGTGATGTTTCGGGGTCTGGGTGATGTTTTGGGGTCTGGGTGATGTTTTGGGGTCTGGGTGATGTTTCGGGGTCTGGGTGATGTTTTGGGGTCTGGGTGATGGTTTGGGGTCTGGGTGATGTTTAGGGGTCTGGGTGATGTTTTGGGGTCTGGGTGATGTTTAGGGGTCTGGGTGATGTTTTGGGGTCTGGGTGATGTTTAGGGGTCTGGGTGATGTTTTGGGGTCTGGGTGATGTTTAGGGGTCTGGGTGATGTTTCGGGGTCTGTGTGATGTTTTGGGGGTTTGGTTGATGTTTTGGGGTCTGGGTGATGTCTTGGGGTCTGGGTGATGTTTCGGGGTTTGGGCGATGTTCCGGGTTCTGGGTGATGTTTCGGGGACTGAGTGATGTTTCGGGGTCTGGGTGATGTTTTGGGGACTGGGTGATGTTTTGGGGGTTTGGGTGATGTTTTGGGGGTTTGGGTGATGTTTTGGGGTCTGGGTGATGTTTTGGGGTCTGGGTGATGTTTTGGGGACTGGGTGATGTTTTGGGGGTTTGGGTGATGTTTCGGGGTCTGGGTGATGTTTTGGGGACTGGGTGATGTTTTGGGGGTTTGGGTTATGTTTTGGGGTCTGGGTGATGTCTTGGGATCTGGGTGATGTTTCGGGGTTTGGGCGATGTTCCGGGTTCTGGGTGATGTTTTGGGATCTGGGTGATGTTTTGGGGACTGGGTGATGTTTTGGGGTCTGGGTGATGTTTCGGGGTCTGGGTGATGTTTCGGGGTTTTGGGCGATGTTCCGGGTTCTGGGTGATGTTTTGGGGTCTGGGTGATGTTTTGGGTGTTGTTTTGGGGTCTGGGTGATGTTTTGGGGTCTGGGTGATGTTTTGGGTGATGTTTTGGGGTCTGGGTGATGTTTAGGGGTCTGGTTGATGTTTTGGGGTCTGGGTGATGTTTCGGGGTCTGGGTGATGTTTCGGGGTTTTGGGCGATGTTCCGGGTTCTGGGTGATGTTTTGGGGTCTGGGTGATGTTTTGGGGTCTGGGTGATGTTTCGTGGTCTGGGTGATGTTTTGGGGTCTGGGTGATGTTTTGGGGTCTGCGTGATGTTTTGGGTGATGTTTTGGGATTTGGGTGATTTTTTGGCGTCTGGGTGATGTTTTGGGTGATGTTTTGGGGTCTGGGTGATGTTTTGGGGTCTGGGTGATGTTTTGGGGTCTGGGTGATGTTTTGGGTGATGTTTTGGGGTCTGGGTGATGTTTTGGGGTCTGGGTGATGTTTCAGGGTCTGGGTGATGTTTTGGGGTCTGGGTGATGTTTTGGGGTCTGGGTGATGTTTTGGGGTCTAGGTGATGTTCCGTGGTCTGGGTGATGGTTTGGGGTCTGGGTGATGTTTAGGGGTCTGGGTGATGTTTTGGGGTCTGGGTGATGTTTAGGGGTCTGGGTGATGTTTTGGGGTCTGGGTGATGTTTAGGGGTCTGGGTGATGTCTTGGGGTCTGGGTGATGTTTCGGGGTTTGGGCGATGTTCCGGGTTCTGGGTGATGTTTCGGGGTCTGGGTGATGTTTTGGGGACTGGGTGATGTTTTGGGGGTTTGGGTGATGTTTTGGGGACTGGGTGATGTCTTGGGGGCTGGGTGATGTTTCGGGGTTTGGGCGATGTTTCAGGGTCTGGGTGATGTTTCGGGGTCTGGGTGATGTTTCGTGGTCTGGGTGATGTTTTGGGGTCTGGGTGATGTTTTGGGGTCTGGGTGATGTTTTGGGGTCTGGGTGATGTTTTGGGTGATGTTTTGGGGTCTGGGTGATGTTTTGGGGTCTGGGTGATGTTTTGGGTGATGTTTTGGGGTCTGGGTGATGTTTTGGGGTCTGGGTGATGTTTTGGGTGATGTTTTGGGGTCTGGGTGATGTTTCGTAGTCTGGGTTATGTTTTGGGGTGTGAATGATGATTTGGGGTGTGAATGATGACTTGGGGTCTCGGTGATATTTTGGGTCTGAGTGATGTTGTGGGGTCTGGGTGATGTTTTGGGTGATGTTTTGGGGTCTGGGTGATGTTTTGGGGTCTGGGTGATGTTTTGGGGTCTGGGTGATGTTTTGGGGTCTGGGTGATGTTTTGGGTGATGTTTTGGGGTCTGGGTGATGTTTCGGGGTGTGAATGATGATTTGGGGTGTGAATGATGACTTGGGGTCTGAGTGATGTTTTGGCGTCTGGGTGATGTTTCGGGGTCTGGGTGATGTTTTGGGGTCTGGGTGATGTTCCGGGTTCTGGGTGATGTTTTGGGTGATGTTTTGGGGCCTGGGTGATGTTTTGGGGTCTGGGTTATGGTTTGGGGTGTGAATGATGATTTGGGGTCTGGGTGATGTTTTGGGGTCTGGGTTATGGTTTGGGGTGTGAATGATGATTTGGGGTCTGGGTGATGTTTTGGGGTCTGGGTGATGTTCCGGGTTCTGGGTGATGTTCCGGGTTCTGGGTGATGTTTTGGGTGATGTTTTGGGATCTGGGTGATGTTTTGGGGACTGGGTGATGTTTTGGGGCCTGGGTGATGTTTTGGGGTCTGGGTTATGGTTTGGGGTGTGAATGATGTTTTGGGGTCTGGGTGATGTTTCGGGTTTTTGGGCGATGTTTTGGGGTGTGGATGATGTTTTGTGGTCTGGGTGATGTTTTGGGGTCTGGGTGATGTTTTGGGGTCTGGGTGATGTTTCGGGGTCTGGGTGATGTTTCGGGGTCTGGGTGATGTTTTGGGGTCTGGGTGATGTTTCGGGGTCTCGGTGATGTTTTGGTGTCTGGGTGATGTTTTGGGGTTTGGGTGATGTTTCTGGTGATATTTTGGGGTTAGTTCCTGAGGTCTCTCCCTTACCAGACTCTTGTCTCTTGGTGGATCGGCTTCCCGGCTGTTGCCACCCATCCTCGGTGAACCACTTATTGAGCAGCCCGCCGACTGTCCTCAAATCTAATTACGTCCTGATTAAGCAACCCTTCCATTTTAAATTCTCATCCTTGTTTTGAACGCATCTATTGCCTCGACCCTCCCTAATTTCTAACCCTCTGAGTTATCTGCACTCCTCCAATTCTGGTGTCATAACCATCCCTGATTTTAAATGAATTTGTAATAATCTTTATTAGGGTCACAATTAGGCTTACATTAACACTGCAATGAAGTTACTGTGAAAATCCCCACATTCCGGCACCTGTTCGGGTACACAGAGGGAGAATTCAGAATGCCCAAATTACCTAACAGCATGTCTTTTGGGATTTGTGGGAGGAAACCGGAGCACCCGGAGGAAACCCATGCAGTCACGGGGAGAACATGCAGACTCTGCACAGCCAGCGACTCAAGCCGGGAATCAGACCCCGGTCTCCGGTGGTGTGAAGCAACAGTGCTAACCACTGTGCTACCGTGCCATCCTTCACTATTGTACCACCATTGGTGGTTGTGACTTCAGTTTGCAAGCCTCCAATATCCGGAATACTCTCCCCAAACCATATATTTCCCTCAGCTAAGTGGATAACAATAGGTCATAGCATTTTAGGAATGAAAGATGGTAAAGGTTCAAAAGAGAAGATTAAGGTGAATATCACACTTGCACTCTAAAAGGGTGAGCACATGGAGGAAAGGTCATTAAAGAGACCTCTTAGACAAGTAGTTCAGATAAGAAAAGGTCAAAAGGCTATCGGCATATCAGTAGCACGGTTCATCCTCTAAGTTGAGGTGAGTTGAGCTGAGCAGAGCTGGGCCACGATCACAGACACACACAGCAGGAAGCTGCCTTCACTCCGTACAGGCCATTGCCTGGGGAGCTCTATTTGAACCGCCAGTTGTTGCTATTCTAAACCAGTTGCAATTCCCAAAATGATATAGGTGCCCAGTGTGGTAACTATTGCTGGATTTTGCTTATATTGTGAAGATCTACGAGATGTTGTTTGGGGAGCTTTAGCTCAGTTTAGGAAAACAGAAGGGTTTGGAACTAGATCAATTTAATGATATTTTGTGTAGCCATTATTGTAGTTAAGTCTATGCTTTTTTTTAGTTGCCTTTCTTTGCTATGTGTTTTACTGTTCAACAAACATTTATTTTGCTTAAATTACTACAGCAAGGCTGGAAGATTTCTCACTGGCCTTCACATCTTTCCTCACATTACACCAAATTGCAAAAACATATAATTAGGAACCGGCATTCCAGATTTCCCTTCTGGGATTTGGAATACCCTCAGATTTAACATCACCTGGGTTCTTAACATTAAAATGTACACTTGAACCAAGATTTTGGTCATCTGCCTAAATATCCCTTATGGCAGGGTATAAAATTTTGTTTTATAGTGCTCCTGTGCAGCACGTTAAATGTGTCAATGTAAATGCAAGTTTTAGTTGATGGATTTGAGAAGGGTAAAAACTATACCCTACTTCAATCAAGCCTCACTTGATGTGCTGCTGGAGTCAGAGAGGAGCCAGAAAGAAATATTTTTGCTCAGGTGGAAACCTAATGGCAAGATGGGGTGTTTGGTGGTTGTCCAGGAGGTTAGTAACAAGAGCACTGGACTCTGAAGGAGATACTGTAATGACCTTAACTGGTCAAGGAAGGTGAGTAGTTGCACATTCACTTGCATCCTGCAATGCACATCCGCAATCTGCTTTATCAAGCTGATTCAGTTACAACATTCCTCAAACCAACTTAACTGGTTCTTAACATCCTTCTCTTGTCTATGCACTTACTCACATCCCCACCCATCCACTCACCACTGTCACTCAGCCAGATGTTGGTGCAATGACCTGCCTCACCCACATCAAATTCTCTCCATCCACTGGATGAACACACGCCATTCCACTCACTAACAGGTCTGTTATTTTCTCTCGGTGAAGAGAGCAATGGACACGAGTGAGAGTTGGAGAGAACTGGAGTTCGGTCTCCACAGATCCCTCAGGGCAGAGGAGAAGGTGCTGGAGATGATTGGTGTTTTGATATCCCTGGCTATTGGAGATGGGGAATGCCCGGCAACCTGGTCACACGATTAAATATCAGAGACCCACACGTCACATAACACACAGGAAATTTGATTTAATTTCAACAGCACATGAGAGATGATCATCTTCACAACAGGTTGCAACAGGACAAATTCATAACTTTCCCTTTCCTTAGGGTCTTCACCAGGTGCATTAGGAGAACACAGGCCTTAGAGGTGACCAATCTTCTGAGGAGTTGATTCCTTCTGAGTCACATGACTCAGGCTCACTATGCAGCCTGCCTCTAACTCTGCCTAGACATATGAGTTGCACCTCAAAGGCAGAGTAAATCTTTGAAGTTGCACAGCGAGGGGGCAGGGTGCTGTCAGGGTGAAGAGGGTGTTTTGGGAAGAGATAGGGGTACTGGGATGGGGTTTAGTTGGAAGAGATGGAAGTGTGGAGGAGAAGGACTATGAGGCAGAGATGGGGGTGTGGGGGAGAATCATAGAATGGTTACAGTACAGAAGGAAACCATTTGTCCCATCGTGTCTGGACCAGTTCTCTTCAAGAGCAACTTAGCAACTCCTGGAGGTCTGGCAGGGAGAGATGGGGCTGTGGGAGAGGGAGGGGTGTCAGGGAGGGGGTGTTTGGAGAGGGACAGGTGTAGTGAAGCAGTGTGGTACAAGGATGTGATGTTTCAGATGGGACGTCAGCAGTACAGTTGAATACTTAGTTGGAAAATTGTGACTCACCAATGCTTTTGATGTTTGGCGATGGGACGTGTTGGGTTAGTCACGGACTCTGAGAGAACAGCACAAGCTGGATGTTGTTACAAAATGTATGAAAGCTGACCCCAGATTTATGGGTAATATTGGCAAAAAGCCGCATTTCATCAGGTTATATGGAGATGCGTTGAGGAGGACAACTAGGACGGGACCATGTTCCATGCTGATGACTGCACAATGTTCACCACTCCTCAGTTACTGAAGCAGTTCAAGTCCAAATGCAACAAGATGTGGACAATATCCAGGCCTGGGCTGATAAGTGGCAAGTAACATTGGTGCCACCCAAATGCCAGGCAATGACCATCTCCTACAAGAGAGAATCTAACCATTGCCCTTTGACATTCATTAACATTACCATTGTTGAATCCCCTACAATCAACATCCTGGAGGTTACCATTGATCAGAAACTGAACTGGACTAGCCATATAAATCCTGCGGCTACAAGAGCTGGTCAGAAGCTTGGAATCCTGCGGTGAGTAACTCACCTACTGACTCCCCAAAGCCTGTCCACCATCTACAAAGCACAAGTCAGGAGTGTAATGGAATACTCTCCTCTTGCCTGGATGAATGCAGCTCCAACAACACTCAAGACGCTCAACACCACCCACGACAAAGAAGCCCACTTGATTGGCACCCCTTCCACAAACATTCACTCCCTGCACCACCGGAGCACAGTGGCAGCCATGTGTACCATCTATAAGATGCACGGCAGGAACTCATCAAGGCTTCAGAGACAGTACCGTCCAAACCCATGACTGCTACCCTGGTTCTAGAAGGACAACGGCTGCAGATACCTGGGAACGCCACCATCTGGAAGTTCCCCTCCAAGTCACTCACTATCCTGACTTGGAAATATATCGCCGTTCCTTCACTGTCACTGGGTCAATCTTGAAACTCCCTCCCTACCAGCACTGTGTATGTACCTACATCATATGGACTGTGGCAGTTCAAGAGGGCAGCTCACAACCACCTTCACAAGGACAATTAAGAATGGGCAATAAATGTTGGCAGAACCTGTGATGCTCACGTCCCATTAATGAATTTTTAGAAGTGCCGCTCCTCACATTACCAGGAGGGCGAGGGGGAGGAAAAGTTGCCTTTAGAAGGACCCGAAGAATTTGAACCATGTGCCGGTAAAACCACCATGTCAATCTTGGGGAAAGCTGTGGAGCTGTCTAGCAGCAGGAAGAGAAAATGCCCCATGGGAACAGGCAGATTTGATGCCAATGTTTGGTGACTATGGGTGGTACACAATAGATAGCAGTGAGCATGGTGCTGACCATACAAATAGGATCATTGAAGTAGAAAGGTTTTTAAATAATTTATATTAAAAGACACATAAGGTATTAATAGCAGAAACACTAGAGGGAAGCAAACTCAAGCAGTTGAGTGGAGCACCATACAAAACAAGAATAGCAGCGGATTGTATAAGATTCCTTCACGTTTATTTCCTTCGTTCCCATTTCTTTTATTTTAGGTCTATGGACCCATAATCGGAACGTGCCTTTAAGTAGAAGAGTGCTTGCCGGGACAGCGTGTTCCTAGGTTCGGTATTTTGGAGGAGAAACCAGATGCGTTGGCGCCGAGTGAATCTTAACTGGTTTTGGAGGAAGTCGATTCGATTGGAACTGTGGAGCTGTCAAGGAACAGGAAGAGACATTTCCACATGGGAACAGGCAGATTTGATGGCAGTGTTAGGTGACAATGGGTGGTATCCAATAGATGGCAGTGACCCACCAACCGGTGGGTTGGCCAGGAAATAGTGCTCTGCCTGACAACAGTCAGCAATTGGTTCCTGCCAGGTGGTTTCCTTTCAGAAAGAACCTGCCTGAAGCCTCTAGGCCCTCGAAGGGAGAGGAGCTGTGGTTTCTCCCTCTCTTTGTTGTTGATTGCTTGCTGTCTCTGTGAGTCTGCAATGAAGAGTCTGCAACTACAGGCTGAAGGAAAAGAAAGTGCCCAGCGGAAGGCCTAACCTTCAGAAAGAAACTAACGGGAAGACATTCTTCTGAAAGCAGTTGCCATACCAGGCTGTGTTGCAGCTGGATAGGATGCTCTCTATCGCACATCTGTAGAAGTCTGAGAGAGTCGATGCAGACATGCCAAATTTCTTTAGCTTCCGTAGGAAATAGAGAGGTTGTTGGGCTTTCTTGACTGTTGCATCAACGTGAGTGGACCAGGACAGATTGTTGGTGATGGTGACCCCCAGGAACTTAAAACTATCGACCATCTCCACTTCGGAGCCATTGATGCAGATGGGATGTGTGTCATGCTGCGCTTCCTGAAGTCGATGATCAGTTCCTTGGTCTTTCCAACATTTAGAGAGAGGTTGTTTTCGGTACACCATGCAACCAAGTGATTTATCTTCATCCTGTAGTCTGATTCGTCGTTGTTTGAGATACGGTCCACCACAGTCGTATAATCCGCAAATTTATAGATTGAGTTGGAGGAATATCTTGCCACACAGTCATGTGTGCATAGAGAGTACAGTAGAGGACTGCCTTGCGAGGCCCTGGTGTTGAGGACTATTGTGGAGGAGGTGCTGTTGCCTATCCTGACAGATTGCGATCCGTTGGTGAGGAAGTTGAGGATCCAGCTGCACAGGGAGGGGTCAGGTCCAAGATTGCAGAGTTTGGTTATTAGTCTTGTCGGGATAATGGTGTTGAAGGTGGAGCTGTAGTCGATGAACAGCAGTCTTACATAAGTGTCCTTGTTGTTGAGGTATTCGAGTGTTGATTGTAGATCAATATCATGAAAATATGTGAGTAAAGTGAACATACCAAGAGCCAATTCAGGCACAGGGAATCAGCACAAAACATTCCCACGGCAGACACAAGATGAGTTAGATACAGCTCTCTCTACATTGACCAACCCAACACTCCCAGAGCATCCACAACACAGGTTAGATAGAGCAAAGCTCCCTCTACACCAGGAAGTTCACGAAAAAGATTCACGGGGGTCTGAGCGATAGGGGACTCGATCGTAAGGGGAATAGACAGGCGGTTCTGTGGACGCAATCGAGACTCCAGGATGGTATGTTGCCTCCCTGGTGCAAGGGTCAAGGATGTCTCGTAGCGGCTGCAGGACATTCTGGGGGGGGAGGGTGAACAGCCAGCTGTCGTGGTGCACATAGGCACCAACGATATAGGTAAAAAACGGGATGAGGTCCTACAAGCGGAATTCAGGGAGTTAGGAGTTAAACTAAAAAGTAGGACCTCAAAGGTAGTAATCTCAGGATTGCTGCCAGTGCCACGAGCTAGTCAGAGTAGGAATGTCAGGATAGATAGGACGAATGCGTGGCTCGAGAGAAGGTGCAAGAGGGAGGGATTCAAATTCCTGGGGCATTGGGACCGGTTCTGGGGGAGGTGGGACCAGTACAAACCGGACGGTCTGCACTTGGGCAGGACTGGAACCGATGTCCTAGGGGGGGTGTTTTCTAGAGCTGTTGGGGAGGGTTTAAACTAATGTGGCAGGGGGATGGGAACCAATGCAGGAAGTTGGAAGGTAGTAAAACAGGGACAGAAACAAAAGGAAGTAAGGGGAAAAGTGCAAGGCAGAGAAAACATAGTCAGAAATCCATAAGGGCGACAGTACAAGGTACAGTGACTGAGGGGACAACAGTGAATAGGCCCAGTAACAACAAAAGGAATAAAACTGGAGATGTTAAGATTCAAAACAGAGGTAAAAAAACCAACATAAGTGTACTTTACCTGAATGCTCGTAGTATTCGGAATAAAGTAAATGAGTTGGTGGCACAAATCATCGTAAATGACTATGATTTAGTGGCCATTACTGAAACATGGTTAAAGGATGGTCACGACTGGGAGTTAAATATCCGAGGGTATCAAACTATTCGGAAGGACAGAGTGGATGGTAAGGGAGGTGGTGTTGCTCTGTTATTTAAGGATGACATCCGGGCAATAGTAAGGGATGACATCGGTGCTATGGAGGATAAGGTTGAATCCATTTGGGTGGAAATCAGGAATAGTAAGGCGAAAAAGTCACTGATAGGAGTAGTCTATTGGCCACCAAATAGTAACAAGATGGTGGGGCAGGCAATAAACAAAGAAATAACTGATGCATGTAGAAATGGTACAGCAGTTATCATGGGGGATTTTAATCTACATGTCGATTGGTTTAACCAGGTCGGTCAAGGCAACCGTGAGGAGGAGTTTATAGAATGTATCCGCGATAGTTTCCTAGAACAGTATGTAATGGAACCTACGAGGGAACAAGCGGTCCTAGATCTTGTCCTGTGTAATGAGACAGGATTGATTCATGATCTCATAGTTAGGGATCCTCTCGGAAGGAGCGATCACAATATGGTGGAATTTAAAATACAGATGGAGGGTGAGAAAGTAAAATCAAATACTAGTGTTTTGTGTTTAAACAAAGGAGATTACAAGGGGATGAGAGAAGAACTAGCTAAGGTAGACTGGGAGCTAAGACTTTATGGTGGAACAGTTGAGGAACAGTGGAGAACCTTCCAAGCGATTTTTCACAGTGTTCAGCAAAGGTTTATACCAACAAAAAGGAAGGACGGAAGAAAGAGGGAAAATCGACCGTGGATATCTAAGGAAATAAGGGAGAGTATCAAATTGAAGGAAAAAGCATATAAAGTGGCAAAGATTGCTGGGAGATTAGAGGACTGGGAAATCTTTAGGGGGCAACAGAAAGCTACTAAAAAAGCTATAAAGAAGAGTAAGATAGAGTATGAGAGTAAACTTGCTCAGAATATAAAAACAGGCAGTAAAAGTTTTTACAAATAGACAAAAAAGAGTGTCTAAGGTAAATATTGGTCCTTTAGAGGATGAGAAGGGAGTTTTAATAATGGGAAATGAGGAAATGGCTGAGGAACTGAACAGGTTTTTTGGGTCGGTCTTCACAGTGGAAGACACAAATAACATGCCAGCGACTGATAGAAATGAGGCTATGACAGGTGAGGACCTTGAGAGGATTGTTATCACTAAGGAGGGAGTGATGGGCAAGCTAATGGGGCTAAAGGTAGACAAGTCTCCTGGCCCTGATGGAATGCATCCCAGAGTGCTAAAAGAGATGGCTAGGGAAATTGCAGATGCACTAGTGATAATTTACCGAAATTCACTAGACTCTGGGGTGGTCCCGGTGGATTGGAAATTAGCAAACGTGACGCCACTGTTTAAAAAAGGAGGTAGGCAGAAAGCAGGAAATTATAGGCCAGTGAGCTTAACTTCGGTAATAGGGAAGATGCTGGAATCTATCATCAAGGAAGAAATAGCGAGGCATTTGGATAGAAATTGTCCCATTGGGCAGACGCAGCATGGGTTCGTAAAAGGCAGGTCATGCCTAACTAATTTAGTGGAATTTTTTGAGGACATTACCAGTGCAGTAGATAACGGGGAGCCGATGGATGTGGTATATCTGGATTTCCAGAAAGCCTTTTGACAAGGTGCCACACAAAAGGTTGCTGCATAAGATAAAGATGCATGGCATTAAGGGCAAAGTAGTAGCATGGATAGAGGATTGGTTAATTAATAGAAAGCAAAGAGTTGGGATAAATGGGTGTTTCTCTGGTTGGCAATCAGTAGCTAGTGGTGTCCCTCAGGGATCCGTGTTGGGCCCACAATTGTTCACAATTTACATAGATGATTTGGAGTTGGGGACCAAGGGCAATGTGTCCAAGTTTGCAGATGACACTAAGATGAGTGGTAAAGCGAAAAGTGCAGAGGATACTGGAAGTCTGCAGAGGGATTTGGATAGGTTAAGTGAATGGGCTAGGGTCTGGCAGATGGAATACAATGTTGACAAATGTGAGGTTATCCATTTTGGTAGGAATAACAGCAAACGGGATTATTATTTAAACAATAAAATATTAAAGCATGCCGCTGTTCAGAGAGACTTGGGTGTGCTAGTGCATGAGTCACAGAAGGTTGGTTTACAAGTGCAACAGGTGATTAAGAAGGCAAATGGAATTTTGTCCTTCATTGCTAGAGGGATGGAGTTTAAGACTAGGGAGGTTATGTTGCAATTGTATAAGGTGTTAGTGCGGCCACACCTGGAGTATTGTGTTCAGTTTTGGTCTCCTTACTTGAGAAAGGACGTACTGGCGCTGGAGGGTGTGCAGAGGAGATTCACTAGGTTAATCCCAGAGCTGAAGGGATTGGATTATGAGGAGAGGTTGAGTAGACTGGGACTGTACTCATTGGAATTTAGAAGGATGAGGGGGGATCTTATAGAAACATATAAAATTATGAAGGGAATAGATAGGATAGATGCGGGCAGGTTGTTTCCACTGGCGGGTGACAGCAGAACTAGGGGACATAGCCTCAAAATAAGGGGAAGTAGATTGAGGACTGAGTTTAGGAGGAACTTCTTCACCCAAAGGGTTGTGAATCTATGGAATTCCTTGCCCAGTGAAGCAGTTGAGGCTCCTTCATTACATGTTTTTAAGGTAAAGATAGATAGTTTTTTGAAGAATAAAGGGATTAAGGGTTATGGTGTTCGGGCCGGAAAGTGGAGCTGAGTCCACAAAAGATCAGCGATGATCTCATTGAATGGCGGAGCAGGCTCGAGGGGCCAGATGGCCTACTCCTGCTCCTAGTTCTTATGCTGTATTGCCTATTTCTAGATAAACACCCTGCAAGGTCTTGTGGTGCATCAGGGCTAGAAACTCTGGCCCCTTGGCCTAGGATGGTGTGTCCGTTATCTGATCAAACAGCTTGATCAGTCTGTAAATCCTTCCAATACATTTCCTTGTCAGCAATATTACAGAAGATAATGACAGCACTCAACAACCAATGGAAGTCCATGGTTGCCAACACTCTCTTAGGGTGTGGCACTGAAGGACGAGCAGATTAATGAAGCTTTGGGCAGGCAGAGAGGTTGAACAGAATGGAAACTTGTTGTTGCTTCAGCTTACTCGTGCTAGGAACCGAGAGAGACACGGGCAGGTGCGGAGGCCGCCGCGACATCAACCCCTCAGCTACCCAGCCGCTTCAGCTTTAAAAGATGACGTCAAGGAAGAAGGTTTTGCTGAAAGTCATCATCCTGGGAGATTCAGGGGTAGGGAAAACCTCATTGATGAACCAGTATGTAAACAAAAAGTTCAGTAACCAGTACAAGGCAACAATAGGGGCAGATTTTCTGACAAAGGAGGTGATGGTGGATGATCGATTGGTGACGATGCAGATTTGAACTGCAAAGATGCGAGATTGCACCATTTCCTGTGATTACATACACGTTACATAAACATATATTTAAATGATCATAGTTAACATATCAGCAAATATGCTATCACGACAGGGTGGGGTTGCCAACTCTCTAGGATTGGCCTGGAGGCACCAGGAATTGAAGATTAACCCCCACGACGCTGCGGTGTACAACCCTGGAGAAAAATCATCGGGACATTCAAAAGATTTCTTCTGTCATTTTCTTTGGACGTTACTTAAAAGGCTCCCTCCCCCTCCCATCCCCCATCCCTCCCTCCCCCCCCCATCCCCCCTCCCTCCCCCCACCACTCCCCCCCCATCCCTCCCCCCCCCCATCCCCCATCCCTCCCCCCCATCCCCCATCCCCCATCCCTCCCCCCCATCCCCCATCCCTCCCCCCCCATCCCCCAATCCCTCCCCCATCCCCCAATCCCTCCCCCCATCCCTCCCCCCCAATCCCTCCCCCCCCATCCCCCAATCCCTCCCCCCCCATCCCCAATCCCTCCCCCCCAATCCCCAATCCCCCATCCCTCCCCCGCCCCCCCAATCCCCCATCCCTCCCCCGCCCCGCCATTCCCTCCCCCGCCCCGCCATTCCCTCTCTTTTACTTCAAAAGAAAATTGATTCTCAGCAGCCTCTCCCCCCCACCCGGGCCCGGGAGAGTCATGTGAGCGCGGGCGGGCACGCGGTTCAGCGCGCGCCCTGGGCTAGCCGGGAGCGCGCAGCAGGCTGACAGCGGGGCGGGGCGGACTGGCGACGCTGCAGGTTCCTGGTTTGTGTTGATCTAGTTAGTGATCAGTTAAACACAGCACTAGTTAAATAGATTAATCGTTAATGGCGGCGGCTCTTTACCGACTTGAAAGCTGACTAAAATCACTGGTCGAACATTAGTGATTGTCTGAACCAAAATAGTTGGTTGTCTGACTGAGCACTGGTTAAGGTAGTCGTCTGCTTGATTGACACTAGTTAAGGTTGTTGTATGCTTGATTGACACTAGTTAAGATTGTCGGTTGGTTCATTGAAACTAGTTAAGGTGGTTGGTCTATTGGCATTAGTTAAGATGTTTGGTTGGTTCAGTAATGGTTAAGGTAGTTGGCTGCTTGATTGGCACTAGTTAAGGTGTTTGGTTTGTTCAGCAGTGGTTAAGGTGATTGGTTGCTTGATTGACACTAGTTACGGTTATGATTGGCTCATTGACCAGTTAAGGTGGTTAGTTGGTTAATTGACACTAGGTAAGGTAGTTGGTTGGTTCAGCAGTGATTAAGGTGATTGGTTGCTTGATTGAGCATAGTTAAGGTGGTTGGCTACCTGATTGAGCACTAGTTAAGGTACTTAGTTACCTGCTTGAGCACTAGTTAAGCTTGTTGGCTAGTTGCCTGTTCAGCATGAGTTAAGGTGGTTGGCTACCTGATTGAGCACTAGTTAAGGTGGTTGGTTGCTTGATTGTGGGGGGCCAGTTTAGCTCACGTGGCTGGACAGCTGGTTTGTATTGCCCGTACTGGCTGAGGTTATCATGAAGGCCCTATGTTCTCAAACTTGCCCCTCACCTGAGGTGTGGTGATCCTCAGGTTAAACCACCGCCGGTCAGCTCTCCCCCTCGAAGAGGAAAGCAGCCTATGGCCATCTGGGACTATAGCCACTTTACCTTTACCTAAGGTAGTTAGTTGATTGGTTCAGCAGTGGTTAAGGGGGTTGCCAGACTGAGCCCTAGTTAAGGTACTTGGTTATTTATCTGATGACGAGTTAGTTGAATGATTGGTTGGCTGTCTGCAGAATGCATGGCATTGACAGTTCCTGGGACTGATCGGCTCACAGAAAGATGATAGGTAATCCTGGGAAATGTGGGGAGAATGTTGGAAATGGAAAATGTGAAAATAAATAGTGCCCGAGGACTGAAATAGGCAATGTGAAATAGGGTGGAATCAGGAAAGAACGCAGGACAGCGGAAGACCAATTTGTCCCAGTTATCTACTAATTTGTCCTATCAGATCTCATGGTTGGGGTTCTGTTTACCTGTTTTCCAGAATTGCGCTGGATTCTCTGGAATTGTTGATGCAGCAAGTGTGCAAACATCAGCAATAATTCAATGTTAATTAATGTTTTATAGGGGCAGATAAGCTGGGAGGATTTGCACTGTCAGCAGGCCAGTGGCAAGGAACAGTACAGAGAGAGTCACTCACACACACAGGACAGTTACTGACAGCTGCTGCAGTCTCCACAGCAACCGGACAGGGCGTTTCGTCCTCAACAAAGCAGCATTTTATATCTCCACTGCAAAGGTAAGACGACACTTCGATTTGAGAAAATACAGGCTGCTGCGAAGGGTTAAAATACCTGCCCGTATGAATTGGGAATGGAATATCTCACTGGAATCCATTGCCAAGGACAGCTTCCGTCCTCAATCAAGATGGTATGAGGTCACAATTTAGACAGTTTGATAAATCGTCAGTACAATGGATCTAAATCGTATTCCCGTGTTCCATCTTATCATGTTTCCTTTATATTGTGCACTTGAGAATGACTTGGTAAAATAATTCAACTCCAGTTCGGAGCGTGGCATTTTACCGGTGGACTAGGGTAACCAATTCCATGCCCCGTCTGTGCTGACCTCATATTCAGTTCTGCAATGGAGTCCCATCGCCCTGGATGAGCAGTGATGTCAAACAAAAAACAACCTTGGCATCCTGCCACCACCCCCTCATCCCTCAGCCGGAGACATCTCTGTAAATTTTTTATAGGGATCATTGAGGTTGTATCTAGTGTCAGAATCTGTTTGTAGATTTTTGTAGATTCTTGTGAAGTTTATCAGTTTCGGCAGTAAAGTAAGTAATCTTTATGAGCTGGAAAAGTATTCATTTAGATAGCGCCTGCCATTTTACATCCCAGAGTACTTTATAACGAGTCGATTACTATTTTGTCAGCGAATGCAGCACCAGTTTGTGTGCAGCAAGACTTCATAAAGAATAAACAAACAGATGGTCAGTTTTGCCGATGTTTTAAGGACTGGATGTTGAACAGGACACCGGGAAATCTCACCAGCTTTGAGGAATTTTACATCTACCTAAAAGGGCTAATGGGGCCCCGGTTTATCATAACATTCGAAAGGCGTCATCTCCATCACCTCGGCACTGGGCCTCCGACAGTGCAGCACTCCCTCAGTACCACGGCCTCTGACAGTGCAGCGTTCCCTCAGTACGGAGATTCTGACAGTGCAGCACTCCCTCAGTACTGACCCTCTAACAGTGCAGCACTCCCTCAGTACTGACCCTCTGACAGTGCAGCACTCCCTCAGTACTGACCCTCTGACAGTGCAGCACTCCCTCAGTACTGACCCTCTGACAGTGCAGCACTCCCTCAGTACTGACCCTCTGACAGTGCAGCATTCCCTCAGTACTGACCCTCTGACAGTGCAGCACTCCCTCAGTACTGACCCTCTGACAGTGCGGCACTCCCTCAGTACTGACCCTCTGACAGTGCAGCACTCCCTCAGTACTGACCCTCTGACAGTGCAGCACTCCCTCAGTACTGACCCTCTGACAGTGCAGCACTCCCTCAGTACTGGGCTTCTGACAATGCAGCGCTCCCTCAGTACTGACCCTCTGACAGTGCAGCACTCCCTCAGTACTGACCCTCTGACAGTGCAGCACTCCCTCAGTACTGGGCTTCTGACAATGCAGCGCTCCCTCAGTACTGGGCCTCTGACAGTGCAGTGTTCCCTTGTGACTGCCGCTGCGACAGTGTAGCATTCCGCTGTGACTGCCCCTGCAAAGATAGAGTGCTATCCTTGCTACTAGCCCCATCCCGCTACTGACCCACCGACGGTGCAGCGCTCTCCCCAGTACTGCCCCTCCAATGGTGCAGCGCTCTCCCCAGTACTGCCCCTGTGACCATGCAGCGCTCTCCCCAGTACTGCCCCGATGGTGCAGCGCTTCCCTGGTTTTGCAGTGAAGAGGACATTGTGTTAGTTTTCTGGAGTAGGATTTGAACCCACAACTGCTCAACTACACTTACAATTCATTAATTGGCTATGATATTTTGGAATATCCTGATGCACGATCAATCACTACTGAAGCGAAATTGTAGTCCAATTGAAGGCTTTAATGAATAAGTAGTTACCCCAGCAGTTCCGGTACAGAATGACTGCTGTGGGTGAAACACAGACCCCTATGCTCCGCCTGCTGGGCGGAACCAGCAGGCAGGTTCTACCACTCATACTACAGTATAAGGTACATCCCACCTAGGTACCGCGATACCCTTAATATAGCCTACCACATTCACCCCCTGTTTAAAAAATAGTCCGGCGGGGGTGGTGACCCTGCTTTTACAGTGGTAGAGGTTATAGCGGTACCCTTCGGTGCCTTTACATGCAATACACATATTTTACAATGAGAATATCAGCCGGTCGGGGCCCTGGTCGTCCTCTGCGGTTGTCGCAGTCCCGGCGGTGATGCTGGCGTCAGCTCGGGCATCCGTGGCTCTGGGAGCGTGTCATCTTCAGCTTCATCGCATCCGGATGGGGCCAGTGGGAGGATGGATCCTCTTGGGAAGGGGGCTGCGATGGTGTGCGGCGGTGAAAAAATGGTTGGGGTTGGTGGGGGGGGGGGGGGGGGGGGGGGGGCGGTGGGGCGGGGTGCGTGGTGGTGAGGGGGGGGATCCAGCGGGGGCCAGATCCCGGAAGTAGACCGTGTCTTGTCGGCCGTCCGGGTACGTCCGGGTACTGGGGGTTAGCATGGTGGAGATGTACTCCCTCGACCAGTGGGTCCGACTTGTGGGCCCATACATGTTTGCGGAGCAGGATGGGTCCAGGGGCTGCCAGCCATGTTGGGAGCGAGGTCCCCGAAGAGGACTTCCTAGGGAAGGCAAGGAGATGTTCATGAGGTGTTTCGTTGGTAGTAGTGCACAGTAGTGATCGGATGGAGTGAAATGCATCGGGGAGGACCTCCTGCCATCGGGACACTGGGAGATTCTTGGACCGTAGGGCCAGTAGGACGGCCTTCTAGACTGTCCCGTTCTCCCTCTCCACCTGCCCATTTCCCCCGGTAGTTGCAACTGGTCGTCCTGCTGGAGGCAATGCCCTTGCTGAGCAGGAATTGACGCAGCTCGTCACTCATGAAGGAGGACCCCCTATCGCTATGGATGTAGGCGGGGAAACCGAACAGGGTAAAGATGCTGTGGAGGGCTTTAATGACGGTGGCAGCTGTCATGTTGGGACAGGGGATGGCGAAAGGGAACCGGGAGTACTCATCAGTCATGTTTAAGAAATACGTGTTGCGGTCGGTGGAGGGAAGGGGCCCTTTCAAATCCACACTGAGACGTTCAAAGGGGCGGGAAGCCTTCACTAGGTGCGCTTTCTCTGGCCTGTAGAAGTGCGGCTTGTACTCAGCGCAGATTTGGCAGTTTCTGGTTACGGCCCTGACCTCCTCGATGGAGTAGGGCAGATTGCGGGTTTTAACAAAGTGGAAGAACCGGGTGACCCCCGGGTGGCAGAGGTTGTCGTGGAGGGTCCGGAGTTGGTCTACTTGTACACTGGCACAAGTGCCGCGGGACAGGGCATCAGGAGGCTCGTTGAGCTTCCCGGGACGATACAAGGTCTCGTAATTGTAGGTGGAGTGCTCGATCCTCCACCATAAGACTACACAAGTAATTACCCAGCAGCTCTGGTACAGAATAACTGCTGTGGGCGAAACACAGACTGTTATGCTCCGCCTGCTGTCCGGAACCAGCAGGCAGGTTCTACCACTCATATTACAGTATAAGGTACATCCCTTATACTGTGGGCAGCACGGTAGCATTGTGGGTAGCACAATCGCTTCACAGCTCCAAGGTCCCAGGTTCGATTCCGGCTTGGGTCACTGTCTGTGCGGAGTCTGCACATCGTGTGTGCGTGGGTTTCCTCCTACAGTCCAAAGATATGCAGGTTAGGTGGATTGGCCATGATAAATTGCCCTTAGTGTCCAAAATTGCCCTTAGTGTTGGGTGGAGTTACTGAGTTATGGGGATGGGGTGGAGGTGTTAACCTTGGGTAGGGTGCTCTTTCCAGGAGCCGGTGCAAACTTGATGGGCCGAATGGCCTTCTTCTGCACTGTAAATTCTATGATAATTCTATGATCCCACCTAGGTACCGCAAGACCCCAAAAATAGCCTGCCACATATCCAAATGTTTTTTAAAAAATCAGACCCGAGTGTACTCTGAGCTAAATGAGCACTTAAACAGTAATTTCAGGAAGAGCATTTAATTTTCATGATTTGTTGAAAATTAGTTCATGGGATGTGAGTGTCTCTGGCTGGGCCAGCATTTATTGCCCATCCTTTGAACTGAGTGGCTTGGTCGACCATTTTATAATAATCTTTATTCTCACAAGTAGGCTTACATTAACTCTGCAATAAAGTTATTTAAGAGTCAACCACATTGCTGTGGGTCTGGAGTCACAGGTTGGCCAGGGACTAGGTAGGAATGACAGATTTCCTTCCCTGAACGGCATTAGTAAACCAGATGTTTTTTTTTTACAACAATCAACCATGATTTCATGAAGCTCAACCTCACAAGGTTGGTGGAGCAGATGGAGGAGGAGTTTAAGAGGTGGGATATGTTACCGCTGTCACTGGCGGGGAGGGTGCAGTCCGTTAAGATGACGGTGCTCCCGAGGTTTGTGTTCCTGTTCCAGTGCCTTCCCATCCTTATCCCGAAGGCCTTTTTTAGGAGGGTCAACAGGAGTATCACGGGATTTGTGTGGGCGCATGGGACCCCGAGGGTTAGAAGAGTGTTCCTGGAATGTGGCAGGGATAGGGGGGGGGCTGGCGTTGCCCAACCTCTGTGGGTACTATTGGGCTGGCAACGCAGCGATGGTGCGTAAGTGGGTAATGGACGAGGAGGGGGCAGCATGGAAGAGGATGGAGGCGGCGTCTTGTGTGGGCACGAGCTTGGAGGCGCTACTAACGGCGCCGTTGCCGCTCCCTCCAACGAGGTATACCACGAGCCCGGTGGTGGCGGCTACCCTCAAAATTTGGGGGCAATGGAGACGGCACAGGGGAGAAGTGGGGGGCTCGATGGAGGTTTGTCCCAGGGAGCATTGATGGCGGATTTCTGGGCTGGCACAGGGCAGGGGTTAGGAGGTTGAGGGTCCTGTTTGTGGAGGGGAGGTTTGCGAGCTTGGGGGAGTTAGAGGGGAAGTTTGGGCTCCCCCCGGGGAACATGTTTCGGTACATGCAGGTTAGGGCGTTTGCCAGGCGGCAGATGGAGGGGTTCCCCTTGTCGCCCCCACGTGGGGTACGGGAAAGGGTGCTCTCGGGGGTGTGGGTTGGAGGAGGGAGGATTTCGGACATATACCGGGTAATGCAGGAGGTAGACGAGGCCTCGGTGGAGGAACTGAAGGGTAAATGGGAAGAGGAGCTGGGTGAGGAGATTGAGGAGGGGACATGGGCGGATGCCCTGGAGAGAGTGAATTCCTCCTCTTCCTGTGCGAGGCTTAGCCTCATACAGTTCAAGGTGCTGCATAGGGCCCACATGACTGGGTCGAGGATGAGTAGGTTTTTCGGGGGCGAGGACAGGTGTGCTAGGTGCTCGGGGAGCCCAGCGAACCACGCCCATATGTTTTGGGCGTGCCCAGCGTTGGGGGAGTTTTGGAAGGGGGTAGCAAGGACGGTGTCGAGGGTGGTGGGAACCAGGGTCGAGCCAGGCTGGGGACTCGCAATTTTTGGGGTGGCAGTGGAGCCGGGAGTGCAGGAGGCGATAGAGGCCGGTGTTCTGGCCTTTGCGTCCCTAGTAGCCCGGCGGAGGATCTTGCTCCATTGGAAGGATGCGAGGCCCCCAAGCGTGGAGGCCTGGATCAATGATATGGCGGGGTTCATTAAATTGGAGAGGGTGAAATTTGCCCTGAGAGGATCAGTACAAGGGTTTTTCAGGCGGGGGCAGCCTTTCCTGGACTTCCTGGCGATTATCACTGGACTAGTAATCCAGAGACCCAGGGGAATGTTCCGTGGACCCGGGTTCGAATGGCAAAATTTAAATTAGGGAAATAGGCCGACAGCAGCAGCAACCCGGGGGGGGAGGGAGAACTGTGTACATGGGTCTGTGGGGTGTGGCGGGTGCTATCTCTTTCCCTTTTGTTGTTTGGGTGATCTTTTGGTTTTTTTTTCTTTTTCCTTTTTTTGAAGTTGCTCTTGAAGTTGGGGGGGTATTGTTCTTGGGGTGTTATCGCGGTTGTTTGTTAATAGAGTTAAGATGTTTATATTTCGTAAAAATTTCAATAAAAATTATTTAAAAAAAAACAAAAAACAATGATTTCATGGTTATCGTAAGACTTTTAATTCCAGGTAATTTAATTTAAATTTTGCCATTCGAACCCGGGTCCATGGAACATTCCCCTGGGTCTCTGGATTACTAGTCCAGTGATAATACCACTATAATATAATAATAATCTTTATTGTCACAAGTAGGCTTACATTAATACTGCAATGAAGTTACTGTGAACTTTATTGTACACTATGCCACCATCCCCCTTTTTAAAAAAAATATTTCTTATTCTCCTTTTTCACATTTTCTCCCAAATTTACACCCATCAACAGTAAACAATAATCAGTAAAAAAATGTCAATCCCCATATCAATAACAATGATCCCATCCTCCCACCAAACCCCAAGCATTAGCCCGCATGTTCACATAAACAAATGACAAAAAGGAATCAGGAATCACCCATGGTCGCCATTAACAGCCCCCCCCCCCCAACTAATGTTTGATGTTATCCAGTTCTTGAAAGTGCATGATGAATAATGCCCATGAATTGCAGAACCCCTCCATCCTTCCCCTCGGTTCAAACTTAACCTTCTCGAGAGTCAAGACTTCCAACAGGTCCCCCCGCCACTCCAGGGCACAGGTTACTCTCCAACCCATCAGGATCTGCCTTCGTGCGATCAACGAGGCGAAGGCTACAACATCTGCCTTTGCACCCGTTTCCAACCCTGGCTGGTTCGAGACCCTGAATATGGCCTCCTGGGGGCCCGGTTCCAGTTTCGCGTGCACCACTTTAGAAATTACCCTAAAAACCTCCTTCCAGAAATCCTCTAGCTTTAGACAGGACCAAAACATATGAACGTGATTAGCAGCCCCCCCCCCCCCCCCCCCCCCCCCCCCGCAATGCTCACACACATCTACTCCTTCAAAGAATCTGCACATCCTTGCCCTCGTGAGGTGTGCTCTGTATACCACCTTCAGCTATGTCAGCCCCAACCTCGCACACGAGGTGGAGGCATTCACTCTCCGGAGCACCTCGCATCAGAACACTCCTCTATATCCTCTCCCAACTCTTCCTCCTACTTTGCTTTGATCCCTTCCAGTGGTGCCTTGTCCTCTTCCAAAATAGCTCCGTAAACCGCAGACCCTTCTCCAGTCTCCCTGTCGTCAGCACCTCCTCCAGCAATGTGGAGGCCGGCTCCACCGGGAAGCTCTATATCTCCTTTCTGGCAAAATCTCGAACCTGTATGTATCTAAACATTTCCCCCTGCTTCAGCCCACACTTCGCTTCCAGCTCCTTCAATCCTGCAAACCGACCCCCAAGAAACAAATCTTTTAGTGTCTTAATCCCCTTCACCATCTCCCTTTATTAATTATATTGATTATGAATTTATTGCTGACATGAATGGTGCTTGATTCTCTGAAACTCACAATGCTGGATCTTCAGTACAAGTACAGTTCCTATCGTCAGCTATCTGCAAACGAGTTCACAAACATTGGATCGCCAAAAGCCCCATTTCCCACTTGTAGCAATAACCATTCATCCATTACCCCTGTCCTCGTTGATCTACATCAGCTATGGTCCAACCTGGGCTCAGGTTTAATGGGCGGAACTCTCCCATCGGGAGACAAACAGCCAATGCCGGAGTGAAACCCGGAGTGTTTCACTCCGGCGTCGGAGGCCGCTCCTCGCCCCCTATTCTGTCCCCCCCCAGGGGGCTAGGAGCGGCGGCGTGTGAATTCCGTGCGCCGGGCCTTGACCCTTGCGTCAAAGCGGTGCGCCGGGACTGACGCGGCCGGCGGCACCGAAGTGATGTCAGACGCGCCCAAGTTGCCGTCTTCCCCTCCGCTGCCCCGCAAGACATGACGGCTTGATCTTGTGGGGCAGCGGAGGGAAAAGAGTGCGGGCCAGACATCTGCTGAGCACGCCCGTGGCGCTCGATCCTCCCTCCGCCCCCCACAGGCCCCACACTCACCTGTCGCGCGCTGTTCACGCCGGCAGCGACCTGGTGTGGTTGGCGCCGGCGTGAACCGGTTGGGTTCGGTAGGCCGCTCGGCCCATCCGGGCCGGAGAATCGCCGGTTGCCGTGAGAAATGGCGAGCGGCGATTCTTCGAGCGGACTGTCGCAAAATGCGACACACCATTTTGGGGGGGGGTGGGAGAATCGCGGGGGTGCCAGGGCGGCGTGGCGTGATTTGCCCGGCCCTCCCGCGATTCTCCCACCCGGCGTGGGGTGCGGAGAATCGCGCCCAATATTCTTCATCCTTGTGTTTATATCCCCTCATGACCTCACCACTCCCTATCACTGTAATCTCCTCATCTCCTCTGCGATATCTGCAGTCCTCCAACACTCTCCTGGAAGCTGTGCTGTAGCTGACGAGCCGACGAGCCCTAAACTCTGGAAATTCCTCTGTGTCTATATCTCCCTCCACCTTTAAATATGCTCTGAAACATGCTCTGTGCTGTTCGGCTATTCATGGAACAAGAGAGGTTGTGCATGGAGGATACTGTTAAAAATTCTGCCATTGTGCTGTCGATAATGTTCTGGTGTATTATAGCAATTGGTGTTTTGTGCTTTTTTTGTTCTGTAGATGCGAGGTTACAGTGAGCAGCCTATTTCTCTGGCATCGCAGACACAGGTACAGAACCGTCAACACTTTGTTTTTGTTGTCTTTTCCAGCCTGGAACATCAGAGAGCTGTTTTACCTGTATTACTATATGCTGCCAAGGTGCCTGGGAATGTTTTCCAGGGGTCGAATGGTGTAAACAGCCGGGACAATTCTCAAATGATATCTTCTGATCATGGATCTGCTGTTCTAGGGCAGCATGTGTCAAAGGTCCTCTCCTCCGGGACTGGTTCCCTATTAGTGTTGCTCACTGTGACCACAGTTTATCCATTGACAGGAAGGCTGTGGATTTCCAAACCCCGACTGACAGCGCACAAAAGCTAAATGTTTTGAAGGCTGGAAATGTAAAATAAAAATAAAAATGTTAGAAACTCTCAGCACGTCTGACAGGTTCGAGGGACAGGCCGCAGACCTAAGTAAAGTTAATTCTGTTTTCTTCTCTCGGCCAGTGGTGGCAGACCTGCTGAATATTTCCAACATCTTCTGTTTTTATTTCATATTGGCAGCATTTATTACTGGGGTGGGTTTACACGGGATATGGAATGGGGATTATTGTCTTTAGTGTGATTATTGGGTGTGGGTTATTGGGCTACGGTGTGGTGATGGGGGAAGAACATAATACCGAGGAAACATGAGTAACTTTGAGATCCTGGATTTGTAATATCTGCCATTGTTACTTTGTAAAACTGACAGCACCTGCACATGCGCAGTTAAACGGCAAAATCTGTTAGTTGATGTCAGTGATACCCTGCCCCTCGCTGTCTTCGCAGATGCAGGCTACACAAGATCAATGAATTGATGTTTTTGCACTATTCTGGTTGCAAAAATGGAGTAACCAAGTGTATATGAAGTCGTTATAACTTCTGAACAACCTCTCTGGCCCTGTTAGAAGTGTGGAGTTTGATTTCCCCAAAGTCACGATAAACACTCCATAGATTTTTAAAATAATAGTTTTTTTTAAATGTATGTATTCTACCTTTAAGCCTCTTCAGGCTTCCACCTTATCCCACCTGTGTGTTTCAATCTTTATTTCGCTCTCTGTGAAAGTGAATGATGATCAGTGTCTTTTGCTTCCTGATTTGTTGTCTTGTGAGAATTTTTCAGTCCGATTGGCTGCCCAGTCTTCTTGGTGGTGCCACTGTTCCTGGATACCCGAAAGTCCGTATAGCTGATTCCAGAATGAAATTGACAGCGGAAAGGGTGGCATTGATGTTACAGAGGCCGTTAAATCTTTGTGGGCAGCTTTCTTCAAGGTCAGCGGTGAGCACCGTCCTTTCTCCCCCGAGTGCAGAATCTTGGGCTGTAAAGTTTACCCTGTTGTTTTATGATTTTTAGGGGAGGCATGTTTGGGATTCGGTGAAGAAAGCTGCCTTCATCCTGGGCTCGGGACTCTTTGTATTTGCAGCATTCAGGAACACGGTGACATGGTAAGTTGATAAAAAGGGGACGAGTCTCGGAGCCGGGATGAGCGCAACTCTCCGGACTCACATGACAGAAAAAGCTGTAACAACTCGCATGATATTAACTCTCCCTGGAATGTGTTCTCTGTCTCTTGCACTCACTTTCTTTGTTTCTCTTTCTCTATCTTGTTTTCTCTCTCTCTCCATGTAATAATAGTACGTAAGAGGGAGGTCACTCTTGCTTTGTGTGACGGATGGCAATTGTGACTCGGCCTGTTTACCATCTACTTGAGCACACTGGAAACAAAAATGGCGAGAGGGGTAAATGGAGCCGACTCGATATCATCCATTTTTTTTTTATAAATGTTTTTTATTGAGTTTTCATATTTTATATATGACAAATTACAAGTTATTAGAGAGAGAGAAAAAAAAACAAAGGAAAACACAAAATTTTTTTACATGAATATTTACAGGTAAGCATCTTCATAACAATAATTGTGGCCGCCCCCTTTAGCCAGCATACATATTTTACATTCCCCAATATGGCCGAGGCACATGTTTATAGGCATTTATTTATAGTTTGGTTTTGGGCCTTGGCTTGCCATCAAACCCCCATACCGAGCCCGTAGCCCCCCCCCCCCGGCTACCTTCCCCCGATTCCCGCCCATTTTCCCCTGGTTCTTGGCCACCCGACTATTCTTCCTCATGTACGTTGGCCACAAACAGGTCCCGGAACAGTTGCATGAATGGCTCCCACGTTCTGTGGAAGCCGTCGTCCGACCCTCGGATGGCGAATTTGATTTTCTCCATTTGGAGAGATTCCGAGAGGTCGGACAGCCAGTCTGCAGCTCTGGGTGGTGCTGCTGACCGCCAGCCAAACAGGATTCTACGGCGGGCAATCAGGGAGGCAAAGGCAAGGGCGTCCGCCCTCCTCCCCAGGAATAGATCTGGCTGGTCTGAAACCCCGAAGACCGCCACTATCGGGCATGGCTCCACCCTCACCCCCACCACTTTGGACATAGCCTCGAAGAAGGCTGTCCAGTACTCCACAAGTCTGGGGCAAGACCAGAACATGTGGGCGTGGTTGGCCGGGCCTCTCTGGCACCGCTCACATTTGTCCTCCACCTCCGGGAAGAACCTACTCATACGGTTTCTCGTTAAGTGGGCTCTATGTACCACTTTTAGTTGCGTCAGGCTGAGCCTTGCGCACGTGGAGGTGGAGTTGACCCTATGCAGTGCTTCGCTCCAGAGTCCCCACCCTATCTCCATCCCCAGGTCGTCCTCCCATTTCCTTCTTGTTGCGTCCAGTACGGTGTCGTCCCTGTCTACCAGTCGGTCAGATATCATCCATTTTACCAAATCGCACAACCAGTCTCTTTCTCACCCTCCCAACTGTGTGGGAGATTTACTAATCGCTTGTGTGTCCGTGACTCAGTATTGTCGCCAAATGTGTGTAGGATTCAGTGTTTCCACTTTTGAGTTGCGCTGTGTGTAGGCTCCACCGCCCTGGATTTCCGAGTCTGTGGCATTCATTGTTGCTGTTTGGCAGAGCTGATGGTTACGACGCTGGGAGGTGCCATTTTATTTTTGCTGTATTGCCACCCAGTTCCTGCTTCCATTGGGAAGAGTTGACCGAGAAGCTGAGCCATGGATAATTTGCGGAATTGTTCTCTTTTCAGGTATTTGCAGCTGTTCTGGGGAGCGTCTGGAGATTTCTGGCAGTCACAGTGGGTCAAGGCTCATGGTTTCTTCCAAGGCAATGAGTGGGTTCTCTTCTTCCTTGGTGAGTACTGTGAGTTACAGCATGTTACACTGTGCATCTCTGTTCAATTAATGAAAGTGGTGGGTTTCCACTGAAACATACACCTGTGTAGGTGGGAAGGCTGTTCATCAATAGCTGTTCAGTACTTTAGTCGCTTGTTGCATTCACCATGATGCATGTAAGAGGATGTTTTAGACAAACATTAAATAATTTTAAGATTTTAGGATTGTTTCAGAAGGGCAAGAGCTGTGGTGCGGATGAGAGTGAAGGAGAGGATGAGGAAGATAATTGACGTTAGTTTGGATTTTTAAATGTCTGTAGATTGTAGGAGTACATAAGGAATCATACAGCAGAAATGAGGCCATTCTGTTCATTGTGCCTGCGCAAGAGCTTGGACGCAATTATCCGGAATCCGCATTTTTGGTCGGACTTGGACTTTCTCACTGTTTGGAGATGTAGAATGGAATAGGGACCTCCTGGCAAAAGGGAGCACAACTTTGAAGAAGGGGAGCTGAATGAGGAAGCGAGCAATGGAGCAAGGTCATGGGATCATAGGAGGGTGAAAGAGGAGGTCGCGAGAATGCAGGATAAAGGTTGAAAGGGTTGAGGGTCAAAGGTGGGACAGAGTGGAGGATAGGAGGGGGTCAATAGGAGATGCTGGAGTATCAATGCACGTATGGAGGGTTGCTAGGGTTGAAAATGAAATGAAATGAAAATCGCCTATTGTCACAAGTAGGCTTCAAATGAAGTTACTATGAAAAGCCCCTAGTCGCCACATTCCGGCGCCTGTTCGGGGAGGATGGTATGGGAATTGAACCCACGCTGCTGGCCTGCCTTGGTCTGCTTTAAAAGCCAGCTACTTAACCCACTGTGCCAAACCAGCCCTGAGGTTTCCTGGGTTCTGAGAATTTCCTGTTGTCCAGGATTTCTGGAATTTCCTGTGTTTCCTGGATTTTTCCAGGATCCGCCTTGAGACAATATTGTCCGTGCTGAGTTAGTTGTCTTTCTACCCCAGGTACCATGGTGATTCCTACCCTCTCCTTCTGGATTGTGAACGGACTCCTGCTGATTGTGGATGCCACAGGAAAACCCCAGCTGATTACTAGCTACCGGATACAGAGGGGCAGGAATAACCCGGTCAGAGCTAAGACCAACTGAATAATCTTTCCTGTTTGATCTTTCAATGAACAATTTAATTCCTTTCCCCTTTTACATTAGTAATGGAATTTAGCTTTGGTTTATCCCAGGTGGAATGCAGTTTCCCTCCGACCTGTCTTGGTGACTCCTCACTCACAGGGTTAACTTTCATTGGGTTTAAACATAAAACACCTGGATAGTGACTGACTGACTGAAACCCTTCCCTTTTACTCAGACAGCACAGGAGGAGGCCTTTCAGCTTTTTTGTAAGAACTATTCCCTGAAGTAGATTTTCTAATGATCGGCTTAGATTGTGATTGTGTACGCTCCGACATTAGGGGCCTCACGGTAGCATGGTGGTTAGCATCAATGCTTCACAGCTCCAGGGTCCCAGGTTCGATTCCCGGCTGGGTCACTGTCTGTGTGGAGTCTGCACGTCCTCCCCGTGTGTGCGTGGGTTTCCTCCGGGTGCTCCGGTTTCCTCCCACAGTCCAAAGATGTGCGGGTTAGGTGGATTGGCCATGCTAAATTGCCCGTAGTGTAAGGTTAATGGGGGGATTGTTGGGTTACGGGTATACGGGTTACGTGGGGTGATCATTGTTCGGCACAACATCGAGGGCCGAAGGGCCTGTTCTGTGCTGTACTGTTCTATGTTCTATGTTCTATCCCTAACCCCATCCAATATCCCACAGCCCTCTGATGCTCCTGTACACTCTGTCCTGTCATCTCTTCACTTGCCCGTGCTCCTCTGCTTGGTTTGAGACAGTGAGCCTCTTCCCAGCCTTGCCTGGGTGATCCTCCCCTGCTTGTGTTCCCAGGTTGCAAAACAATCCTTGTGGCTGGGGAGCTGCTGGTAGGTAGATCACACAACAAACGAGATGTGCTCCCAGTGTCTGGTTGATCGCTTGCACTGTGTCGAGCATTTAACAGATCCAGAAGTGAAACACAGCGGCTGCTGGGAATCTGAAACAGAAAAGAGCTGGAAGCACCCAGCAGGTCTGACAGCATCTGTGAAGTGAGAAACTGAGTTAACGTTTCAGGCCGACGACTTTCCATCAGAATGTGATAATACAAAGGTCATCGGCCTGAAACACGCAACTCTGTTTCTCTCGCCTGTGGCCTGAGTTGCTGAGTATTTCCAGCATTTTCAATAAGCCGCAGGCTTGTGAGCTCACTAGCCAAGAATACCAGATGGGGTTGTTTAATTGACACCATGCATAGGGTATAAAATATTGTGTTTTCAAACGGGGTTGGATATCTAGGTGGCACAAGCCAATGCCCTGTGTTCGCTATCTTGTCTCAGTGCATGGATCAACTTGGCATTTGTGATCGAACAGAATTGTGTGGCACAATGTTCTGTGTTTCCCCCACTCTAAAATAAATTACCATATTTGCAGCACCATATAACCCAATTCATCCCTGGTGGGGAAAAAAGCTGCCTACAATTGCCGTATGTCTTATTGTTTGAAGGCTATGCCTAAGTATTTGTTTATTTCTTTAAATTCTGATGTGTCTGATAGTCCACCAATTCGTACCGTGTAGAAGGAGGCCATTCGGCCTATCGAGTTTGCACCAACCTTAGCACAGTTGCTTCGCAGCTCCAGGGTCCCAGGTTCGATTCCTGGCTTGGGTCATTGCCTATGCGAAGTCTGCACATTCTCCCCGTGTCCGCGTGGGTTTCCTCCGGGTGCTCTGGGTTCCTCCCACAGTCCAAATACGTGCAGGTTAGGTGGATTGACCACGATAAATTGCCCATAGTGTCCAAAAAAGGTTAGGTGGGGTTAGTGGATTATGGGGAGAGGGTGGAGGTGTGGGCTGAATTGGGGTGCTCTTCCCAAGGGCCGGTGCAGATTCGATGGGCCGAATGGCCTCCTTCTGCACTGTAAATTCTATGATTCTATGACCCTCTGAAGCAGCATCCTACCTAGGCCCACTCGCCCAGCCCCATCCCCATAACCCCACTTGGAGACTAAGGGACAATTTAGCATGGCCAATCCACCTAACCTGCACTTTGTTGGACTGTGGGAGGAAAGGGAACTGTTATTGTGGACTGGCTGGAACAGAAAGAGGAAAATGAATGAATCCGTCGCTTTTTACTGCCTGTTGCTATTGGTGACCTTGTCTTGTGTGTCACAGGTGGAACCTGCTAAGCTTCAGCAAGCCATAAGAACGGTTCTGTTCAATCAGGTCTTCCTGTCTCTCCCCATGGTGATGGTTATGTACCCCATCATGAAGTGGAGAGGTAATCCCTGTGGTACTGAGCTCCCCACGTTCCACTGGGTGCTGCTGGAACTCTGCTTCCTTGGGCTGCTGGAAGAGATATTTTTCTACTATTCACACAGGTGAGCTGGTGACTCAATGCAGCACTCCACTGCCCTGAGTCTTAACTTGCACCAAGTGCTATTCACCCATTCCCCTGAGCTTGCTGTATTAGCTCTCTCCGAGATCTCTGCACTCCTCCAACCGTGTGGCCTCTTGTGCATCTCTGATTTTAATATCTCCATTATTGGTGACTGCCTTCAGGTCTCTGGGCCTTCACTCTGGAAATTCCTCACTAAACCTCAATATCCTCCACCGTCCTTTCCTCTTTTTTTAATGCTTTTTAAAAGTTAGTTCCTCCATTATGTAGCTCAAATTTTGACTTGATCCATCTACCTGTGAAGCTGTTCGAGACATTTTACCATGTGTAAAACCTTATAAAAATGCACATTTTGTTTCTGCTCTCTGGCCACCAATGAGGCAGTGCTTTATAGCCTTGCCCAACCAATCTCAGAATGAAGAATCAATGCATCTGTGTAACAATTTCTTGTGGAGGACACAATGGGAAAGTAATATGGAGAGAGGGCGAGGGACGCGGAGAGAGGGCGAGGGACGCGGAGAGAGAGGGCGAGGGCCACGGAGAGAGGGGGCGAGGGCCAAAGGGAGAGAGTGTGAGGGGCGAGGGCGAGAGGGCTGATGGATGTGGCGAGCGGACTGAGGGTTGAGGGAGATCGTGGTGAGAGTTTTTGGGCGATTAAAATTGGAAGGGGTTTGTTGTGTTTAATAGCACTTTTCTGTTGTCTGGCCAATACTTTGATAGTGTTTCAATATTCACTCTCTCCAGGCTTTTCCATCATCCAGTGCTTTACAAATACATCCACAAGAAGCATCATGAATGGACTGCCCCAATTGGCATTGTTTCGCTGTATGCACATCCTGTTGAGCACGTGGTAAGAAATGTTTGTAGCTGAACATATAAAACTGCTCCTGTCAAAACATAAGATATAGGAGCAGAATCAGGCCATTTGGCCCATTGAGTCTGCTCCACCATTTGATCATGGCTGACCCCATCCTGGCCTTAACTCCACCGTCCTGCCCGTTCTCCATAACCCTTCAACCCATTACCAATTAAAAATCTGTCCAACTCTTCCTTAAATTTACTCACTGTCCCAGCATCCACCACATTCTGGGGTAGCAAATTCCACAGAGTCACAATCCTTTGGGAGAAGTACTTTCTCCTTAAATCTGTTTTAAATTTGCTACCTTTTACCCTAAGACTATGACCTCCCATTCTAGAATGCCCCCCAAAAGGAAACATCCGCCACATGTCCATATCTTTTATCATCTTGTGTACCTCAATTAGATCTCCCTCATTCTTCTAAACTCTAGAGAGTATAAGCCTACACTGTTCAATCTCTCTTCAAATGACAAATCCCTCATTTCTGGAATCAACTGAGGGAACCTTCTCTGAACTGCCTCCAATGCCACTACATCTTATCTCAAATAAGGGGACCAAAACTGTGCATAACACTCCAGGTGCGGTCTCACCAATGCCGTGTACAGTTGCAACAACACCTCCTTACCTTTATACTCAATTCCTTTAGCTATAAATGCCAACATTCCATTCGCTTCCTTTATTACCTGCTGTACCTGCATGCTAGTTTTCTGTGACTCATGCACGAGGACCCACAGATCCCTCTGCAACGCAGCACCCCAAAGTCTCCCCCCTTTTAGATAATAAGTTGCCTTTCGACCAAATGATATAGTTGTGAAACGTTGTGCAGCTAGCGGATCTCGGGTGAACACTAGAGAGCCACGGTGATGCTCTGGGGACCTGGGTTCAAATCAGGGGCAGCACGGTAGCATTGTGGATAGCGCAATTGCTTCACAGCTCCAGGGTCCCAGGTTCGATTCCGGCTTGGGTCGCTGTCTGTGCGGAGTCTGCACGTTCTCCCTGTGTGTGCGTGGGTTTCCTCCGGGTACTCCGGTTTCCTCCCACAGCCCAAAGATGTGCAGGTTAGGTGGATTGGCTATGGTAAATTGCCCTTAGTGTCCAAAATTGCCCTTCGTGTTGGGTGGGGTTACTGGGTTATGGGGATAGGGTGGAGGTGTTGACCTTGAGTAGGGTGCTCTTACCAAGAGCCGGTGCAGACTATATAGGCCGAATAGCCTCCTTCTGCACTGTAAATTCTATGAAAAATCCTGCCATGGCAGATGGTGAAATTTGAAGGAAATCTAGAATAAAAAATCTAATGGTGGCCATTGTTATAAAAACTCACCTGGCTCACTAATGTCCTTTTTCGGGAAGGAAATCTGCCATCCTTACCAGATTGTGAATTATTAGCTGGGTGAGATGCTGCTGTTTCCACTTTTGTTACCCTTGCTTGGATCTTGCAATGGTGTCGTGAATGGTACTTCTCCAGTGCTTGGTGACTCCAGATCGACAGCCTTAAATCTCTGCCCTCTTGTCATTGATCATAAAAGTCATAGAATTGACAAAATGAGGCCATTTGGCCCATCGAGTCTACACCGGCCGCTGAAAGAGCACCCTACCTAAGCCCACAGCTCCACCCCATCCCAGCAACCCCACCTAACATTTGGACACTAAGGGGCAATTAAGCGTGACCAATTGACCAAATCCGCACATCTTTAGACTGTGGAGGAAACCGGAGCGTCCGGAGGAAACCCACGCAGACACGGGGAGAACGTGCAGACTCCACGCAGACAGTGACCCAAGCCGGGAATCGAACCCGGGTCCCTGGCGCTGTGAAGCAACAGTGCTAACACACTGCTACCGTGCAGCCTGACACCAGACACCCGAAGCAAGTGCTCTGCTCTGAATTTGGCTGAAGCAGGAGACTCGCAGGCGGACAATGTAAATGTCTTAAGGATGTCGTCAAAGTATCCCTGAAGAGGTTGAACAGTCTCGTCATTTCCTGGTCTGTTTGTGACCAAAATGAAGAAGGTACATTTGGGGAGGCACCGAACACAGAGTTCATCAGGAGCATACTGAGGTGAAATCGAGGCTTCACCCATTGATCCAACTGTTCAAACACCACCTGCCCCACATGTGGTAGAGTCTGTATATCATACAATGGACTTGGTGACCATCTCAGAACTCATTGAACCAGAGTGGGAGCAAATCTATCCCTGAATAAAATTCCTGCCTTTTTATGTGTTGATTAATCCTGTCCCTCAAATGTTTACCAATATTTTCCTGACCACTGTCGTTAGACGAACTGGCCTGCAATTACCTGGCTTATCCCTGCTGCCCTTCTTGAATAAAGGGACCAATTAGCGATCCTCCAGTCATCTGGCACTTCAGTGAAGATTTAAATATCTTCGTCAGGGCCCCAGCAATCTCCTCCCTTGCCTCCCATAACAGCCTGGGATACATCTCATCAGGTCCTCGGGATTTAAGCAGCTTTATGCCGCTGGAACATCTAATACGTCATCATAAAGTTCCTCTAGAACGTCACCATTCCAACTCAAATCTCCAGCTACCATGCTTTCCTCCTTAGTGAATATAGATGAAAAATATTCATTTAAGACTCACCCACATCCTTTGACTCCACACACAGATTGCCCCATTGGTTCCTAATGGGCCCACTCTTTCCCTGGTCATCCTCTTGCTCTTACTATATTTCTAAAATGCCTTGGGGTCTTGGGTTTTCCTTAATCCTATCTGCCAATGATCTTTCATGGCTCCTCTTTGCCCTCCTAATTCCTGCTATTCCTATTATTACCATGTGAAGGTAGGAGCAATCCGGAGATTTCTCCCTTTGACGTCTTGCACGTTTAAGTTCTTCCTGAGCTCCAGTACCTGGCTCAGGAACTTGGCCCTTTCTTCCCTATGACATTGGTTTGCATGTGGGCCACATGTTCCTGTTCCTCCTCTCAAAATGTTCTGCACCCTCTCGGTGAAGTCCTTTACTGTGTCAGGGAGGCACTACACCATTTGGGGGTCACATTAGAGGTTGCAGGAACACCCATTCATTCTCTGTATCAAATTCGTTATGTCAACTCCCCCCATGTACCCAAACAGGTTGCGGAATGTGGCGACTAGGGGCTTTTCACAGTAACTTCATTGCAGTGTTAATGTAAACCTACTTGTGACACTAAAGATTATTATTTAAAAATATACTTTATTCCAAACATGTGTAAAGGCAGCAACATATAAAATACATACTCCATGCAATCACAGCCAAGTTTGTAGTTTTTCCCCTTTATCCCCCCCCCCCACCCCACCGCTGAACAATTCCTGAAACAGCGGCATGAAGAACACCCACCGCATCTCGAAGCCCAAACTTAATCTCCTCCAAAGTTGTACCAGTCCCCCAGCCAGGCCGCCATCCCCAGCAACGTATTCGACTCCAATTTCACAAGATCCTTCGCCGGGCAATTAGGGAGGCGAAGACCATGACATCAGTCCTCTTCTCCTCCAGAAGCTCCGGCACTTCTAATACCCCAAAAGTCGCCACCATTGGGTCTGGCTCGACCGCCACCCCTACAATCTTAGATAGTGTCCCAAACACCGCTTCCCAGTCCCAAACACCGCCTCCCAGTATCTCTCCAGCTGCTCGCAGCCCCAGAACATATGATTCGCCGGCCCTCGCCCACACTTCCCGCATCCATCGGTCACCCCCTGGAAGAATCCACTCATCCTCACCCTGGTCATATCCACCCTGTGCACCACCTTGAACTGAATCAAGCTCATCCTCGCGCAGGAGGAGGTGAATTCACCTGTCCCATCGCCTCGCACCACAGTCCCCAGGCTATTCGCCCCCCCAACTCTCCCTCCCATTTGTTCGTGATCCTCACCACTTGAGCCCCACCCCTGCTCCTTCACCCACCTATATGTCTCCAATCCTACCCTCCCCCCAACTCATCCCGGAGCAGCAATTGCTCTAATAATGTGTACTCTGAGAACCTGAGAAACACCCTCCACTCTTTCCGTGCAAATTCCCATACCTGCATGTATCTAAACTCACTCCCCCGTGGTAACTCAAACCTCTTCCTCAACTCATCCAGACCAAGTCGCTAACCCTCTTTAGCCCTGCTTCCCTCTATTTCCCGTACATCCATTTAAATACATGAATAGGATGGGAATAGAGGGATAGGGACCCCGGAAGTGTAGAAGATTTTAGTTTAGACGGCATCGTGGCCGGTGCAGGTTGGAAGGCCGAAGGGCCTGTTCCTGTGCTGTACTTTTCTTTGTTCTTTGTTCTGTCCCATCCATCTGCTCTGGCTTGAACCTGTGGTTCCCACACAGTGGCGTCAACACCAACATCCCCTCCAACTTAAAATGTCTCCCTGACTGTCGACTGCAACCGGGCTCCCCGTATACTCCCCCAGAGCTAACGGCAGCGGAGCCATCAACATGGTCCTCAGACTGCACCCCCTACAGGACCCCTCCTCCACCTTCATGAAATCATCTCATTTGTACATACACTTGCCACTGGAGACACCTACAAAATACACACACATGCCACAAACTTCAGCCCAAGCCCAAACCTTCTCAACATTCCAAATAAATACTTCTACTCCACATGGTCAAAGGCCTTCTCCGCATCCATGGAAACCGGTACCTGCCCCCTTGACGAAGTCATAATCGCATTTAACAGCCTCCGGATGCTGCTAGAGAGCTGCCAGCCCTGTACAAAACTCGGTTGATCCTTGTAAACCACTCCTGGCGCACATCCTTCCATCCTCCCCATCAACAACTCGGCCAGTACTTTCACGTCTGTATTCAACAATGCCATGGGCCTGTATGACCCACACTCCAGCGGATCCTTCCTCTTCTTCGGATTAATGTAATCGACACAGGTGTCAGTGTCTCTGGCAACTCCACCCTCTCCAGCGCCTCAGTAAACATCTCCAACAAGTAAGGTGCCAACTCTGCCATGTCTTATAAAATTCCATTGGGAAGCCATATAACCTGGTTCCTCTCCCGACTGCATTCCGCAGATACTATCTATTACCTACCTCCGCTCCAGTGGCTCCTCAAACGCCTGCATCTTCCCTTCCTCCAACCTTGGGAAC
Source organism: Scyliorhinus canicula (assembly GCF_902713615.1). Classification (NCBI taxonomy): domain Eukaryota; kingdom Metazoa; phylum Chordata; class Chondrichthyes; order Carcharhiniformes; family Scyliorhinidae; genus Scyliorhinus; species Scyliorhinus canicula. The sequence goes on along the minus strand of NC_052149.1, from coordinate 225,964,878 downwards.
TCCAACCCCACAAAAAATCACAAAACCCCTTTCTCTCCGCCTGGCTCAGCCTGTACAGCTTCTCATAATAATACTGAACACCGCGTTTATCCTCCTGTGCTCTGATACCACCTCGCCTTTCTCTGGCCGCACCCTTAGAATTTCCCTAGATGTCACCTGCCTCCGTAGTTGGAGGGCCAACAAACAGCTCGCCTTCTCTCTGTACTCATACTGCATGCTCCTCGCCGTCCGTAACTGCCCCACCGCCTTTCCCATCGTCAACTTATCAAACTGTCCCTGCAACCTGTTACTCTTCGTCAACTACTTAGTGGGAGCCCTCGAGTATGTCCTGTCCCTCGACTATCTCCTCCAACAATCACCCATGCTCCTCCCTCCTCCTCCTGTTCCTGTACACCTTGAACGAGATAATTTCCCGTCTAACCACTGCCTTCAACGCCTCCCAGGACGTGGCCTCTAACACCTCCCCATTGTGATTAGGCTCCACACAATCTCAATCGCCAGCCTCACCTTTTCGCAAAACCCCTTATCTGCCAAGAGACCCAAATCTAACCTCCCACTCCCCGGTCTCTGCACCTACCATGAGTGCAATTCCGAAATCACTTCCCGCATATTCCTCTCCCCCCCCCCCCCCCCTCTCAAAGGCGCGGCATGGTGACATAATAGTTAGCACTGCTGCCTCACAGCGCTAAGGACCCGGGTTTGATCCCAGCCCCAGGTCACTGTCCCTGTGGAGTTTGCACATTCTCCCCATGTCTGTGTGGGTCTCACCCCCACAGCCCAAAGATGTGCAGGGTAGGTGAATTGGCCATGCTAAACTGCCCCTTAATTGGAAAAAAAGAATTGGGTACCTTAAATTTATTTTTAAAAAATTTCCTCCGCACCGGCCCATCAGCAGTGCCCAACATACCACAGAAAAATCAATTCCAGAGGACACCTTGTACACATGCGAGAAGAATACTCCAACCCTCATGTCCACCTGAGGCTCCATTACATGATTAAAATCTCCAGCCATAATCAATTGGTGCGTATCCAAGTCGGGGATTACTCCCACTAACCCCTTTATGAACCCAGTGTCATCCCAAATGGGCGTATATACGTTGACTACCACCACCAGTGTCTCCTCCAGTACCCCACTTACTAGCGCATATCTACACACTCCCCCCCCCCCCCCCCCCCCTCCCGGTGCCGTATTTCCCTGGCACCCACAATCCCTGTCCATCTGTTCAACAAGTGCCCCCCCACCCCCCGCAATTTTGAATCGATCCCTGAGAGAAATACTTGGCCCACCCACCCCTTCCTCAGCCTAACCTGATCCTTCACCCGGAGGTGTGTGCGCCACACTTGGGATCTCTTAACTGGCCCATTTGTCCTCCCGACATTCCACATCATAACTTTTACCGGAGGCTTACACCTCCACTTCCCACTACACCTCTCACTACACTCTCTCCGGAGGCTTACACCTCCGCTTCCCACTACACCTCTCACTACACCCTCTCCGGAGGCTTACACCTCCACTTCCCACTACACCTCTCACTACACTCTCTCCGGAGGCTTACACCTCCACTTCCCACTACACCTCTCACTACACTCTCTCCGGAGGCTTGCACCTCCACTTCCCACTACACCTCTCACTACACTCTCTCCGGAGGCTTACACCTCCACTTCCCACTACATCTCTCACTACACTCTCTCCGGAGGCTTACACCTCCGCTTCCCACTACACCTCTCACTACACCTCCACTTCCCACTACACCTCTCACTACACTCTCTCCGGAGGCTTACACCTCCACTTCCCACTACACCTCTCACTACACTCTCTCCGGAGGCTTACACCTCCACTTCCCACTACACCTCTCACTACACTCTCTCCGGAGGCTTACACCTCCACTTCCCACTACACCTCTCACTATACCTCCACTTCCCACTACACCTCTCACTACACTCTCTCCGGAGGCTTACACCTCCGCTTCCCACTACACCTCCACTTCCCACTACACCTCTCACTACACGCTCTCCGGAGGCTTACACCTCCGCTTCCCACTACACCTCTCACTACACTCTCTCCGGAGGCTTACACCTCCGCTTCCCACTACACCTCTCACTACACTCTCTCCGGAGGCTTACACCTCCACTTCCCACTACACTCTCTCCGGAGGCTTACACCTCCACTTCCCACTACACCTCTCACTACACTCTCTCCGGAGGCTTACACCTCCACTTCCCACTACACCTCTCACTACACCTCCACTTCCCACTACACCTCTCACTACACTCTCTCCGGAGGCTTACACCTCCGCTTCCCACTACACCTCTCACTACACTCTCTCCGGAGGCTTACACCTCCGCTTCCCACTACACCTCTCACTACACTCTCTCCGGAGGCTTACACCTCCACTTCCCACTACACCTCTCACTACACTCTCTCCGGAGGCTTACACCTCCGCTTCCCACTACACCTCTCACTACACTCTCTCCGGAGGCTTACACCTCCACTTCCCACTACACCTCTCACTACACTCTCTCCGGAGGCTTACACCTCCGCTTCCCACTACACTCTCTCCGGAGGCTTACACCTCCACTTCCCACTACCGTCCGCCATCACCCACCACCAGTTCTACCTTATTAATATTGCGCTAAATCGGGCCCATCCAAGATGGCCCCCCTTTCCCCATGACCATGCTCAGCCTCCAACTCTGCCATGTCGCAATCCCCCCTCCCAACCGCTCTCTCCTCCCCCTCTTTCCCCTCTCCCTCTTTCCCCTCCCCAAACATGGCCGCCTCTTGTGATATCCTCCCTTACCTCATCTCACCTCCGTTGAACAGCATTGCTTGCTAGCGTGGTCCCTGCATACTCCCTCATCCCTCCTTCCATGACGCATCCTTAACCTGTGAAATCGGCCCCTTACCCACCTGAATACCCACCCAGCTGACAACCCCACCATACACACCCCTTACCCATAAAGAAAAGCAGTCAAAATCACAAATCACCTCCTCCCAAAGGTGGGAGGTAAGGGGGTTATTAACCCCCTTACAAACTTACAACTTCCCAAGGAAAGTCCCACCCTCCTGCAACACAAAACTGCGGTAACACCAGACCTTTGCAGATACAGCTCCTCCAGCTCACACCAACTCGCAGCTCTCCCAGTTTTTCGTCCCATGTCAAGTAATTTGCCTCTTCTAGTGTCTCAAGTAATACTCCTGGCCGTTGAACGTGACCCAAAGGTTTGCAGGGTACAACACCCCAAACCGAATCTTCCTTCGATACAGCACAACCTTGTCCCTGTTGAATTCCCCACGCCTCTTCGCCAGCTCCTCGCCTATGTCCTGGGATATTCAGACACAAATCCCTCCCATTCGTTTCTCCCTGGCTCACCGCCGATTCTTCTCCTTCTCCACAAACTTGTGCAGCCGCACAATCACCGCCCGTGGTAGCTCCCCTGCTCTCGGCTTCTGCCTCAAGGACTATGGGCCCGGTCCATCTCTGGGACCTTGTCCAATGCCTTCACCTCCACCAGCCCGGTCAGCATCCACGACACTTACTTCTGGTGCTTGTTCCTTCCACACCCTCTGGCAGACGCATAATTTACAGGTTCTTCCACCTGGACGTGTTCTGCTCCTCCATCTTCACCCGCAGCGACTTGCATAGATCCCCACCTTTGCCTCCAAAGACACAATCCTATTGCTCTGGTTGGACACCACCTTCTCCACCTCGTTTATCGTAGCCCCTTGTGCCTCGAGGCACTTCTCCACCTGGTGATCCTCGCAGAGGTGCTATTGCTCCCTCACTCGCCTTCGACCAGTCGACGTGCATCTCCTTCCTTTGCTGGCAAAATTCCTCCTCGATGAAGGCCATCAACTGGTCCATCTGCGGCTTTCCCACTAATGGCAACCCTTGCCCCTCCACCTTTCCTGAAATTGTTGCTGTGCCACTGGTCTCCTCGCACTCCTTAGCCAGGTCCTTCACTGTTTTTGCCGGGTCTGGTAGCCAGCGGACATGCCAACCTTGGGGGAAACCTTTCCAGCCGGAACTACCATACTAATGGGTATAAAGTTCCCAAACCATTGGCTTCGAGCCGGAGCTGCTCTGTGTGCGACCACTCACTCAGCTTCAAATTCTTAGTACACATTTCCAAAAATCTGTCCTGGTCCACTGTAGAAGTCAACTATTTCCTAACACACCTAATAGGTAAAAGATAGCTATTTAGGATAAATATTAAGCCCCAGTTTTAACCTCAGGTCATCTCAAAACATATAGCTTACAAAACAGCATAACACAGCATAATTCACTTTACTATACAAAAGAACCTGAGGGCAGCACGGTGGCCTAGTGGTTAGCACAACCGCCTCACGGCGCTGAGGTCCCAGGTTCGATCCCGGCTCTGGGTCACTGTCTGTGTGGAGTTTGCACATTCTCCCCGTGTCTGCGTGGGTTTCGCCCCCACAACCCAAAAATGTGCAGAGTAGGTGGATTGGCCATGCTAAATTGCCCCTTAATTGGAAAAAATAATTGGGTAATCTAAATTTTTAAAAAAAATTAAACAAAAGAACATGATACATGAAAGGGCAGTGGAGATTAAAACAAACACTTTAACTGAATTAATTAATACATTTTTCAAGACCGTGTCGAAGGACAGGGCAGGATTTATAGCAACAGCGTGGCACGACAAAGTAACATGAAGGCTCTTTTGTTATAACAGCTAAGTCAGCAAAAGACCAGTTCAAACTGGCCTTGATAACAACAATATCGCATTATTTAACATACACAAGTATGCAGATACGAAACAATTAGAACTAATGTTGCGTATTAAAGATGTATGGCTTGCCGTCAAATCAGATGTGTTTGAGTCTAACCCAAACCAATTAGGATTATATTGGGGTGTAATTAGGTGGCTAAAGACAGATATGAAACGGTATAGCTGTAAAGTTTCGTTCGGCCATTTTTAGCTGGATCTGGATCATTAGCTGGATTTCATTCTCTCTTTTCATGAATCATCTGTACTTTGATCTGAACTATTCACCGTCTCCCTGTATTCATATTTCATTTTCAGACTTTGACTTGCGAGCTGTTGGTCAAAGCAAGATCACTTCTGTGATTCTTTGAACACTTCAAGTCGTCTTTTAAATGACTTTCAAATTGCAATCAAAAGACAAATAAAACAATTCCTATTTGCACCGGAGAAGATTTAACTTAAATTTCCACTGAGTTCCAGTAATCGTAAAGTGCTGCTGAAACCGAATGGTAGATCTATCAACCTGGCTCGCCAAGTCTTATTTACTTACACGCTAGGTTTTGCTTTAGTTTAATATCCCCTTACTTTGTCCTACTTGCCATTTACATATGCCAGATTTTTATTTATTGCCATACCTACTCCATTAATGTGGGTATTATGTACTTACAAATTAAAATGTAATCTCTTTAAATCACTAATTAGACATGTGATGGTTCCTCCTTGATTAAAATCATTTTTCCTGTACCTAATTCTCATTCTGTTACCACTCTGTGTACACAGCTTGAAACGGCCTCTACCTATTCTGTAATGATTGGGTGATTTTTATTGCTTTGTGAAGTGGCTTCAGATATGTGTACATATGTGGTGTATGTTTGTCTCTCTGTGACCCATTGGTTGTTCAGGTATTAGCAGTGGAGGATTGTCGTCAGCCGCACTCACTTTCATCTTTCTCTTTTCTCAGATGTCCAACATGCTGCCACCTATGGTTGGGCCGATATTTCTGCGATCTCATGTTGCAACCACGATGCTGTGGTTTTCGTTGGCGCTACTGCTTTCTACCATTTCACACTGCGGTTATCACCTCCCACTGCTCCCATCGCCAGAGTTCCACGATTTCCATCACCTCAAGTAAGCACCAAAAGAGAGTTGAGGCTGAGATTCACAAGTGTAAAACGCCCTACAGTTGAATACACCCTCCCCATGGTGGGGCGGGGTGGATCAATCACCCTGGAAGAAAGCAAAGTTAAATGTTGTAAAACCTGACAATTTTTGGCAGTACTCAGTGTTCTGTGTGTGATGGGGTGAGATGGACTATCACAGGGAGAGTCTGATCAGAGTAACCATTCCTGGGGTTCAATCCACAGTTCAATCAGAATGAAGGCCCTAGACAGAGTTTAGATTGTTCCTCAGACTCAATCCACATTAATTCAGAGTGGCCATCTTACTTGCTCTGGAGTTTTAACATTTCTTGACATTGGATCCACTCTGATCTGAAAGCCGGGGGGAGGGTAGCTTAGAAATCTCTTAGCCAAGGTATTTTAAAAACTCTTTTGGATGTGGGCATTTACTGCTCATCCCTAATTGCCCTTGAACTGCGTGTCTTGCTCAGCCATTTCAGAGGGCAGTAGTTAACCACATTGCTGTGGGTCTGGAGTCACATGTCAGCCAAACTTCACAGAAAAGTTAGAGTGCAGAAAGAAGCCATTCAGCTCAGTGTGTCAGCACCAGCCAAAAAAAACCAATTGCAACAATTGATAGTTTTATGGTTGCAATTCTGAGACTAGCTTTGTCTTCCAGATTTAATTGAATCAATGTCTCCAGGGTATGGGCCAGGCCCTCTCGAATATTAGTCCAGTTGTGATTCTATGAGGCTCCGATGGTGACTTATGTGCGATGGAGATCCCACCCCAGTCTCCATGGTTACAAGATTAGGTGGCTCAGCTCCTTGCACTCCAGTGATGGGGGGTGCCCTCGAGACTGCCCCCATCCCCCACTAAACAGATGAAAAAAATCAGAATGGCCTATTGAAATAGAATGTTTTTTTTCAGTATTTATATGATGTGGACTTGTGAATGAATGGACTTTTGTGTTTGCAGGTTTAACCAATGTTATGGAGTGCTGGGAGTCCTGGACCGCCTACACCAGACCGACACCATATTCAGACAGACCAAAGCTTATGAACGCCACACTCTCCTGCTCAGCCTCACTCCGCTGTCTGAAAGCATTCCTGATTCCCTCAAACGCAAGTGAAGGCTCCTTCATATTGCCTTTGGAAGCTGTCAATCTCGATCCTTTACTAGTTGAAGATTAACACTTGCTGCTGGTGCTTTGATTTGTTTATGAGATTGTTTTTCTTTCACTTAAGCAGGTGTTCTTGCTCACACCACATGCTGGGCTGCAGGATGTGGGAGGGACCTCACGGCGAGTAAACAAGTGGTTTAAATTGCAAGTTAGAATCCTGCAACCCCTTTTATTTGTGCAGCAACTCTTGGAATTCTAATTTACAAATAAATTCCTGCGGCTAACTGTTGTTTATTTCTGAATCTTTTACAGCGGTGCACTGCGCCTTATAAAGAATGTCTATAAAGTCCACCCTCTGTACAGAACACAGTTCAACCTTGCCTATCCTGGAACCTCAGCACTTCACTCTGCCTCTGATACACCAAATCCCATTTCCCAATTCTAGGTTTTAGTGTCCTCAGATGGAAATTTCAGGTCTGATCTCAACTGTTCCCACTAGACCTCCAATAGATCCTTTCCTTTCCATGAATTTTACCTTCCCCTGGTTGCATGGACTTTAGTCACTGTCGGTGTCAGTCACTAACACAGAGATCAGTGTTCAACTTCACTGACTCCATACCAGAGGTCCCAGGATGAGCCCCTGGACTTAACCTTACTCCACATACTTTGAACCAGCATCGACTCATTATTGTTCCAAACTCAAACCATCTATTATTTAATATTGTTAATAATACTTCATCCCACAGGTGTTCACACTTCAGACACAAATCATTTTTTTATGGGATGTGGGTGTCACCAGCCAGGCCAGCATTTATTGCCCATCCCCAATTCCCTGGAGCTGTTTTATTAAACCACTGCAGTCCATGTGGTGTAGTACACCGGCTGTTAGGGATGGAGCTCCAGGACTCCACAGACTTAACCCATTACTTCCACACTGCCCCCTTCCCCCATTGCTCGTCAGGGTCTAAACTTCAATTGAGTGAAAAGCGTAATCATGTTGTTGCTCTCACCGCACACCCTCCTGTTCAAAGTTCAGGTGCTGCAACTGGAATTGATGCACAGGCACAGCCAAGAGACACCACAGAAGGTGATCTCGCAACTGCTCTCGATGTGTATCCGTGGCTCCACATGCATTTCCTCCAGTTTCCCTGGCACAAGTTTCCTCCCCTGCCTCGAAAGACAATGCCTCTATGAGCCTGCAGCGATGAGACACACATGCTGGGGCAGTGACCTTGCTGAACTTTTTGTTTCCTCACTCTTATCCCAGCCAAAGATTTTGCACCAAACAGCCCATCATCTGTTTTGAGTCAATTTAAATACAAGAACAGAAAATGCTGGAAATCACAACAGGTCAGGCAGAATCTGGGGAGGAAGAGTTCACATTTCAGGCTGTAGACATGGTTGTGTCATGGTTTGATCACTGGGCTAATCCAGAGGCTTGGACTATTGTCAGTGTGCCAGTTTGAGAATCTTTATTCGATTTTTAAATAAATCTGGAAATCAAAACATAGTCAGTAAAAGTACCCTTAAAGCAGTTAGCCTGGCCAGGTCTAGAACTAATAATGTAGAACAGGATTTCAGTAGCAAATAAGCTGAGGTAGGCGTAGAGTTACACAATGTTAGAGATGGATGTCGGCAGTTTCAGTGAGGCGGTGGAAATGAATGACAGAAAAAGACAGCAGAGAAATGGGGTTTTAAAGCTCATGTCAGGGTCATGAGGTGCAAACTCATCAACAACCGTCAATCCATACACCACCACCACACGCCCCAGACTCTCACTTGGGCAGTCTGACTGGCACTGGGTACCATCCTTGCTAAAAAAGGAAGCTAAACAGGGAGGAAAGACAAGGGAACAAGATGTATTTGTAAATTCACAATGTCAAACTCCAGCTCCATTCACATTGAAATAACCAGACCCAAACAATAATCATTTTAGTGGTTTTTTTTTAATTTTTTGTACATTTTAACTGATTTTTTTATATAAAAGGAAAGCAGAATTACCACAAATTACAAAGGGCGAAACACTACCCGGAAGGAACCACATCAGACTAAAAAGCAAATACTCTAAGTGATTAATAGTTTATGTTACAAGCTCTTGTTCAAGTATTTTACAAGTTTGTTTTTAAAAGTGGGATAAATCTGCATTTGTTGTAGTTTCTAATATTCCAGCAGCCAGGATAAGGAGACTCACCAGCAGGCACTCTGGGCATTCCACTTCAGGTTAATGTTTCACTCAGCCTAGCTCTGCATGTCTATATTTAAACTGCTAAGGAACTGTAATAAATACTGAGCCACACACTGCTGTAAGAGGCGATTCCTGGTTCATGAAAGCACTGGATCCCTTTTCAAACCATCAACATGTCAATCTATTTTATAATAGGTTGTGCTCAAAGCTGAACCACCTCATCAACGTTCCTGGCGATTGTAAGCTGGGAGCATTAGTGATGAAGCAGCTGAAATTGAGTTATCAGCTCTCAATGGAGAGAACAGACTTTAAAAAGAGACTCTCTGCCAGAAGGAGGCATTTCAAATTGAGATGACAATATCAGGGTCTGGTGTTGAATTATTTTCGGCTGGAAGGGATAGCCAGCAAATAGAAAACATACTAGTGTTCCAGTATTTGTGTTTACCATCAGAAGTCAAACTGCAATCGGCTAGGACATGGCTGCCCAGCCCTGGAGGTCGCAGCCTGTGAATGACACAGCTGCTGCAGCAGCCTATGGGGCAGGATTGCAATCTGTGGAACCTGTGTTTGGTTCAATTATAACTTTGCCCTTGAAAGGACACACTTATTCCTCTATATTTGCAGTGACATTCACATTTAAAATATAATCGCACTAGTCTTGCAGCATATATGTTTACCAGCAGAGGTCAGTCTGCAGCCCACAAAAACCTGGCCACCCCAGCCTCCGAGGACCTGGCTGCCCCAGCTCTTGGGGCAAGATTGCAATATGCGGAGTCCCTGGCACCGTGCGTGGTTTCCTGTACACGTTTGCACTTGAAAGGACAAGTTCTTATTCCTTGTTATGTGCATTCAAATTAAAATAAACTAACATCCCATTTATTAAGATTTGGATGGAATCAAAAGATTAAGCGTAATGACATGAAGCAGTCTTGTGTACGTGAAATGGTTGGAGGTTGAAGTGAAAAGAACTAATGAGAAACTTGCTAATTAGAATGGGCTTGCACACTGGTTCGGACTTTCCCAATGAAGGAAGGTCAGTGCGAAGCATGTCTATCAAAGAAAAAACTAGTGCAAGCCCGACCACACAGAACAAGAAACTGTCTCGCCAAATCTAGCACATTTACAGCTCAATAATTTGAGAATTGAACATTGGAAATAGAATTAAATGTTCCAAGAAATGCACCCATTTCCCCCCCTCATTCAGTTCCTGGTGCAAAAACTGACATCAACAAGCCCAGGATTCACAAAGCTGTTTTTAAAAGATGCACTCAAAGCACTGTACCAGCTTGTGCACTATTTACACGTCCGAGTTACGAGTCAATTCTGCCAGGACCGTCCCCCAATCTTTTCTGTAAACAGTAACATTGATATAAACTCGTGTTCTAAGCCAGCAATGCACCCAGTCCAATTCCTCACCAGTTTCAGGCAACCACTCTTGTCAAGTATATCAATGCTGCCTTGTACATTAGTGAAGTTTTGTTGTAACTCACCACATTTCATCCTGCTCTGGATTTGAAATTTTGGGAGATTGGAGGCTTCAGTCTGAGGGATTCACCAAACTATCTCTAGTGAGATCACCTTACTTGACATCTGCTGCTAGGACAACAGCAGAGCAACTTGCAGCAGATCCAGGCTGCTATCAAGGGCAAGAGAGCTTGTATGCCACTGTAGCTGAGGATTTGCTCCAGTAATTTCGCACAACTGCTTTTATTCCAGAGAGAACAGGACTGGATTTTGGAGTAAATGAACTAAACAGCACATTTAGCGAGATAGAATCACCATATTTTACCCAATAGCTTCACAACTCATGCAAGAGTTTCAAGAAAGCTAGAAGGAAGCTGGTGTGGAACTTTTCCAGAGATTTCAATGTGATGCAAAAGTTGCCACAGTCCCAGAGGGCACAGGCTGCTTGCCTCTGGTGGTGATTTAACCGGAGGGTCACCACATCTTGGGCGAGGGGCAAGTTTGAGAAGCAGGGGGGGGGCTTTGTGAATAACCTAAGACTCCTGAATAACTAGAGGGACAGATCTTCGGCTGCCCTCATCCTGAACAGTTTACTTTCCCCCTCTGCCGGGGTTTCCCACGCCCTGAAAAGTTCACCTCACATTCTCAGGACTTTTTGGAACTCAGTAATTTGATGAAAGAGGGACATTTTGCATTCTTAGTCAAGATGTTTTGACGTATGACTGCCGAACACAGAGGGGGCTGTGGATTTCTGTCTGGACAGTAACCATATATAAACTACTCCAGCTCTTCATTCCAATCTTCAGTTCAGGGCCTTTCTGAACACTTGATTATTATTGAAAAAAAAACAAAATCTTGTGTATAGTTTCAAAGCTTAGAAACTTAGAACAGAAATTATTTAGAAATCATATAATCATTTGGGGACTCCAAAATACTGACAATGTTTTGATGGAGCATCCAGCCATTTAGACAGACAGAAACGGAAATATATGAAGGGAAGACTTGCAGAACAAAATAAAACAGAACAAGTGGATACTGTGCCTCCCGGGAACACGTAGTTACTCCGAGTATTCAACTGGTCCCGGGAGCACACAATTACACCAAATGTTAAAGCTGGATATTCCTCAACAATGGAGTAGCGTTAATCATTCGGTGCATGAATTGCAGTCATAAACTGCTGCACACTGACTTAATGCACTTCAACAAAAAACACTTGGAAGATAGGTTTGTAGCAGTCTGAATTGAGTGCTATACCTTGTGCTTTAATCTTCATTCCACCCCTCCCACCATTCTGCTTAACAAAGCCAGGTCTGCTAAGGTGCCCGTCTCCAGTCACACTGATGACCATCAGGAAGCCTCACTCAAAGAAAGGAGGAAGCCTTTCATTGCCATTTACTATAAAATGTACGATTTGCTAAAACAATTGAAAACAACTGTACTGGAGCAAGATACGGTGGAAGGAAGTCAGGCTCTAACATTGAGCTCTGTTCCAGAGATGCTGATCTTTTCACTGAGCGCCATTAGTTGTGAGACACCAGTTTTGTGAGCATGGAGAGATGGTTTTCCATTCCTTCCTAGCAGCTGGATAGTTATTAGCTTATGACAGCACAACAAGACAAATGTATGAAGTTGGAATACTAGTTATATACAATTAACTATAATTTAAGCATTGATACTTTGTCCGTGAGCAGGCTGCAGTGCCCAACAGTGGTAGAATGAAACAAGAAAGCAGAATGGGAGGCATTCAGGCAAACAACACGGGGAGAATGGGCAGGTGTTCAGGTAAACACCACGGGGAGAATGGGCAGGTGTTCAGGTAAACACCACGGGGAGAATGGACAGACGTTCTGGTAAACAACACAGGGAGAATGGGCAGGTGTTCAGGTAAATAATAAGGGGAGAATGGACAGGTGTTCAGGTAAATAACACGGGGAGAATGGACAGGTGTTCAGGTAAATAACACGGAGAGAATGGACAGGTGTTGAGGTAAATAACACGGGGAGAATGGGCAGGTGTTGAGGTAAATAACACGGGGAGAATGGGCAGGTGTTCTGGTAACTAACACGGGGAGAACGGGCAGGTGTTGAGGTAAATAACACAGGGAGAATGGACAGGTGTTCAGGTAAATAACACGGGAAGAATGGGCAGGTGTTCAGGTAAATAACACGGGGAGAATGGACAGGTGTTCTGGTAAATAACACGGGGAGAACGGTCAGGTGTTGAGGTAAATAACACGGGGAGAACGGGCAGGTGTTCAGGTAAATAACACTGGGAGAATGGGCAGGTGTTCAGGTAAACAATACAGAACATGGGGCGGTATTGTGGATCCTAGTATACGACATCGGGCACAGAGGCAAATGGCTGAATCGGAAGAAAAGTAGGAAATGGAACGAATAATGTATTTTTTCTAGCTGTTGGTGGAAGCGCGTCTTTCACCCAGAGAAATGCAGAATAAATCCACAGCACCTTTTTTTTTTAATATGTGCAACTGACTCATATCCAGCATCTGTGAAATCCAGAATTTCTTTGGCAAATATGGCTAGATTCTTGAATATTTCTCACTTAGGAAAACAAAAAAATGACATTCAGCTGTAATTTCATGGTCTTACATTATATACAAATCGCCCCATGAATCAGACACTGGAGTTCTAAATGCAAGTGTGAGTTTAACATAAGCAAAGAGAAGCTTACCAAATATTCCAAGTTACCTGAAATAAAACATGTTCAAGATCTATGTTCCTGTCTAGCAGAGGCATTTTAAAAGTATTTCTCATTTAAATAAAAGCAGCTTCACATTCTCCTAACTGAGCTGGCTGAGCATTCAGGGTAACTTGACCCTGAATTACTGCCAACAATGCAGGGTTTTAGTTACAAATATGTCAGTCTGATTTGCATGAAAATTCTGGTTAAACTGGTCAAACCCGACTGATTTACAAGCAATCATTGTCCTGTATTACAGGAACTCCTGGGAGTCACTGGGACTCCCTAAGTGTATGGTGTAAACAATATGTGTTTTCAAAATCACACTGGGAAGCAGGGTTATTCCCCAGTACTCACACATTACTCAAAACTCCTTAAACTGACCTGCTTTGGCCAAGATTTCATATCCTACAAGTGGCTGCTGTTTAACTGACTCATCTTCAGAAAGAATTAGCATCAATGGCAAACGTTAGCCTGAAGTTAAAACATTCAACAACATGGATTAGAGCTTCAGATTCAGGAGCTAGTCCTGCAGGGAATTCCGCCTAGAGGAGAGAGGGAGACAGAAGCTGCACCCAGAACTCAATCAGCAATAACATCTACCTGCTTTTACCATGGCAGATGGGACTAGCCAAATACAAAACATCACCCAAACTGGTTTCATGGGGATACAGCAGCCTTTCCCCAAACACTGTCCACATTGCACGTACCCTCCTAAGCAGCCCAGGGTGATTCACCAACTATAACTCCGCTAGCTGGGAGGGCATGGCAGCCCTGGGAAAACAAAGCCTGTTGAGTGAGCGAGAGAGCGAGAGAGGAGTAAAAGAAAAAGTGAGAACAAAGAAGGAACGAGTTAGAGGAAGGAGGACTGAACAAGAATGAGCACCAAATGCACTCAATAGAAGAGTCAGAGCAGAAAAAGTGCTTTTCAATCACCAAGAATGCCACCCAACTAGCTGGCCACTGATTAAACTCTTGCCAACTGTTCCCCTTGATTAAAAGGCAGTCCAGAATCTGAGTTGTAGTTAGAAGAGCAAAGCTACCAGGCTTCTCCCAGTACCAGCTTCTCCAGAGCCCAATAAGGCAACTCACCCCATCCGTGAGAAACATGCATATCAATCACAACATAATAATCTGATATTACGAATATCACAATAGCATGTCCCAATATACTCTGATGTAGCAAATCTGCAATAATCGCAGGGCTCAGTTTTTCTATATACTGCTAACCAGACCACAATAATGTGACGATGATTAACAAAAAGAAAACACCAAGCCTTGTGCTCCTAGTGATGGTCGCACTTCCAGAACAATAGCTAGAATAATGGGAGTTTAAGATTACCACTGTACCAGTACATCAAAATTAATCACACTGCGACATCCCTACGTAACACACAACATTTTGAGAATGATGTTGCCCGATATAAATTTCAGCAAATTGTTACTCCAAGCAGGCAGCTCATCAACTAAGATGAAATCGGACTGTAGCGTTTTTTCAAGGTGATGCTGGTTTGAGTTTGGGAGAAGGGAGAAAGACGAGTGGACAGGAGCAATAAAATGTTTGTGGCCAAAGGCACTGTAGCAGTGACTTTGATCGAGAGTTTGTCGTGGGGATCAATGAGCCGTTGCCATGGCTACTTCCTAATGTCTTTATCTCTGGTAATTAGACTGATGTCCTTCACCATGAACAAGCAGAATAAGGCTGGACAGAAAAGGATCTGTCACTCAATAGGATTTGTGTCTTAAATCACCTTCCCTTTTTGATCCCGCCTGCGGTAACTTTTAATCGGGTACAAACAAAACCTTGACAATTCAAAATCCAGGATAAGGAACTGATAATTTTATCAAGACTGGCAGGCCAATAGGAGAGTCATTAGCCAAGCGAGCAGAATTTAACTATATGCTGCCCACAAACTGGAGCAGGCAGTAATAAGGCATCTTTTTAATCCCGTTCTCAAGGGACGGGTTTTGATTTTTTTTTTGATTTTTTTGTGTTTTCTGGATATCTGAGTGAAGCTGTATTGTCGACCCCTAAATCAAGCAGGTGAATTGTATTTTAGCCAATTGTTCTCATGCAACATTCATTCATATGGGTGAAGGACGTGAAACTGGCTTTGAATACAAGTCTTCAGGAAGCTGATGCACCTGTCCACTGCCCAGCATTGAAGAATGTCTGATCTGGCCCAGTTTTTCAGTCGGTCATTGAGGTGACAATACCAAAAGTTCAAATAAAAGATCCAGGGTTGAGGGGCAGAGTCCAAGCTCTATTTGTCTGCACTTTCCACTTCCAGGGATTCCGCTGAAGCAGTGTCCCGGCTCAGAGTGGGGTTGGCGGCTTCTGTCGTGTTTCTGGAGGGGAGCTGTGTTCCAGTCTCACCTTCACTGGCGGCGCTCGTCATTTTACTGGAAGACAACGATGGCAGACGTCGTTTCTCTTCAGCTGCTGAAGAATGACGCTTGCGGCCAACTTCATCACAAATTGGAGGCTGCAACAAAAATATTATTTCATTGTATAATCTGGTGAATCGCATTCCCCATTGATCACAACTGCACACTTTTCTCATTGCAAGTTTAACCATTTTATGATCTAGGCAACTAAACCAGGAATTTAAAAAAATAGATTGCCTTGTTTGATTATTCATTAAGAACCAATTCAATGGGTCAGAGCTCGAGGGTGAGGGGTAAACATTTTAGGACTGAGGCGAGGAAAAATTCCTTTACTCAGAGTGGTGACTCTGTGGAATTCATTATCACAGAAAGTAGAGGCCAAAACGTTTTGCTCTTGGGACTAAAGGGATATTGGGGGTGAGGGGGTATTGAATTTGGTGATCACTCATGATCATAATGAATGGTGGAGCAGGTTCGAATGGTCTACTCCTGCTTCTATTTTCTATCATAATTTATTAAAGCAGATTGTGTGCATTTAAATGACAGTAATTCCATACTAAAACATTAATGTACTCAGTGTATATGAGGAGCTCTGTAGGTGTTATTATTATGCAGGATTCTGAGTGTCAGCAGGGCTACTGCCGTTAATTAATAGTCAAAAGGAAACGATGTTTAAAGTCTCCAAATACAGGGTGGTACCCATCCCAAAATAATGGTGGGGTCCAGATAGATGAGTCACAACCCATAACTTTCCAAAAACCTTGGAAAACAAGAATTTCACAGAAAGAACAACAGGCAGGAAAATATTCCATCTATTCAAGGACAACCCGAGAAACCAGAGAATAAATAGCTGAATTAACATTAAAACAATTTTTCGCAGTTTAGGGAGTTGATGATGGGAATCATAAGAGATCAAGGAGGAGTTTGAAGGAATATCTGTGTAGATGGTTGCTGGAACCTGGGAAGTGTTGCTACATGTAGAGTGGTTCAGGCACCATTCCATCTGAAGCAAAACCGTTCTCTCTCCACGGATGCTGATAGAACAGGGCATTCAGACTAGTTTGGGATTGAAACAGGGCAATGAGGAGATATCTAGGCCCCCTTGCTGAAGTGTGACATTCAGAACCGTGCACAATACTCCGGCTGAGGTCAAATCAGATTTGTAAAGGTTCAGTAGGACTTCCTTGTTTTAATGTTCACTGCAAAGTATTCTGTATTTCAAATGTAGAGGGGTGCATAAAGACTGGAAGAAAAATACTGATAGGAGATTGGATAGTTAGGGGAGCAGACAGGCCTTTCTGCAATCACAGAGTCAAGGATGTCACTGAGTGGTGGCAGGGCCCAGAGCAGAGGAGAGGGTGAAGAACTAGTGGTGGTGGTCCACATCAGTATCAATAACAGAGGTGAGCAGGCACGGCAGTCAGAATTTTGGGAGATGGGCAGTAAACTATCAAAGCAAGATCGCAGAAGTAGTAATCTCCGGCATTACGCCGGAGTGAGTATAGAAATAGGAGGATTGAGCAGATGAATAAGTGGCTGGAGAGATGATGCAGGAAGTAGATATTGGGACATTGGGATCAGTTCCAGGGCAGATGAAACTTGTACAGAGTGGGCAGGCTGTACCTCTAAACAGAGGCAGGACCAATTTTCTTGCAGGGTGATTTGCTAATGCTCTTGGGGAGGGTTTACAACTTGTTAGGTGTCTGGGAAGCAGAAGGTAATACTAGAGAGAGATACCAAGGTGCAAAGAATATTGGGAGAGACAGGAAATACTACAGTAGAGATAGTAGCTTATTAGATGGGTTTCAAGAAAGAGGAAAAATAATGAAGTTAAAATTAGGGTTATTGTGAATGCAAAGTGCGGTAAATAAGACTGGCGAGTTACAGTTAGCAACGTGGAAATCTGATATTGCAGCACTGATTGAGGCCTGTCTCTTTTATTAAATTTAGAGTACTCGATTATTTTTTTCCGATTAAGGAGAATTTAGCGCGGCCAATCCACCTTACCTGCGCATCTTTGGGCTGTGGGGGTGAGACCCACGCAGACACGGGGAGAATGTGCAAACTCCACAGACTGTGCCCCGGGGCCGGGATTGAATCGAGGTCCACAGCGGAGTGAGGCAGCATTGCTAACCACTGTGCTACCCTCAGAAGCCTGTCTCAAAGAAGGGCAGGACAGAGTATTACATTTTCTTGGATACAAGGTGTTCAGGAAAGATAGGAAAGGAGGTGGGGTGGGAGTAGCCATATTGATTATGGAGAACATTGCAGTGTTAAAGACAGGATGTCCTAGAAATGCCACTATTTGGTTAGAGCGAAGGAGCAAGAGGGGCAATTACACTGATTGGTGTTGCCTATAGGCTACTGATTAGTGGAAAAGATGTATGAAAGTCTGCATGAAAATTACAGAAGGCTGCAAGAATTGTAGCATAATTATGAGGGACTTTAATTACCCAAACATAAACAGAGATAATAACTGTGTAAAGAGCAGAGGGGGGAAAATGTTCCAACAGAACTCCTAACAGAATTCTCTACAGCGTTACGTTTCCAGTCCAATGAGGAAGGAGTCATTAATGGACTTGGTTCTTGGGAATAACGTGGGCTGAGTGGGCAAGTGTCAATAGGGAGCATTTAGTTCAGTGATCATCGTAACCTAAGGCTTAAGTTGGCGATGGAGAAGGACAGGAGCAATTAACAAGGGAAAAGCCAACTTCAATGGGGTATACATGAATCTGGCTCAGATAAATTGGAGTTAAAGATCAGCAGGCAAATCTGAAACTGAACAAAGTGCTGCATCAGCAGGCTAAACTGAAACTGAACAATGGGCCGTATCAGCAGGCTAAACTGAAACTGAATAATGGGCCGTATCAGCAGGCCAAACTGAAACTGGACAATGGGCCGTATCAGCAGGCTAAACTGAAACTGAATAATGGGCCGTATCAGCAGGCTAAACTGAAACTGAACAATGGGCCGTATCAGCAGGCTAAACTGAAACTGGACAATGGGCCGTATCAGCAGGCTAAACTGAAACTGGACAATGGGCCGTATCAGCAGGCTAAACTGAAACTGGACAATGGGCCGTATCAGCAGGCTAAACTGAAACTGGACAATGGGCCGTATCAGCAGGCTAAACTGAAACTGGACAATGGGCCGTATCAGCAGGCTAAACTGAAACTGGACAATGGGCCGTATCAGCAGGCTAAACTGAAACTGGACAATGGGCCGTATCAGCAGGCTAAACTGAAACTGGACAATGGGCCGTATCAGCAGGCTAAACTGAAACTGGACAATGGGCCGTATCAGCAGGCTAAACTGAAACTGAACAATGGGCCGCATCAGCAGGCTAAACTGAAACTGGGACAAAGTGCTATATCAGCAGGCCAAACTGAAACTGGACAATGGGCCGTATCAGCAGGCTAAACTGAAACTGGACAATGGGCCGCATCAGCAGGCTAAACTGAAACTGGGACAAAGTGCTATATCAGCAAGCTACAAGAGTAGCTGGGTTACAGTCAGGGGAAGGAAAACTAACAGGCAGACAGTGCAGGGATCCCTCGGGCAGCACGGTAGCATTGTGGATAGCACAATCGCTTCACAGCTCCAGGGTCCCAGGTTCGATTCCGGCTTGGGTCACTGTCTGTGCGGAGTCTGCACATCCTCCCCGTGTGCGCGTGGGTTTCCTCCGGGTGCTCCGGTTTCCTCCCACAGTCCAAAGATGTGCAGGTTAGGTGGATTGACCATGCTAAATTGCCCTTAGTGTCCAAAATTGCCCTTAGTGTTGGGTGGGGTTACTGGTTATGGGGATAGGGTGGAGGTGTTGACCTTGGGTAGGATGCTCTTTCCAAGAGCCGGTGCAGACTCGATGGGCCGAATGGCCTCCTTCTGCACTGTAAATTCTATGTAAAACAAGTATACCGTTTTGGATGCTGTTGGGGGGGGGGGGGGGGGGGGGGGGATGACCTACCGGGGGAAGGCCCTAGCGGCCAGGTCTCTGGCACTGAGTCTGGCTCTGGGGCTCAGAAGGGAAGGGGGGAGCATAGAAAAGCAATAGTAATAGGAGATTCAATGGTTAGGGCAATAGATAGGAGATTCTGTGGTCGCGAGCGAGACTCCCGGAAGGTATGTTGCCTCCCGGGTGCCAGGGATGTCTCGGATCGTGTCTTCAGGATCCTGAAGGGGAGGGTGAGCAGCCAGAAGTCGTGGTGCACATTGGTACCAACGACGTAGGTAGGGCAAGGGGTGTGGAGGTAATAAACAAGTTTAGGGAGTTAGGCTGGAAGTTAAAGGCCAGGACAGACAGAGTTGTCATCTCTGGTTTGTTGCCGGTGCCACGTGATAGCAAGGCTAGGAATAGGGAGAGAGTGCAGTTGAACACGTGGCTGCAGGAATGGTGCAGGAGGGAGGGCTTCAGGTATTTGGATAATTGGAGCGCATTCTGGGGAAGGTGGGACCTGTACAAGCAGGACGGGTTGCATCTGAACCAGAGGGGCACCAATATCCTGGGGGGGGAGGTTTTCTAGTAGTCTTCGGGAGGGTTTAAACTAATTTGGCAGGGGAATGGGAACCGGATTTGTAGTCCAACAACTGGGGAAGCCGATATTCAGGACGCCAAAGCATGTAGTGATGCAGTGGGGAAGGTAACACTGACAAAGGAGAGTACTTGCAGGCAAGGAGATGGGTTGAAGTGTGTATACTTCAATGCAAGAAGCATCAGGAATAAGGTGGGTGAAGGCCTTCGATAGAGTGGAGTGGGGGTACTTATGGGAGGTGTTGGGGAGGTTTGGATTTGGTGAAGGGTTTATTAGATGGGTAAGGCTGCTATATGAGGCCCCGATGGCTTGCGTGGCCACGAATGGGAGGAGGTCGGAGTACTTTCGGCTTTACTGAGGGACCAGGCAGGGTTGCCCCCTGTCCCCCTTGTTGTTTGTACTGGCAATCGAGCCGCTGGCGATGGCGTTGAGGGATTCAGAGAGGTGGAGAGGTTTGGTGCGAGGTGGGGAGGAACATAGGGTGTCGTTGTATGCCGATGACCTGTTACTGTATGTGGCTGACCCGGTGGGAGGGATGCCGGGGGTGATGGAGCTGTTAGCTGAGTTTGGGACCTTTTCAGGTTATAAACTGAATTTAGGCAAGAGTGAGGTGTTTGTGGTGCACCCTGGAGACCAGGAGAAAGGAATTGGTAGGCTCCCGCTTAGGCGGGCAGGGGAGAGTTTTAGGTACCTGGGGGTGCAGATGGCCAGGGACTGGGGGAATCTTCACAAACATAATTTCACCAGACTTGTAGATCAGATGGAGGAGGAGTTCAAGAGGTGGGACATGCTGCCATTGTCGTTGGCGGGGAGGGTGCAGTCCGTCAAAATGACGGTGCTTCCGAGGTTCTTGTTCCTCTTTCAGTGCCTGCCCATCTTTATCCCCAGGGCCTTCTTTAGGAGAGTGACTAGCAGTATTTTGAGCTTTGTGTGGGCACATGGGACTCCGAGAGTGAAGAGGGTGTTCCTGGAGCGAGGGAGGGATAGAGGCAGTCTGGCGCTGCCCAGCCTTTTGGGATACTACAGTAGTCCCCCGTTATACCGCGCTCCGCAATACCGCGGTTCGCGATATACGGCGGGGGGGGCTTATGGACCCCAACTGTCAGCTTCCCTCTCCGGATCAAAGTGAGCCGGCCGCTGAAGTTGACACTGCCGGCTGATTGGAGGGAGATTCAGTGAGAGAGGAGCAGCTCTTCACAGCGTCCGGAAGTGGATAGTGCAGAGCTACAGCTGCCTCAACCCTGCACAGCAGACAGGTTCTTTAAACCGGTGGCGGTCAGAACATATTTTTGAAAGGCAATCCTTTCCTCCAGTTTGGTGAAACCCACCAGAGTTCCTGGTAAGTTTCTGTGGGTTTCCCTCTGGAATAACTCCCAGCCTCATTCTGTGGCAATCAGAGAGCTTGTTTTAATTAGATCCACGATGGGGGTTTTAAATTTATTTAAAAATCTATGCATGCGCTTCCCATTGTGAGTCTACGGGGGTCTGACCTCTCCCCCCGCCCCCCGTAGACTCACAATGGGAAGCGCATGCATAGATTTTAAAATAAATTTAAAACCCCCATCGTGGATATCCGCGGCTCGGATGCAACGCGGGTGGCTGTCTTGGACCCCAACACCCACGTTATAACGGGGGACTACTGTATTGGGCGGCCAATGTGTCAATGGTGCGTAAATGGGTGATGGAGGGGGGAGGAGCGGCGTGGAAAAGAATGGAGATGGCGCCATGTAGAGGTACGAGCCTGGGTGCCATGGTAACGTCGCCGTCGCCGCTTTCCCCTAAGAGGTTTACCACAAGCCCGGTGGTGGCGGCGACCCTAAGAATCTGGGGACAGTGGAGATGGCATAGGGGGGAAACAGGGGGCTCGATGGAGGCTCCATTGGGTGGCAATCATCGGTTCATCCCAGGGAACAGGGATGGGGGATTTAGGGGGTGGCAAAGGGTGGGCATCAGTAAATTGAGGGACCTGTTTATTGGCGGCAGGTTTGCGGGCCTGAGGGAACTGGAAGATAAATTTGGGCTTCCACAAGGGAACATGTTCAGATACTTGCAGGTAAAGACGTTTGCTAGGCGACAGGTAGAGGGATTCCCTTTGCTGCCCTCGCGGGGGACGATGGACAGAGTGCTTTCGGGGGTGTGGGTCGGAGAGGGGAAGGTGTCTGACATTTATAAGGTAATGCAGGAGGTGGAGAAGTCGCCAGTGGAGGAGCTGAAGGCTAAATGGGAGGAGGAACTCGGGGATCAGATAGAGGACGGGACTTGGGCGGATGCCTTGGAGTCAACTCTTCCTCCTCATGTGCGAGGCTTAGTCTCATCCAATTTAAGGTGCTGCACCGGGCCCACATGTCCAGGACTAGGATGAGTAGGTTCTTTGGGGGTGAGGACAGGTGCACCAGATGTTCGGGGAGTCCAGCGAACAACGCCCATATGTTCTGTGCATGCCCAGCACTGGAAGAATTCTGGAAGAGGGTGGCAGGGACGGTGTCGAGGGTGGTTGGATCCAGGGTCAGACTCGCGATTTTTGGAGTTGCGGTAGAGCCGGGAGTGCAGGAGGCGAAAGAGGCCGGTGCCCTGGCCTTTGCGTCCCTAGTAGCCCGACGAAGGATCTTGCTGCAGTGGAAGGCCCCCTAGTGTGGAGACCTGGATCAGTGACATGGCGGGATTTATAAAATTGGAAAGGGTCAAATTTGCCCCGAGAGGATCAATACAAGGGTTCAATAAACGATGGCAGCCTTTTCTGGACTTCCTGGCTCAAAGATAGGTATCTTGGTTAATAGCAGCAGCAACCAGGGGAGGGGGGTGGTGTTCCTTATTGTAGTTTCTATTATTTAACTTAATATTGTGTTAATTTGCATTGTTATTAATATGCTGTGTTGTTCATGGAGGTGGGGCGAATGTTTATGATTGCTAATATTATTGTTATCTTTGGTATATTATTATGGTTCGCTGTTGTTGTATAAATTCAAAATTTTTCAATAAAAATTATTTTAAAAAAGGAATAAGGTGGGTGAACTTAAGGCATGGATCGGTACTTGGGACTACGATGTGGTGGCCATCACGGAAACTTGGATAGAAGAGGGGCAGAAATGGTTGTTGGAGGTCCCTGGTTATAGATGTTTCAACAAGATTAGGGAGGATGGTAAAAGAGGTGGGGGGGTGGCATTGTTAATTAGAGATAGTATAACAGCTGCAGAAAGGCAGTTCGAGGGGGATCTGCCTACTGAGGTAATATGGGTTGAAGTCAGAAATAGGAAAGGAGCAGTCACCTTGTTGGGAGTTTTCTCTTGGCCCCCAATAGCAGCAGAGATGTGGAGGAACAGATTGGGAAATAGATTTTGGAAAGGTGCAGAAGTCACAGGGTAGTAGTCATGGGTGACTTCAACTTCCCAAACATTGAGTGGAAACTCTTTCGATCAAATAGTTTGGATGGGGTAGTGTTTGTGCAGTGTGTCCAGGAAGCTTTTCTAACACAGTATGTCGATTGTCTGACCAGAGGGGAGGCCATATTGAATTTGGGACTTGGTAATGAACCAGGGCAAGTGATAGATTTGTTAGTGGGGGAGCTTTTTGGAGGTAGTGACCACAATTCTGTGACTTTCACTTTAGTAATGGAGAGGGATAGGTGTGTGCAACAGGGCAAGGTTTACAATTGGGGGAAGGGTAAATACAATGCTGTCAGACAAGAATTGAAGTGCATAAATTGGGAACATAGGCTGTCAGGGAAGGACACAAGTGAAATGTGGAACTTGTTCAAGGAACAGGTACTGCGTGTTTTGATATGCATGTCACTGTCAGGCAGGGAAGAGATGGTCGAGTGAGGGAACCATGGTTGACAAGAAAGGTTGAATGTCTTGTTAAGAGGAAGAAGGAGACTTATGTAAGGCTGAGGAAACAAGGTTCAGACAGGGCGCTGGAGGGATAAAAAGACAGCCAGGAGGGAACTGAAGAAAGGAATTAGGAGAGCGAAGAGAGGGCATGAAAAACCTTTGGCGGGTAGGATCAAGGAAAACCCCCAAGGCCTTTTACACATATGTGAGAAATATGAGAATGACTAGAGCGAGGGTAGGTCCGATCAAGGACAGTAGCGGGAGATTATGTATCGAGTCTGAAGAGATAGGAGAGGTCTTGAACAAGTATTTTTCTTCAGTATTTACAAACGAGAGGGGCCATATTGTTGGAGAGGACAGTGTGAAACAGACTGGTAAGCTCGAGGAGATACTTGTTAGGAAGGAAGTTGTGTTGGGCGTTTTGAAAAACTTGAGGATAGACAAGTCCCCAGGCCTGACGGGCTATATCCAAGGATTCTATGGGAAGCAAGAAATGAAATTGCAGAGCCGTTGGCAATGATATTTTCGTCCTCGCTGTCAACAGGGGTGGTACCAGAGGATTGGAGAGTGGCGAATGTCGTGCCCCTGTTCATAAAAGGGAATAGGGATAACCCTGGGAATTACAGGCCAGTTAGTCTTACTTCGGTGGTAGGCAAAGTAATGGAAAGGGTACTGAGGGATAGGATTTCTGAGCATCTGGAAAGACATTGCTTGATTAGGGATAGTCAGAATGGATTTGTGAGGGGTAGGTCTTGCCTTACAAGTCTTATTGACTTCTTTGAGGAGGTGACCAAGCATGTGGATGAAGGTAAAGCAGTGGATGTAGTGTACATGGATTTTAGTAAGGCATTTGATAAGGTTCCCCATGGTAGGCTTATGCAGAAAGTAAGGAGGCATGAGATAGTGGGAAATTTGGCCAGTTGGATAACGAACTGGCTAACCGATAGAAGACAGAGTGGTGGTGGATGGCAAATATTCAGCCTGGAGCCCAGTTACCAGTGGCGTACCGCAGGGATCAGTTCTGGGTCCTCTGCTGTTTGTGATTTTCATTAACGACTTGGATGAGGAAGTTGAAGGGTGGGTCAGTAAATTTGCAGATGATACGAAGATTGATGGAGTTGTGGATAGTGAGGAGGGCTGTTGTCGGCTTCAAAGAGACATAGATAGGATGCAGAGCTGAGCTGAGAAGTGGCAGATGGAGTTTAACCCTGACAAGTGTGAGGGTGTCCATTTTGGAAGGACAAATATGAATGCGGAATACAGGGTTAACGGTAGGGTTCTTGGCAATGTAGAGGAGCAAAGAGATCTTGGGGTCTATGTTCATAGATCTTTGAAAGTTGACACTCAAGTGGATAGAGCTGTGAAGAAGGCCTATGGTGTGCTTGCGTTCATTAGCAGAGGGATTGAATTTAAGAGCCGTGAGGTGATGATGCAGCTGTACAAAACCTTGGTCAGGCCACATTTGGAGTACTGTGTGCAGTTCTGATCACCTCATTTTAGAAGGATGTGGAAGCTTTGGAAAAGGTGCAAAGGAGATTTACCAGGATGTTGCCTGGAATGGAGAGTAGGTCTTACAAGGAAAGGTTGAGGGTGCTAGGCCTTTTCTCATTAGAACGGAGAAGGATGAGGGGCGACTTGATAGAGGTTTATAAGAATACCAGGGGAGTAGTTAGAGTAGACAGCCAGAGACTTTTTCCTCGGGTGGAACAAACCATTACAAGGGGACATAAATTTAAGGTAAATGGTGGAAGATATAGGGGGGATGTCAGAGGTAGGTTCTTTACCCAGAGAGTAGTGGGGGCATGGAATGCACTGCCTGTGGAAGTAGCGGAGTCGGAAACTTAGGGACCTTCAAGCGGCTATTGGATAGGTACATGGATTAGGGTAGAATAATGGAGTGTAGATTAATTTCTTCTTAAGGGCAGCACGGTAGCATTGTGGATAGCACAATTGCTTCACAGCTCCAGGGTCCCAAATTCGATTTCGACTTGAGTCACTGTCTGTGTGGAGTCTGCACATCCTCCCCGTGTGTGCGTGGGTTTCCTCCGGGTACTCCGGTTTCCTCCCACAGTTCAAAGATGTGCAGGTTGGGTGGATTGGCCATGATAAATTGCCCTTAGTGTCCAAAATTCTATGATTAACCTAGGACAAAAGTTCGGACTAAACTGAAACTGAACAATGGGCTGTATTTAAAGATGAGATAGTTCAAGTACAGTCAAGGTATGAAGGGAAAAAGCAGGGCAAACCAATCGAGAGCTCCCTGGATTATAACAGATGGAGATTAAGATGAAGTAGAAAAAGCGACAAATGTCAGCTTGATAATACAATTGAGAATCATGCCAAATACACAAGATTCAGAAGGGGCTGGAAAAAGCAAATAAGAGAAGAGCATGACGGGCAGCACGGTGGCACAGTGGGTTAGCCCTGCTGCCTCACGGCACCGAGGTCCCAGGTTCGATCCCGGCTCTGGGTCACTGTCTGTGTGGAGTTTGCACATTCTCCCCGTGTTTGTGTGGGTTTCGCCCCCACAACCCAAAGATGTGCAGGCTAGGGGGATTGGCTACGCTAAATTGCCCCTTAATTGGAAAAAAAATGAATTGGGTACCCTAAATTTATTTAAAAAAAAGAAGAGCATGACAAGGCTAGCAGCTAGCAAAAAGGAACTCAAGTCTTCTATAGGCATATAAACAGTAAAAAAAGACCAAAAAACAAGATTTGCACATGGGGGCAGGGTGAAAACGCTGAAGTATTAAAATAATTCTTTACAATTGGCAAAATAATTCTTCATAATTGGCTTTACCAAGGAAGATTCTGCTGTCCAGGTCATGGTGAAAGAGGAGGTAGTTCAGACACATGATTGGCTCAAAAGTAATAAGCATTGCATAGGTTGTGCAGGACTGGATGAGATGCAGCCACGGATAGTGAAGGACGTGAGGGGAATGTGTGATGGCTATAGTTTAGACCTGTGTGGTGACAGGACTGGAGAATTGCCAATGTCCCTTGTTCACAAAAAGGTGCAATGATAAATCCAGCAACTATAGACCAGTCAGCTTAACCACAATGGTTAAGAAGCTTTTAGAAATGATAATTCAGCACAGAATTAATGGTCGCTTGGCCCAATGCAAGTTACTTAAGAACCAGCATGGATTTGTTCAGGACAAATCATGGTTGACTAACTTTGCTTGTGTTTGTTGATGAGGGTAATATTGGTGATGTGATGCACATGGGCTCCCAAAAGGCATTTGCTGAAGTGCCTCACAACAGACTTGTGAGTAAAGTTATAGCTCACGGAATAAAAGGGACAGTGGCAATATAGACACAAAATTGGCTGCGTGACAGGAAACAAAGAAGTAGTGAATGGTTGTTTTTTTAGACTGGAGGAAGGACTCACCTTTTCTGATATATATTAATAACGTAGACTTCGGTGTACAGGTAATGATTTCAAAATCTGTGGATGATACTTGGAAGCATCGTGAACTGTGAGGCTTGTGTAGAGCGTCAAAAGGTCACAGACATGTTGGTGCAATGGGCAGGCAAATGGCAGATGAAACTGATTGCAGTGAAGTGTGAAATGATTTGATGGGAATGATTTGTAAAATAAAGACTACAATTCTAAAGGGGGTGCATGCACACAAGGATCTGGGTGCATCTGTGTGCAAGTCATTGAAGGCGACAGGACAGGTCAATTAAGCAGACGGCATCCTTTATCAATAGGGGCATAGACCTCAAAAGCAATGAAGTCACGTCAAAGCTGTATAAAACATTGCTTTGGCCTCAACTGGAGAACTGTGTCTAGTTCTAACCACCACACTTTAGGAAGGATGTGAAGCCATTAGAGATGTGCAGAAAAGAGTCATGGGAATGTTTCCAGGATCGAAGGATTTCAGTTACTTAGAAAGATTGTAAAGTTGGGACTATTCCCCTTTCAGGAGGTTGAGAGGAGATTTGATGGGCATATTTTTGAAGGATCTGGACAGATAGGGGTAAACTTCCCATTGCTGGAGGGGTCATGAAGCAGAGGGCACAGGATTAAGATAATTGATAAAGAAGCAATGGTGACATGAGCAAAAACCTTTCAATGCAGCAAGTGGTTAGGATCTGGGATGAACTGCCTGAGATGGTGGTGGAGGCAGTGCCAACTGAGGCTTTCAAAACGGAACTGGGTTATCTGAAAATAAAAAAACTGCAAGGCTATGGGGAGGAAAGGGCAGGGGTGGAAAGTAGCTGGAGATGATCTGCAACTTCAGAAGGCCAGCACAGATTAGATAGGCCAAATGGCATCTTCCTGTGCTTTAAACATTCTATAATTCAAAGGTTTTTTAACTACCTAATCCACTTTCCCTGTTGCCTTCAAAGATGCTCCCCAAGATCCCTCTGATCTTCAACAACCCAACCCCCCATCCCAACCAACTCCCCTTCTGACCATTACTATTTAGATGGTATTGCTGCTCCATGCTGCTTCACCCAAAGGACATAATTTCACTTCCCCCACGTTAAATTGCATTGCGGGTGTTTGCTCATTTCACAAGTCTGTCCATGTCCTCCTTCATTCTGCCATTGTGCTCACTATTTAATAGTGTTCCAAATTTCACATCAGCACCAACTTCCAAACTATACTCCCCATACAATCCAGGTCAGTTATATGTCAGGAAAAACATGGTCCTATTCCTGTCCCCCTGCATACTTCCCTTCAATTAAAGAAACATCCATTCGCTATTACTGATTGTTTCCAATCCCTTGGCCAAGTGTATAACAAGGTTACCACCAACCCGTCAATATTCAAATGCTTCTATTTTCCATTTAGGTCTGTTATAAGGTATTTCTATCAAATGTTATTTGCTAGTCCATATATACATCAATTGCACTGCCTTCATCAATTCTCCCCTCTCAATCAGATTAATCAGACATGATTTGTGTTTAACAAGTCTGTGCTTGCTGTCCCTTATTAACCCATGCTTTTCCCATTGAGAATTAATTTTGTCCTTGACGATGGTCACTTGTAATCTTCTCTGGTCTGTAGTTACCAGGTTCATTTAACCCATACCTGCTTCACAGTTTTTGAACATGGTTGTCTGTAGCTGATCCATTGTCAGGTGAAGGTGGTGCTGAGCCGAGCTTGTGCAGCCGAATATTGTCCCACCCGCGCATTAATGGCCCCCCCCACAGAGCAGAACACACAAAGATTTTATTCAAGGGTTAGAGACCCACATTGTCGTTGTTACTTACATCCACCCGGAAATCTTCCAGACGTTTAAATTTGCTGAGGTATTCCTGAAGTTTTGGCTCAATATCCAGATTCTTAGCTTTTGAATACTTTAGATAGGCCCAGAATTTCTCTAATCCGTATAGCTGCCCTAATAAGTCAAACATAAAACAAACAGAATACAGGATGTTCAATAATTCAGGGACATTAATCTATGCTATATCAGTCGACTAATGTGTTTAATCCCCTCAATGGTACTAAACCTAATGTACAAGTGTTTAACTTGCTAAATCCACCCACTAATTTTCTAAAACTAATCACCAACATAGGTACACAAGAGGGAGAGGTGGTCACGGCCCTCAAGCTTGCTCCATTATTACATTAGTTTGGTGGATTTGTACATAATTTACCCGCCTCTTCTCCATATCCCATGATTCCTTTACCCAACAAAAATCTGTCACCTGTCTTAAAAGCTCCAACTGACCCTGAACACCTGCAGCCTTTTGGCGAGTGAATTGCAGAATTCTACTACCTTTTGTGTCTATCTGCAAAATATATATAATTAACAAATTAAAACTAACCAGTAACATCCTTAATCTAACCAGTAATGCCCCAAATCTAACCACTATCACGGTCAAACTAACTACCATGTGCAAACTTCGACGAAAATTAGCCACGAATGCATTAGATCTCATCACCAACGTACTAAATCCGGCCCTAAACAGCATGCACAATATAACCAATGGTTAAACAAACTTGCTTATCGAATCACCAAGAAAACATAACTACGAGTAAACTAAATGTAATAAATAACTTACTAAAACCAATCACCATCTTGCTACACCTAACCATAAATATGTTAAAACTAAGCACGGGGACAAATCCAACCATTAATGTGCTAAATCTAAACATGCTAAACCTAAAATGTTAAAACCAACCACTGGTATATGATATATTCACTCTTAACACACTCAATCTAATAATTTGCAAGTATGTAAAAATTATCGTGAGATAAATCAATGATCAAGCACAACTGATATATTCTTTTGGGGGGAGGCAGATGCTGCAGCCATATTTTAAGCCCTTCTCCCTCCAGTCAGGACCTGGATTCGCAAGGCTGGGCAATCCCGTCATAGTGGCCTGAAAGCTACAACAATAATCGCACTGTCAGCCCAGTGAACCCAGTAATGGCAGATTAAAAAAATTTTTTTTAGTGTACCCAATCATTTTTCCAATTAAGGGGCAATTTAGCGTGGCCAATCCTCCTAGCTTGCACGTTTTTGGGTTGTGGGGGCGAAACCCACGCAGACACGGGGAGAATGTGCAAACTCCACACGGACAGTGACCCAGAGCCGGGATCGAACCTGGGACCTCAGTGCCGTGAGGCGGTTGTGCTAACCACTAGGCCACCATGCTGCCCTGTAATGGCAGATTTTTGAGCATTAGGGCTTCACAGCTGGGCCAAATCATGGCATTGATCAGCAAGAAACACCCAACCGCACCATTTCCCCATCTTAACTCAGGGTGCTAAGGAATCCTGAGGCGTGCAGGTTCAGGAGGGAAGATCTTTTATTCAATGTACCACGTTTTAGCATTGGTTATCCCTTTAGGTACTGAAAGTTTTGCTTTTAAGCATCTAATTTTCTCGGCGGCTGCCTCACTTGTAAGTTGTTGGTTCAACACAGACCCTGCCTTCTGAGTTCATGAGAATTTATGCAGCAATTAAAAACTTAAAAGTGCATGATATCTCAAAAACTGATAGCCACACATGGCATCCATCACTATTTCCAGCACAAAGGAAAGTTGATTTAAAGCACTAGAATAGTTTTGATGGAGGAACGCCATACCTGCTTCATAATCTGCGATGGTTTCTTCCTGGAAATCCTTGAAGATCTCCGGTCTAAATTTCCTTTCAAGGCCATAGCTATAATATCTGAAAAGGCACTCTAGACCGTATCTATGGAAAAAAGATGAACATGGTGATAACGGTTTGGAAGAACCAGAGATAAACGCTGCCGTACTCTCACACATTGTGCTGGGACAGGAGGTAGTGAGTACCACAGATGCAATAGCACAAACTTCCAACAGCACAACAATCACAAAATTTTAGTTAATAATGAAAAGTGCGACCCCCCCCCCCCCCCCCCCCCCCCATGCACAGCTCTCTTCCCCCACCCACTTCCTGGTCTTACTAAACTGC
Organism: Scyliorhinus canicula; assembly: GCF_902713615.1. Classification (NCBI taxonomy): domain Eukaryota; kingdom Metazoa; phylum Chordata; class Chondrichthyes; order Carcharhiniformes; family Scyliorhinidae; genus Scyliorhinus; species Scyliorhinus canicula. The sequence goes on along the minus strand of NC_052149.1, from coordinate 225,933,411 downwards.
TTTGGAATTTCTTTAAACCTGAAAGGCAGTGCAGAAGTGAAGATTTATCTCACTTGTTCATTCAAACACTATTTAGAATGAGAACTAGAGTCATGCGTGGACTGCCTCCTTGTAGCAAAGTGGTCATTACTCTGTCATATTAAAATAGAAAAAAATATCCCTGTAAAAAGCATTGCATGATATGCAGGGAATAATTACCAAACTTGAAGTGATGCAGATCTTGATAAACAATGAAGATAGCAACCGACTTTAGGATGTTAGGTGAAATGCAATAAAGACGTGTGAAATTATAGATTTTAACAATAGTATACTGTTAAGGCGATTGTAGGGACATAGAAATTCAGGAGATGGTAGCGTAGTGGTAACGTTACTGGACTAATAATCCAGAGGCCCAGGCTAATGGTCTCGGAACCAGGGTTCGAATACCACCATGGCATATCATGGGAATTCAAAATTTAATTAATAAAAAAATCTGGAACTGAAAGTTAGTCTCAAAAATAGTGATCATCAAACTATCACAGATTGTCATTAAAACCCATTGGTTCACTAATATTCTTCAGGGAAGGAAATCCGCTTATCCATATCTGGTCTGGCCTACATGTCCATCCAGGCCCACCACAGCAATGCAGCTGACCCTTAAATGCTCTCAAGGGCAATTAGGGGCAGGTGACAAATGTTGGCCTTGTCAGCGATCATCATGTCCCATGAATGAACAGAAAAAAGAGAAACTGCAATGTCTGTGCATAAATGCCAAGGTGGCAGAACACGCTGGGAAGGCCTTTAGAAAAAGCTCATGGAATCCTTGATTTTATCAACAGGGACACAAAACAAGGAAGTTTTGTTAACCCTTTATAAAACACTGGTTAGGTTTCAGCTGGAGTAATTGCATGCAATTCTAGTTGGCACGCTTTCGGAAGGGTCTCATTGCCTAGGGTGCAGAGAACTGCAGCAGAAGGACTTTAGTCATGTGGAGAGACTGGGGAAGCAAAGGCTGATCTTCAAGCAAAAGACATGCATAGCAGAGATATTTAAAATTATGATGGCCTTTGAAAGATTTGCTCTATTTACTGCTCCACTGATAGGAGACTTAGTACTCAGAGGACATAGATTTATGGTAGAATCACTATCACAGTCTGTGCGGAGTCTGCATGTTCTCCCAGTGTCTGCGTGGGTTTCCTCCAGGTGCTCCGGTTTCCTCCCACAAGTCCCGAAAGACATGCTGTTAGGTAATTTGGACATTCTTAATTCTCCCTCAGCGTACCTGAACAGGGGCCGGAGTGTAGCGACTAGGGGATTTTCACAGTAATTTGATGGCAGTGTTAATGTAAGCGAAAATAATAAAGATTATTATTATAATGCAGAAGGAGGCCATTTGGCCCATTGACTCTGCACTAAGCCTTTGAAAGAGCACTCTTACCCATGTTCACTCCCACACATCCACCCTGGCCCATCCCCGTAACCCCACAACCTAACCTGCACATCCCTGGAGACTACGGGGCAATTTAGCATGGCTAATCCACCTAACACACACTTCTCTGGACTGAGACAGGGAACCGGAGAACCCGAATGAAACCCACGCAGACACGGACAGAATGCACAGAGCAGTGGCCCAAGGTTGGAATTGAACCCAAGTCCCTGGCGCTGTGATGCAGTAGTGCTAACCACTGTACCGCCCCTTGGAATGACTGGCACAAACTCAGAAGATGATCATTTTTTTCACAGTGATTTATTGCGATCTGGAATGTACTGACTGAAAAGGTGGTAAATAGCAATATTTTTCAGTGCAGTAGGAAGAGCAGGCAAGTAGGACTAATTGGAGAGCTGTTTCAAAGTGCCAGCACAGAGATGGACCCAATGGTCTCTTTTTGTTCTGCATTATTCTATGTAATGTACTGCCCCTCGAACACCTCCAATTTAAAATTCTCATCCGTGCTTAAAATTCCTGCCAGGCTTTTTCAATTTTTGTATATGTTTTAATGTGATCACCTCGAATTCTTCTAGATTCTAAGGAAAATAGATATAGCCGACTCGATCTCGCCTCATTAAACAATCCCTTCTTCCTACACATCAGTCTACTGAAACTCCGCTGCTCTCCTTATGCAAGACTATCCTTCTAAGAAAAAGAAACCAAAACTGTACAGAGTACATGCATGGTTTCACCAAGGCTCTAGATAATTGTAGCAATACTTCATTACTCTTTGCAGTAAAGGCAAACAGGCCAATTGCTTCCTTAATTACTTGCAATACCGACATGTTAACTTTCTGTTATTTGTGAACAAGGACACCCAAGTCCCTCAAAATACCAACATATTTCAGTCTTCCATCATTTAAAAGATCTCTATCGCTTCTTATAAACTGGGACTTCACAATTCCCCCACCTATAATTATAATAATCTTTATTGTCACAAGTAGGCTTATATTAACCCTGCAATGAAGTTACTGGAAAAAGCTCCCAGTCGCCACATTCCGGCACCTGTTCAGGAACATGGAGGGAGAATTCAGAATGTCCAAATTACCTAACAGCACATCTTTCAGGATTCATATTTCATTTGTCATCTTCTTGTCACTCACATAACCTTCTCTGTATCCCTTTACAGCCTCTTTGTGGCCTCCCACAGTTTGCTTTCCCACCTGACTTTGCATCGTCAGCAAACTTGGATTATATTACACCTGATCTCTTCATCTATGTCATTGACAGATTGTAAATAGCTTCTCAATCTACTTTAGCCAACTTTATCACTGGGAAACATGGCGGAAAAATGCCTCCCCAAGGAGCTGGGGCAGCAAGGTGATACAGTGGTTAGCACTGCTGCTTCATAGTGCCAGGGGCCTGGATTCAATTCCGGCCTTGGGCGACTGTTTGTGTGGAGTTTGCACATTCTCCCCGTTTCTGTGCGGGTTTTCTCTGGGTACTCCACTATCCTCCCACAGTCCAACAGTTGGGTGGATTTGCCATACAAAAATTGCCCTTTATTGTCAAAAGATGTGCAGGTTAGGTGGGGTTACAGGGATAGGGCGAGAGAGTGGACCTAGGTAGAGTGCTCTGGGGCGGCACAATGGTTAGTACTGCTGACTCACAGCGCCAGGGACCCCGGTTCAATACCGACCTCGGGTTGCTCTCTGTGGAGTTTGCACTTTCACTCTGTCTGCGTGGATTTCCTCCGGGGGCTCCAGTTTCCGCCCATAGTCCAAAGATGTGCAGGTTAGTGGATTGGCCGCGCTAAATTGCCCTGCTTAGTGTCCAAAGGTTATGTGGGGTTACAGGGATAGAGTGGGGGAGTGGGCCTGTGTGGGGTGCTCTTTCGGAGAGTCGGTGCAGCCTTGATGGGCCGAATGGCCTTTCTGTACTGTAGGGATTCTATGATTCTGTGTCTTTTAGCTAAGTGAGTAATAAGGCAATAAATAAGGCAACGGCTAGATTGAGTCCAAGGAATGATCCTGTCATTGTTTAGATGAATCACAGGTGCATATAGTTACCTATATCCTTCTTCCCCATCCTCAACAGATAACTGTCTGAACTCTTCGTACATCTTCTTGTTGAAATGATCTCTTAGGAAGAATGACCAGAATCGGAAGAGTGTGTTCATTTCCTGAGACTGCCCTATTCCCAACCTCTTGCGTTCTGTAAGTGAGAAAACAAGGAATCAAAAGGCGAAGCAAACAGCAGAGCAATGACAATATCAGATATCTGGAAATTAACCACATCTGGGAGACACATCTTAACAATCTGAACCACGGGAAGCTCACAGGATTGACGCATCACATTACAAACTTGGAAAATGTGTGTTTAATTTAAAATGTGCACCTTCTATAATTGGGTTTCTTATGTTATTTGAGATTGAAAGGATAGCCACAAAGGCAACAATACAAATCCTAGAGAATCCGGTGAACCATTTCTCCCTGTGCAGCAACATTTGCATTGCCAACTCTCTGCAAGAGAGACAACACACATCTGGGAGATGGTGTTCAGCTGATGGAAACTAGATCCCAATTTGAAATTGCCCCAATGGATCTGCTTACACCTTGCAGGATTTATTGGGTTGCCTCTCCGTTTTCGCCCATCCTCTCATGGAGCACCATACCTCTTGCTGAGACACTGCTAGCCTCACCCATGTCACCAGTGTATCATGTGTGAGCCTAAGCAGTGACTGTGGACATGCTACCCCTCTGTGGCAACTCCACAACTCAAGCCCAATCATTATCCTTATCCAATGTCCATACAAAGATCGTCAAATAGCTAGCAGGAATTGCAACTGATTTCCTCACCACTCCTGCCCCAAGCCCAGAAAGACTATCATAGTCTCCAAGATTGTTCCACTTGAGTCGGTTTAGTCAGCAAGAGCCAAGGTTCAAGCCCAGCGAGTTGCGGTCTGGGTGGCTGATTGGCACCTTGTGTGTCCTTGAAGTACTAGAGATGTTGCTATGAAGATAGTCAACAAAAAATTGTATTTATAGAGCACCTTCAAAGTAATAAATTGTCACAAGGTGCTTCACAGGAGCATTATAAAACAAAATGTGACATCCAGCCACATCAGGAAATGCTGGGTCAGATGACCAAAAGTTAGTCAAAGAGACATGTTTTTTAAAAATAAATTTAGAGTACCCAATTCATTTTTCCAATGAAAGGGGCAATTTAGCGTGTTCAATCCACCTACCCTGCACATCTCTGGGTTGTGGGGGCGAAACCCACGCAAACACGGGGCGAATGTGCAAACTCCACACGGACAGTGACCCAGAGCCGGGATCGAACCTGGGACCTCGGCGCCATGAGACTGCAGTGCTACCACTGCGCCACCGCGCTGCCCTAAAGAGACATGTTTTAAGGAGCATCTTAAAAGAGGAAAGGGAGATAGTTAAGGTTTAGGGAGGGAAATCTAAAGCTTAGAGAACTAAATGCGCAGGACTGATTAATAAGAGGGATGTCAAAAAATCAGAATTAGATGAACACCAAAATCTCAGACGGGGGGGGGGGATATATATACAGTGATGGTGGGAGGTGTGGTGTTCGCGGGATTACTTTAGGAGGCTGTCAAGGTTCAACAAAAACGAAGAGCGTTATTCAGATGTTAATACTACAGGCTGCGATGCTATACTGCCCAGTTATCCTCGCAAACGGCCGATGACATCGCACAAGCATTCACATATAATGCCTCTATTCAGCTGCAAGGGTGCTGGTAAGGAATCACTTAAAATACTATGAATACACAACATTTCCTCCCCCTTTAAATCAAACTTGCCCCAACACTTTAAACAGTATAACACAATCAATCAATTAACAGTCAATAAGTCAGACACTTTGGAGGTTGTTGTTCCCTTGTCAGCAAGCCTCAGCATCTGCTTCCAAGTACTTGCTGCAACCTCTATGTCTTTTCCTTGGTTTGAACGCCGTCAGCGGTTGTTTTAACTGGAGTCAAAGTTATGATCGGAGGTTGACTCAGTGTTTGGCTGTTGAGGTACAGTTTGTGTCAGGTGTTTTGGGAAGGTCCAGGTCACGTCTCAGCACAGCTGGATTTCGACTCGTCGTTTCTGCCTCTGGTGAATTGATTGGTCACCAAACGTTGATCCGCATGCCTCCTCCAAATTACATCCTCTCGGACTTAGACGGTGTAGGAGAATGGTCTGGTCTGCACTATGATGGTGGCAGGAATCCATTTTACACCTGTAGTATAGTTTCTTGCCAGAACATCTTGTCCCTGACGAAAAACACATCTTGCTTTGTTTTGCCGCCGTATGACCTGATCCTGTTGCTTTTTCTGGAGGACTTATTTTGTCTCTGGTGGTCTTAGTAAGTCGCATGCTGTACATAGTTGATGCTTAACCATTAGCAAGACTGGAGAAACTTGGGTTGTTGAGGGAGCAGGAATTGATTCAAGCTTTTGGTCAATAAACCTTGATCTTTGGTTACGTTTAACATGTGCTTTTTTGTTTGCACAAAACATTCAGCTCATCCATTTGTAGGAGGATGGTATGGTGCAGACCTTGCGCGTTGTATTCCATTCTCCTTCAAGAAGTTTTCAAACTCTTGAGATATAAACTGTTGTCCATCATCACTCACCAATCTGAAGATTTCTCTCAATTCCTCGAATGTCTTCTCCAATGACAACTTCTGGCCATTTTGAATGAGCATCAACTAGAATGAGATACATGCGCCCTTCAAATGGTCCTGCGTAATTAATTTGTACCCATTGCCAAGCCTCTTCTGGCCATGTCCGCCGCTGCAACGGTGCTAAAGGCTGCAGGATTTGCACTTTCGTGCAAGACAAATATATTCTTCTTTCTCTATTTCAGTATCTAAACCAGGTCAGCACAAATAGCTCCTCACTATCTTCTTCTTTCTCCCAATACCACAATGGCTTTTGTGTAATTGGTTCAATACAGGTTTTTGTAATTTTATGACTCTCATTCCCCAGAGGAGACATCCTGCCTATATGGGTAGCGTTAGTCTTCAGGTGGAATACGGCTTTAACTCAGGGTTTACTCCTGAGGTCTTGCCTCAAAGCACCATGTCCATTTCCTCAGAAAAGAGTGGGTCACCTAGGCTGTACGCCTTTACTTGCCCTGTGGTTATAGGAATATTATCTACCTACCTGCTTGAATTAGAAAATGTTTCAACACAAACTACAGAATCCCTGCAATGCAGGAGGCGACCATTCAGTACACTGAGTCTGCACTGACTCTCTGAAAGAGCATTCTACCTCGGCCCACTCCAATGCCCTATTGATCACAGCCAATTCACCTAACCTGAACATCTTTGAATTACTTATCAACAGGCTACCTGGTAAAGGGAACTGGAAAGACTATTTGTATTAGCATGAAGACTTGGCTGATGATATTTGATTGTATACATGTGTGCCAACAACAGCAACTAGCCTTTAAGCATTTTGCCTGACTCACTTCTTTGATTATCAACTTTACTGAGATACTCTTCATACTGCCCACATCCCTGTTGAAAACAATGGGCGTGATTCTCCGCAAATGCGGAGAGTCGTGAAGGCTGCCGTGAAACTGGCCGTGTTTCACGGCAGCCTCCGCGCCCCCTCCCGGGACCCGATTCTGCTCCCCGGTCGGGGCTAGCAGCGGGGCCCCGTGAACCTCGGCATCGCAGGCTTAGCGAACTTCGCTAAGCCCGCGCGCCAAGGGTAACGGCGGCTGACGCGCACGATGACGTCAGCCGCGCATGCGCGGATTGGACGGCTCCAACCCGCGCATGCGCGGATGACGTCATCATGCATATGCGTGAAACCCGCGCATGCGCGGGCTGTCATGCCCCTCAGCCGCCCCGCGGACTGAGCCAGCGGGGCGGCGGAGGAACAAAGAGTGCGCGGGATTCGGACCCTCTGCCCGCGATCGGTGCGGCCGTGCCAATCGGTGCCATGGTTCTCCAGAACGGCACATTGCGGCCGTTTTCACGAACGGTGAGAGCAGGTGTGTTTGCGTTCGTGAAAACGGCCGTAAAGGCCTGGGAACTCAGCCCATCGGATAGGGGAGAATCGCTGTTCGCCGTAAAAAAAACGGCGAGCAGCGATTCGTGTCGTGGGGGAGAGAGAATAGCGGGAGGTCAGGAAAAATGTCGGGAAGCCCCTCTCGCTATTCTCCGACCCGTCGTGGGGGGCGGAGAATCGCGCCCAATGTCCTGTTTCATCAGTTTTCCTAAGACCGGATTTGGAATCTGTCATGAGGCTTACTCCAGCCCAATTTAACCGGATCTTTTTCCAACAACGTTCTTCCAATCAGTGCCGGATAATTTCCTTTGACTAAGTGCAAGGAGAAATCTGCCATCTGCCCATTCAATAGTACTCTTACATCAACATGACCCCTCAACAGAACCACTTCTCCAGTGTAAATTTTGACACTAACTTCAAGGGTTTCAGAGAGATATATCAGTTTTTCTTTGTAAATAGTCTCCAACACCAGTGGGACCGCTGCCTCAGTATCCACCTCCATCAACCATCTATACTGGCTGTTCAGTGGAGAGTACCCATTTGTAGCACCAGCAATAGCTAATACATTGAACAACAACCCATCTAGGTCTTCAGACTGTGAATCGAATCTCTCCTCAAATCATTTTTGGACTACATGGAACCTTTTCCGGTTTGCCATTTAATTTATTCAGCTCTTCCTTTTTGCAACTTTTACCTGAAGTTTGTTTCTTTTTCCAACATGCGCGTGTTCAATGTGGTCCTTTTGCCCAATTTCTTAATGATGTCCAAGTATCATCAATCTGCTGCTGAATGTCCAATTTTAGCACACCTATGGCACGTGCAAGTGTTTGATTTTGGGTTTCAGCCAATACCGTGTGAATTTTTGTATTTGAACTCAAACTTTTGAGCTTCTTTGGCTGCTAATTCCATTGGATACAGCAACTTCCAAGGCTTTCTTTGAAGTCATGTTGCTTTTGGTTAGCAAGCGCTTTTGAATTGCCTCGCTCCTTAACCCACAGGCTAGTCTATCTCGAATGGTATTGTTTAATACATGTCCGAATTCACGGTATTCAGACAATCTTTTCAGTGTAGCTACAAACTGCAAACAATTCCCCTTCTTGTTGCTTTCACTTATGAAACCTAAGTCTTTCTGCGATGATTAGAGATTTTGGCAAATGGTAGACCTGGAAAGTTTCCACTATTTCTTCATAGGTTTTGTGCCTGGCTTTCTGGCAGCATACCCCTAATGCTTCCCCCTTCATAATGCTCAGGAATGCTGGGGCTTTTATATTTACCGCTATCTTGTTAGCTTGACCTAAATAATCAAACCATTCTGTATACCAGCTCCATCGTTCTGTATTCTCATCAAACGGTCCAACGGCCCCAAAAACATGCACCAATTTCTCCATGGAGCGACCTGCACGTGCACAATGTGCCATGAATTTTTTGCACTACGTTGCTTCCTTTCTCCCAAAACAGGGCACAACCAGAGCTCAGCCTGTTTCTCTGTGTGCTTTACAACGCCTCCAACTCTAAACGTGTTGTTGCAGAGCAATTGCTACTCACGACTACAGAGTTTGTTTCAGGCAGAGTGCATGGCGAACCTCTCTCCAAAGTTATTGTATTTGAATTTTCAGCGTTTCCTTCCGGGTGGCTGTAATCGTTGTGCGACTCTCTTGTCACCAGTTTTTGCGTGGCAACGATTTTCATTATTGTTTTTTCTTCTGTGATCGTTCGAGTGACATTGTTTGACTTCCTTGTCGCCAGTCTTTTTGTGTGGTGCTTGCAGAATTGATTTTAGGAGACTGTGGAGGTTGCAACAAAAACTAAGAGCTTTACTCAGGAGATGTTAACACTATGGGCTGCTATGTTACACTACCCAGTTACTTGCACAGTCAATCCAATGACTTCACAAGCATTCAAGTGTCCCTGTTCAGCTGCGGGTAAGGAATTACTGAAAATACTATAAATACACAACAGGAGGGACGAAGCTATTAAGATGAATTGAAAGAAAATGCTGGAAATTTCAAAATTAAAACATTGCTTTACCAAGAGGGTGAGCAAGGCTTTGGTGCAAGGTAGGACATGGGCAAGAGTCTAATGACCTCAAGATTGCAGCTGGCAGTATGTGGGAGACCAACCAGAAGTGTGTTGGCACAGCCAAATCTATAGGCCTCGCAAATGCATGAATGAGGGTTTCAGCAGCAGATGAAGTGAGGCACAGGTGAAGTATGGAGGTGGGAACAGAAGGTCTTAGTGACGGTGCGAACAAGTTCGTAAGCTCATCTCAGGGCAAAGCACGATACCAAGATTGCAAACAGTCTGGTTTAGTTTCAGACAGCTGCAAGGGAGAGGGAGACAGTAGCTCAGGAATAGTTGGGGTGGGGACCGAAAACAACGGTTTCAGTTCTCGCAACAATTAATTGGAGGAAATTATTGAGCATGTTGAAGTAGGGCTTGATGTCAGAACTCCTAACACCTACCGTTCAGGCATCTCCTGCGGAACTTGTGATAAACATGTTGTGTGAATCCGTTCTCCTTCAGCAATTCGTGTGAGGGATGTTGGAACTTGGGAAGAGACTGTGGGGTGCAACCGTAGCTTCCAGCGATCGGGATTCCCTCTGACGGGCTGGCATTGGAGCTGCCACAAAACACAAAATATACTGAACACCCAGTAAAATGGCAACACAAGTCTTAAAATTTTTATAATTGTGGGTTGTTACTCAAATTATCCACTGCCACACATTAGCATGAAGCTCAGTTTCTAGTGACCCCTTCGCTTTACTGCTGCACCAGATGTTTATCCCCTTAAAGTGATGTGGTCATTACTCCTCCACCTTTTTACTCTTCTGATGCTGCCACAGGCTTGACTCCTCCTTAAATAAGCCTGTAGCTTCCCTTGCCCCTCTCCTGGCATTCTCAGTCAAGGTCAGTCGAGGCACACAATGCTGCTGCCTTACAAGCAGCAACTCCAACTGCTCTCATCTAACCTCCTGTCCAGTACGCTGGCTACAGACTGACCTTGCCACCTTTGCTCTGTTAACTCATGGTTCAGTGCTGACCGTCTGCACAAGGCCAGTGGGAACAGCTACCGCCACCCCATCTCACCTCTCACTGCAGACGTTTTACTCACAGATGAACAAAGCCTTTGCAATCCATGAACTTATTGTGGATGATTGTACTGACTTTATGTCTACTTGGAAACCTAGCTGAGAGATGATAACCCCCCCAACTCAAGGCACCACTTTCCTTGGCTAGACCATCGTTGTGGGAACATGGCTGTACTCAAAAAATCACACCCAGGTACGTCCCCCTACTCATCTGGCACTTAGTTGTACTTTGAGCATCTCACTTTGTCCAGCCCCCTCAAAAATTATTTAAAATCTTGGTTCTTTATCACCCAAAGTACAATGCCAACGTTCTCATTTAGGTATCTTCTCTGGTTTCCTCTCAGTCTTCGCACCGAACGATTCTCACGCTCATTGACTTCAACCTTGTTCCGCAGGGTTCAATACTGGGACCTTTGCTGTCCGTAGTATATATAAATGGTATGGAGAAAAATGTAACTGGTCTGATTAGTAAGTTTCCAGACGACACAAAGGTTGATGGAATTGCAGATAGTGATGAGGACTGTCAGAGGATACAGCAGGATTTAGATCGTTTGAAGACTTGGGCAGAGAGATGGCAGATGGAGTTTAATCAGGACAAATGTGAGGTAATGCATTTTGGAAGGTCTAATGCAGGTAGGGAATATACAGTGAATGGTAGAACCCTCAAGAGTATTGACAGTCAGAGAGATCTTGGTGTACAGGTCCACAGGTCACTGAAAGGGACAACACAGGTGGAGAAGATAGTCAAGAAGGCATATGGCATGCTTGCCTTCATTGACCGGGGCATTGGGTATAAAAATTGGCAAGTCATGTTGCAGCTGCATAGAACCTTAGTTAGGCCACATTTGGAGTAGTGTTCCATTGTGGCCGCCACACTACCAGAAGGATGTGGAGGCTTTAGAGGGTGCAGAAGAGATTTACCAGGATGTTGCCTGGTATGGAGGGCATTAGCTATGAGGAGAGGTTGAATAAACTTGGTTTGTTCTCACTGGAACAAAGGAGGTTGAAGGGCGACCTGATAGTGGTCTACAAAATTATGAGGGGCATGGACAGAGTGGATAATAAGAGACTTTTTCCCAGGGTAGCGGGGTTAATTATTAGGGGGCATAGGTTTAAGGTGTGAGGGGCAAGGTTTAGAGGAGATGTACGAGGCAAGTTTTTTTTACACAGAAGGTAGTGGGTGCCTGGAACTCGCTGCCGGAGGAGGTGGTGGAAGTAGGGACGATAGCGATGTTTAAGGGGCATCTTGACAAATACATGATAGGATGGGAATAGAGGGATACGGACCCTCTAGAAGATTTTAGTTTAGACGGGCAGCATGGTCAGCGCAGTCTTGGAGGGCCAAAGGGTCTGTTTCTCTGCTGCACTTTTTTTTGTTCTTTGTTCAACCTCCATTCCATTCTCCCTCTTGAGTTCACCACCTCTTACCCTCCCTCAGTCTCTCCCTACATCTAAACTCCTCAGCCCACGTGCATCGCCACTCCCTTGACCTCATTGAATCATAAAATTCTTAAGGGCCTTGATATGGGAGGTGCTGAGAAAATGTTTCCTTGAGTGGAGAATCTGGAGCAAGGGGTCACAGCCTCAGAATGAGCGATTAAGGATTGAAACAAGGAGCAATTTCTTCATTCTAAAGGCTGTGAATCTGAAATATTCAAGCCAGGAGAGGAGTGATGCTCAGTCAGTAAATTTATCAAGATAAATCGATAGATTTTTTGGGTATTAAGGGAATTATGGGATATGGGACAGTGCAGAAAGGTTGAAAATTCAGTCCTGATCGTGTTCATTTGTTGGACTAGGATTGATGGGCCAACTGGTCTGCTCCAGCAACTATTTCTTATGTTCTTGCACCTCGCCACCCCCAAACCATTAATCAGAGATAAGACCACCTCCACCCCTTTGCTGCTCATAAGAATAGCCTAAACTCCTGGATTAGTGACAAATATCCTTCTATTCAAAACTGGCACAGGAATGTATCCTCATGGAATTTTTGACATATGTTCTCCACTCTAAATCCAATGAATTTAGGTGACCCCTGTATTAAATTCATAGGCACATCTTCGGCTGACTTTCTCCTGTTGGGCTTTTGATGAGAGAATTCATTTCATTTCAATTCAATTTAATTCACTTCGTTGTTAGTCTCAATCGCTGTACTTCGCGGTGTACGACCCGTCTTGTTATCCCTCTGCATTAATATGATCTTGCCCTCTTTTCCCCACTTACTGTGGTATCTCGTTGTTGGATTGATCTGGCATTTAAGCTCGAGACTGGTCCCTCAAATGTCCTGTTCCGAAATCTGTTCTGTACTGTTCTGCTTGTATTTACTCTGTCTGTACCCGTTTTACACCTATTCTTGTTGTTGGTTGCATTTTTTTTTAAATGGGGAGAAAACCTAATAAAATATATTCAAAAAAATACTATTTCCACCAATATAATTCCTCCTCTCCAAATCCTACCTCCTTTGGTACCCGTCCCTGGAAAAAACTCTCTCCAATTCACTAAGAACTGCACCATCAAGTCACAATTCTTCAGCCTTTGGTCCTCTGTTCACCTCGGCATTTCTGCACCTACTGATCTACACAACCACACTCTCACCTCCACTTTGATGCCATAGTCCCCAGTAAAAACATTACGCTCTCTCTCACCCAGGACATCCTCCCTGGTACAGCTCTCATATTTCCGCTCCCACACGTCAAGAAAAGTAGCCTCGAACTGATATGGCAGAAAGTAGGTTTTGTCTTCACTGTCAACCTCAACTTTTTTTGACACTGTCAAGGAATGTGAGCATCATTGGTTAGGCCAGCAAATGTTGCTCATCTCCAACTACCCTTAAGGTGCACCTTCTTGAACTGCTGGATTGAGGATTTTAACCCAGCAACAGCAAAGAGGCGATTAAAATAATATCTGGTCCTGCGCTCAGCTGAGAAAACCGTTTACTATTCCAGGATCACACAGAAGGAAAAGTTAAATGCCAATTTTTTTTCTCTATTGCAAGTAGCCGTATGAAATCGGCAACCCTCTTTCCTCCAACAATAAGTGCAAAGATCTCATGAACTCTGGCACTAACATTGAGACCACCCAATTTCTGCCCTTCCACTTACCTCACTTCCTTTAGTCAACCGGGCCAAACTTCTGCCAAATAATCCCCCCCCAAGCCCTCGACTCGGATCTTCCTCAGTTTCGCTCATCTCCCCTCGAGTCCCTCTCGTAGCTCATGTTGTACATTAGACCTACCTCTATGTGGCGCGATGCTCTGGATTTTTCAACCAAACCTTTCTACATCTCTTTCCTCCTTGAAGACGCTCCTTGAAAGCTAGCTCTTGGACCAAGATTTGGCTCACCTAACCTAATAGATCCTTCTGTGGCAATCATTCATATTTTGTTTTATAGTGTCCACAGAATGTCTTGGGACATTTAATTGCAATAAAGGTGCCGCATAAAAACAAGTTGTTACTTTCCCATTTCAACCTGTTCTTAAACATTCATAACTGAACTTACACATAGCCTGCTCCACTAAACAAACTCTCAATGAAGCAATTCCACTCAATAACAATACGAGACACCAACTACACTGACAAAGGACTGTAACATTACCGAAATCCCCCCCACTGTAATATTACTGAGATATCCCTGCTCACTGTAACACTACCCTGAGATCAATCGTCACGTAACACTACCCTCAGATCCACCCTTACTGTAACATAACCGAGATCCTAGTCACTGTAACATCACCCGGAGATCCCCATCACTGTAACATTACCCTGACATCCACCCTGAGTGTAACATCACAATGAGATCCCGCTCAGTGCAAGATCACCCTGAGATCTCCCCTCACTGTAACATTACCCTGAGATCTCCCCTCACTGTAACATTACCCGGAGATCTCCACTCACTGTAACATTCCCCTGAGATCTCCCCTCACTGTAACATTACCCTGAGATCTCCCCTCACTGTAACATTACCCGGAGCTCTCCCCTCACTGTAACATTACCCGGAGATCTCCCCTCACTGTAACATTACCCGGAGATCTCCCCTCACTGTAACATTACCCTGAGATTCCCCCTCACTGTAACATTACCCTGAGACTCCCCCCTCACTGTAACATTACCCTGATATTCCCCCTCACTGTAACATTACCCTGAGATTCCCCCTCACTGTAACATTACCCTGAGATCCCTCCTCACTGTAGATGCCCCCTCACTGGAACATCACCCTGAGATCTCGCCTCACAGTAACATTACCCCGAGTTCACCCCTCACAGTAACATTACCCTGACATCCCTCCTGTGTAACATTACCCTGACATCCCTCCTGTGTAACAATACCGAGATCCCTCCTCATTGTAGCATTTCCCTGAGATCTCCCCTCACTGTAACATTACCCTGAGATCCGCCCTCACTGTAACATTACCCAGAGATCTCCCCTCACTGTAACATTACCCTGAGATTCCACCTCACTGTAACATTACCCCGAGATTCCCTCATTGTAACATTACCCTGAGATCCCTCCTCACTGTAACATTATCCTGAGATCCCTCCTCATTGTAACATTACCCTGAGATCGCCCCTGACTGTAACATTACCCTGAGATCCCTCCTCAGTGTAACATTACCCTGAGATTCCCCCTCACGAACATTACCCTGAGACTCCCCATTTACTGTAACATCATCCGGAGATCCCTCCTCACGGTAACATTTCCCTGAGATTCCCCCTCACTGTAACATTACCCGGTGATCACCCCTCACTGTAACATTACCCCGAGATCTCCCCTCACTGTACCATACCCTGAGACTCCCCCCTCACTGTAACATTACCCTGAGATCGCCCCTCACTGTACCATACCCTGAGACTCCCCCCACACTGTAACATTACCCTGAGATCCCCTCACTGTAACATTACCCTAAGATCTCCCCTCACTGTAACCAAACCCTGAGATCTCCCCTCACTGTAACCTTACCCTGAGACTCCGCCCTCACTGTAACATTACCCTGAGATCCCCCCTCATTGTAACATTACCCTGAGATCCCTCCTCATTGTAACATTACCCTGAGATCGCCCCTCACTGTACCATACCCTGAGATCCCGCCTCACTAGCATTACCCTGAGATCCCCCCTCACTGTAACATTACCCCGAGATCCCCCCTCACTGTAACATTATCCTGAGATCCCCCCTCATTGTAACATTACCCTGAGATCCCTCCTCATTGTAACATTACCCTGAGATCCCTCCTGTTTAACATTATCCGGAGATCCCTCCTCACTGTAACATTACCCTGAGATCTCCCCTCACTGTAACATTACCCTGAGATCCCTCCTCACTGTAGATGCCCCCTCACTGGAACATCACCCTGAGATCTCGCCTCACAGTAACATTACCCTGAGTTCACCACTCACAGTAACATTACCCTGACATCCCTCCTGTGTAAAATTACCCTGAGATTCCCCCTCACTGCAACATTACCCTGAGATTCCCTCCTCACTGCCCGAGATCCCTCCTCACTGTAACATTACCCCGAGATCCCTCCTCACTGTAACATTACCCCGAGATCCCTCCTCACTGTAACATTACCGAAATTCCCTCCTCACTGTGACATTACTCCGAGATTCATCCTCACTGTAACATTACCGAGACTCCCCCCTCACTGTAACATTACCCCGAGATCCCTCCTCACTGTAACATTACCCTGAGATACCACCTCACTGTAACATTACGCTGAGATTCCACCTCACTGTAACATTACCCGGAGATCCTTCCTCACTGTAACATTACCCTGAGACTCCCTCCTCACTGTAACATTACCCTGAGACTCCCCCCTCACTGTAACATTACGCTGAGATTCCACCTCACTGTAACATTTCCCTGAGATTCCCCCTCACTGTAACATTACCCTGATATTCCCCCTCACTGTAACCTTAACCTGAGATTCCCCCTCACTGTAACCTTACCCTGAGACTCCCCCCTCACTGTAACATTACTCTGAGACTCCCCCCTCACTGTAATATTACCGAGATCCCTCCTCTCTGTAGATGCCCCCTCACTGGAACATCACCCTGAGATCTCGCCTCACAGTAACATTACCTCGAGTTCACCCCTCACAGTAACATTACCCTGACATCCCTCCTGTGTAACAATACCGAGATCCCTCCTCATTGTAACATTTCCCTGAGATCTCCCCTCACTGTAACATTACCCTGAGACTCCCCCCTCACTGTAACATTTCCCTGAGATTCCCCCCTCACTATCACATTACCCCGAGACTCCCCCCTCACAGTAACATTACCCTGAGATCCCTACTCACTGTAACATTACCCCGAGATCGCCCCTCACTAACATTACCATGAGATCTCCCCTCACTGTACCGTACCCTGAGATCCCACCTGAATGTAACATTACCCTGAGATCCCTCCTCACTGTAACATTTCCCTGAGATTCCCCCCTCACTGTAACATTACCCTTTGATCGCCCCTCACTAACATTACCCTGAGATTCCCCCTCACTGTAACATTACCGAGATTCCCCCTCACTGTAACATTACCCCGAGATCGCGTCTCACTAACATTACCCTGAGATTCGCCCTCACTGTAACATTACCCTGAGACTCCCCCCTCACTGTAACATTACCCTGAGATTCCACCTCACTGTAACATTTCCCTGAGATTCCCCCTCACTGTAACATTACCCTGAGACTCCCCCCTCACTGTAACATTACCCTGATATTCTCCCTCACTGTAACATTACCCCGAGATCCCTCCTCACTGTAACATAGCCTTAAATTGAGGGGTAATAGATATAGGACAGAGGTCAGAGGTGGGTTTTTTTACGCAAAGAGTGGTGAGGCCGTGGAATGCTCTACCTGCAACAGTAGTGAACACGCCAACATTGAGGGAATTAAAAAATTTATTGGATAAGCATATGGATGATAAGGGCATAGTGTAGGTTAGATGGTCTTTAGATTTTTTCCATGTCGGTGCAACATCGAGGGCCGAAGGGCCTGTACTGCGCTGTATCGTTCTATGTTCTATTACACTGAGATCCCTCCTCACTGTAACATTACCGAAATTCCCTCCTAACTGTGACATTACCCCGAGATTCATCCTCACTGTAACATTACCGAGACTCCCTCCTCACTGTAACATTACCCCGAGATCCCTCCTCACTGTAACATTACCCCGAGATCGCCCCTCACTAACATTATCCTGAGATTCCCCCTCACTGTAACATTACCCCGAGACTCCCCCCTCACTGTAACATTACCCTGAGATTCCCCCTCACTGTAACATTACCCTGATATTTCCCCTCACTGTAACATTGCCCTGAGATTCCCCCTCACTGTAACATTACCCGGAGACTCCCCCTCATTGTAACATTACCCTGAAATCCCACCTCAGTATATCCTTACCCTGAGATTCCCCCTCACTGTAACCTTACCCTGAGACTCCCCCCTCACTGTAACATTACCGTGAGATCCCTCCTCACTGTAGATGCCCCCTCACTGGAACATCCCCCTGAGATCTCGCCTCACAGTATTACCCCGAGTTCACCCCTCACAGTAACATTACCCTGACATCCCTCCTGTGTAACAATACCGAGATCCCTCCTCATTGTAACATTTCCCTGAGATCTCCCCTCACTGTAACATTAGCCTGAGATCCGCCCTCACTGTAACATTACCCTGAGATCGCCCCTCACTGTAACATTACCCAGAGATCGCCCCTCACTGTAACATTATCCTGAGATTCCCCCTCACTGTAACATTACCCTGAGATCCCCCCTCACTGTAACATTACCCAGAGATTCCCTCATTGTAACATTACCCTGAGATTCCTCCTCACTGGAACATTATCCTGAGATCCCTCCTCATTGTAACATTACCCTGAGATCGCCCCTGACTGTAACATTACCCTGAGATCCCTCCTCAGTGTAACATTATCCTGAGATTCCCCCTCACTAACATTACCCTGAGACTCCCCATTCACTGTAACATTATCCGGAGATCCCTCCTCACGATAACATTACCCTGAGACTCCCCCCTCACTGTAACATTACCCTGAGATCGCCCCTCACTGTACCATACCCTGAGACTCCCCCCTCACTGTAACATTACCCTGAGATCCCCTCACTGTAACATTACCCTGAGATCTCCCCTCACTGTAACCTTACCCTGAGATCTCCCCTCGCTGTAACCTTACCCTGAGACTCCGCCCTCACTGTAACATTACCCAGAGATCCCCCCTCATTGTAACATTACCCTGAGATCCCTCCTCATTGTAACATTACCCTGAGATCGCCCCTCACTGAACCATACCCTGAGATCCCCCCTCACTAGCATTACCCTGAGATCCGGCCTCACTGTAACATTACCGAGATCCCCCTCACTGTAACATTTCCCGGAGATCCCTCCTCACTAACATTACCCTGAGTTCACCCCTCACAGTAAAATTACCCTGACATCCCTCCTGTGTAACATTACCCTGAGATCCCCCCTCACTGTAACATTACCCTGAGATCGCCCCTCACTGTAACATTACCCTGAGATCCCTCCTCAGTGTAAAATTACCCTGAGATTCCCCCTCACTGCAACATTACCCTGAGATTCCCTCCTCACTGTAACATTACGCCGAGATCCCTCCTCACTGTAACATTACCCTGAGATCCCTCCTCACTGTAACATTACCCTGAATTTCCCCCCTCACTGTAACATTACCCTGAGACTCCCCCTCACTGTAACATTACCCTGAGACTCCCCCCTCACTGTAACATTTCCCTGAGATTCCCCCCTCACTATCACATTACCCCGAGACTCCCCCCTCACAGTAACATTACCCTGAGATCCCTCCTCACTGTAACATTACCCCGAGATCGCCCCTCACTAACATTACCATGAGATCTCCCCTCACTGTACCGTACCCTGAGATCCCACCTGAATGTAACATTACCCTGAGATCCCTCCTCACTGTAACATTTCCCTGAGATTCCCCCCTCACTGTAACATTACCCTTTGATCGCCCCCTCACTAACATTACCCTGAGATTCCCCCTCACTGTAACATTACCGAGATTCCCCCTCACTGTAACATTACCCCGAGATCGCGTCTCACTAACATTACCCTGAGATTCGCCCTCACTGTAACATTACCCTGAGACTCCCCCCTCACTGTAACATTACCCTGAGATTCCACCTCACTGTAACATTTCCCTGAGATTCCCCCTCACTGTAACATTACCCTGAGACTCCCCCCTCACTGTAACATTACCCTGATATTCTCCCTCACTGTAACATTACCCCGAGATCCCTCCTCACTGTAACATAGCCTTAAATTGAGGGGTAATAGATATAGGACAGAGGTCAGAGGTGGGTTTTTTTACGCAAAGAGTGGTGAGGCCGTGGAATGCTCTACCTGCAACAGTAGTGAACACGCCAACATTGAGGGAATTAAAAAATTTATTGGATAAGCATATGGATGATAAGGGCATAGTGTAGGTTAGATGGTCTTTAGATTTTTTCCATGTCGGTGCAACATCGAGGGCCGAAGGGCCTGTACTGCGCTGTATCGTTCTATGTTCTATTACACTGAGATCCCTCCTCACTGTAACATTACCGAAATTCCCTCCTAACTGTGACATTACCCCGAGATTCATCCTCACTGTAACATTACCGAGACTCCCTCCTCACTGTAACATTACCCCGAGATCCCTCCTCACTGTAACATTACCCCGAGATCGCCCCTCACTAACATTACCCTGAGATTCCCCCTCACTGTAACATTACCCCGAGACTCCCCCCTCACTGTAACATTACCCTGAGATTCCCCCTCACTGTAACATTACCCTGATATTTCCCCTCACTGTAACATTACCCTGAGATTCCCCCTCACTGTAACATTACCCGGAGACTCCCCCTCATTGTAACATTACCCTGAAATCCCACCTCAGTATATCCTTACCCTGAGATTCCCCCTCACTGTAACCTTACCCTGAGACTCCCCCCTCACTGTAACATTACCGTGAGATCCCTCCTCACTGTAGATGCCCCCTCACTGGAACATCCCCCTGAGATCTCGCCTCACAGTAACATTACCCCGAGTTCACCCCTCACAGTAACATTACCCTGACATCCCTCCTGTGTAACATCATCCGGAGATCCCTCCGCACGGTAACATTTCCCTGAGATTCCCCCTCACTGTAACATTACCCTGAGACTCCCCCCTCACTGTAACATTAGCCTGAGATTCCCCCTCACTGTAACATTACCCCGAGATTCCCCCCTCGCTGTAACATTACCCGGAGACTCCCCCTCACTGTAACATTACCCTGAGACTCCCCCCTCACTGTAACATTTCCCTGAGATTCCCCCCTCACTGTAACATTACCCCGAGACTCCCCCCTCACTGTAACATTACCCTGAGATCCCTCCTCACTGTAACATTACCCCGAGATCGCCCCTCACTAACATTACCCTGAGATCTCCCCTCACTGTACCGTACCCTGAGATCCCACCTCAATGTAACATTACCCTGAGATCCCTCCTCACTGTAACATTTCCCTGAGATTCCCCCCTCACTGTAACATTACCCTGAGATCGCCCCTCACTAACATTACCCTGAGATCGCCCCTCACTGTAACATTACCTGAGACCCCACCCCCCTCACTGTAACATTACCCCAGGATCTCTCCTCACTGTAACATGACCCCGAGATCCCCCCTCACTGTAACATTATCCCGTGATCCCCCCTCACTGTAACATTACCCCGAGATCCCCCCTCACTGTAACATTACCCCGAGATCTCCCCTCCCTGTAACATTATCCTGAGTCAACCCCTAACTGTAACATTACCCCGAGATCCCCCCTCATCGTAACATTACCCTGAGATCCCCTCTCACTGTAACATTTTCCTGTGACTCCCCCCTCACTGTAACATTACCGAGACTCCCCCCTCACTGTAACTTACCCTGAGATCCCCCCTCACTGTAACATTACCCTGAGAACCCCCCTCACTGTAACATTATCCAGATATCCCCCCTCACTGTAACATTGCCCCTAGATCCCCCCTCACTGTAACATTAGCCTGAGATCCCTCCTCATTGTAACATTATCCTGAGATCCCCCCACTGTAACATTTCCCGGAGATTCCTCCTCACTGTAATATTACCCTGAGATCGCCCCTCACTGTAACATTACCGAGATCTCCCCTCACTGTAACATTACCCTGAGATCCGCCCTCACTGTAACATTGCCCTGAGATCCCCCCTCACTGTAACATTTCCCGGAGATCCCTCCTCACTGTAACCTTACCCTGAGACTCCCCCCACACTGTAACATTACCCTGAGACGCCCCCCTCACTGTAACATTACCCTGAGATCCCTCCTCGCTGTAGATGCCCCCTCACTGGAACATCACCCTGAGATCTCGCCTCACAGTCACATTACCCCGTGTTCACCCCTCACAGTAACATTACCCTGACATCCCTCCTGTGTAACATTACCCTGATATCCCTCCTCATTGTAACATTTCCCGGAGATCCCTCCTCACTGTAACATTATCCTGAGACCCCCCCTCACTGTAACATTATCCTGAGATCCCCCCTCACTGTAACATTATCCTGAGATCCCCTCTCACTGTAACATTATCCCGAGATCCCCCCTCACTGTAACATTACCCTGAGATCCGCCCTCACTGTAACATTATCCGGAGATCCCCCCTCACTGTAACATTTCCCAGAGATCCCTCCTCACTGTAACCTTACCCTGAGATCCCTCCTCATTGTAACCTTACCCTGAGATTCCCCCTCACTGTAACCTTACCCTGAGACTCCCCCCTCACTCTAACATTACCCTGAGACTCCCCCCTCACTCTAACATTACCCTGAGATCCCTCCTCATTGTATATGCCCCCTCACTGGAACATCACCCAGAGATCTCGCCTCACAGTAACAGTACCCCGAGTTCACCCCTCACAGTAACATTACCCTGACATCCCTCCTCATTGTAACATTTCCCTGAGATCTCCCCTCATTGTAACATTACCCCGAGATCCGCCCTCACTGTAACATCACCCAGAGATCTCCCCTCACTGTAACATTACCCTGAGATTCCCCCTCACTGTAACCTTACCCTGGGACACCCCCTCACTGTAACATTACCCTGAGATCCCTCCTCACTGTATATGCCCCCTCACTGGAACATCACCCAGAGATCTCCCCTCACTGTAACATTACCCTGAGATTCCCCCTCACTGTAACATTACCCCGTGATTCCCTCATTGTAACATTACCGAGATCCCTCCTCACTGTAACATTATCCCGAGATCCCCCCTCACTGTAACATTATCTGAGATCCCCCCTCACTGCAACATTACCCTGAGATATCCCCTCACTGTAACATTACCCTGAGATATCCCCTCACTGTAACATTACCCTGAGATCCCCCCTCGCTGTATCATCGAGATCTCCCCTCACTGTAACATTATCCTAAGACTCCCCCCTCACTGCAACATTACCCCGAGATCCCCTCTCACTGTAGCATTACATTGAGACTCCCCTCTCATTGTAACATTACCCTGAGATCCCCCCTCACTGTAACATTATCGAGATCTCCGTTGATTGTAACATTATCCTGAGATCCCTCCTGATTGTAACATTACCCTGAGATCGCCCCACACTGTAACATTACCCTGAGATCCCTCCTCATTGTAACATTACCCTGAAATCGCCCCACACTGTAACATTACCCTGAGATCCCTCCTCAGTGTAACATTACCCTGAGATTCCACCTCACTAACATTACCCTGAGACTCCCCCCCTCACTGTAATATTACCTGGTGATCACCCCTCATTGTAACATTACCCGGAGATCTCCCCTCACTGTAACCTTACCCTGAGACTCCGCCCTCACTGTAACATTACCGAGATCCCCCCTCATTGTAACATTACCCTGAGATCCCCCTCACTGTAACATTACCCTGAGATCTCCCCTCACTGTAACCTTACCCTGAGACTCCGCCCTCACTGTAACATTACCGAGATCCCCCCTCATTGTAACATTACCCTGAGATCCCTCCTCATGGTAACATTACCCTGAGATCTCCCCTCACTGTAACATTACCCCGAGATCCCCCCTCATCGTAACATTACCCTGAGATCCCCTCTCACTGTAACATTTTCCTGTGACTCCCCCCTCACTGTAACATTACCGAGACTCCCCCCTCACTGTAACTTACCCTGAGATCCCCCCTCACTGTAACATTATCCTGAGATCCCCCCTCACTGTAACATTACCCTGAGAACCCCCCTCACTGTAACATTATCCTGATATCCCCCCTCACTGTAACATTGCCCCGAGATCCCCCCTCACTGTAACATTAGCCTGAGATCCCTCCTCATTGTAACATTATCCTGAGATCCCCCCTCACTGTAACATTTCCCGGAGATTCCTCCTCACTGTAACATTACCGAGATCTCCCCTCACTGTAACATTACCCTGAGATCCGCCCTCACTGTAACATTGCCCTGAGATCCCCCCTCACTGTAACATTTCCCGGAGATCCCTCCTCACTGTAACCTTACCCTGAGACTCCCCCCACACTGTAACATTACTCTGAGACGCTCCCCTCACTGTAACATTACCCTGAGATCCCTCCTCGCTGTAGATGCCCCCTCACTGGAACATCACCCTGAGATTCCCCCTCACTGGAACATCACCCTGAGATCCCCCCTCACTGTAACATTACCCTGAGATTCACCCTCACTGCAACATTACCCTGAGATTCCCTCCTCACTGTAACATTACGCCAAGATCCCTCCTCACTGTAACATTACCCTGAGATCCCTCCTCACTGTAACATTACCCTGATATTCCCCCTCACTGTAACATTACCCTGATATTCCCCTTCACTGTAACATTACCCTGAGATCCCACCTCAGTGTAACATTACCCTGAGATTCCCCCTCACTGTAACATTACCCTGAATTTCCCCCCTCACTGTAACATTACCCTGAGACTTCCCCTCACTGTAACATTACCCTGAGACTCCCCCCTCACTGTAACATTTCCCTGAGAATCCCCCCTCACTATCACATTACCCCGAGACTCCCCCCTCACAGTAACATTACCCTGAGATCCCTCCTCACTGTAACATTACCCCGAGATCGCCCCTCACTAACATTACCCTGAGATCTCCCCTCACTGTACCGTACCCTGAGATCCCACCTCAATGTAACATTACCCTGAGATCCCTCCTCACTGTAACATTTCCCTGAGATTCCCCCCTCACTGTAACATTACCCTGAGATCGCCTCTCACTAACATTACCCTGAGATTCCCCCTCACTGTAACATTACCCTGAGACTCCCCCCTCACTGTAACATTACCCTGAAATCCCACCTCAGTATATCCTTACCCTGAGATTCCCCCTCACTGTAACCTTACCCTGAGACTCCCCCCTCACTGTAACATTACCGTGAGATCCCTCCTCACTGTAGATGCCCCCTCACTGGAACATCCCCCTGAGATCTCGCCTCACAGTATTACCCCGAGTTCACCCCTCACAGTAACATTACCCTGACATCCCTCCTGTGTAACAATACCGAGATCCCTCCTCATTGTAACATTTCCCTGAGATCTCCCCTCACTGTAACATTAGCCTGAGATCCGCCCTCACTGTAACATTACCCTGAGATCGCCCCTCACTGTAACATTACCCAGAGATCGCCCCTCACTGTAACATTATCCTGAGATTCCCCCTCACTGTAACATTACCCTGAGATCCCCCCTCACTGTAACATTACCCAGAGATTCCCTCATTGTAACATTACCCTGAGATTCCTCCTCACTGGAACATTATCCTGAGATCCCTCCTCATTGTAACATTACCCTGAGATCGCCCCTGACTGTAACATTACCCTGAGATCCCTCCTCAGTGTAACATTATCCTGAGATTCCCCCTCACTAACATTACCCTGAGACTCCCCATTCACTGTAACATTATCCGGAGATCCCTCCTCACGATAACATTACCCTGAGACTCCCCCCTCACTGTAACATTACCCTGAGATCGCCCCTCACTGTACCATACCCTGAGACTCCCCCCTCACTGTAACATTACCCTGAGATCCCCTCACTGTAACATTACCCTGAGATCTCCCCTCACTGTAACCTTACCCTGAGATCTCCCCTCGCTGTAACCTTACCCTGAGACTCCGCCCTCACTGTAACATTACCCAGAGATCCCCCCTCATTGTAACATTACCCTGAGATCCCTCCTCATTGTAACATTACCCTGAGATCGCCCCTCACTGAACCATACCCTGAGATCCCCCCTCACTAGCATTACCCTGAGATCCGGCCTCACTGTAACATTACCGAGATCCCCCTCACTGTAACATTTCCCGGAGATCCCTCCTCACTAACATTACCCTGAGTTCACCCCTCACAGTAAAATTACCCTGACATCCCTCCTGTGTAACATTACCCTGAGATCCCCCCTCACTGTAACATTACCCTGAGATCGCCCCTCACTGTAACATTACCCTGAGATCCCTCCTCAGTGTAAAATTACCCTGAGATTCCCCCTCACTGCAACATTACCCTGAGATTCCCTCCTCACTGTAACATTACGCCGAGATCCCTCCTCACTGTAACATTACCCTGAGATCCCTCCTCACTGTAACATTACCCTGAATTTCCCCCCTCACTGTAACATTACCCTGAGACTCCCCCTCACTGTAACATTACCCTGAGACTCCCCCCTCACTGTAACATTTCCCTGAGATTCCCCCCTCACTATCACATTACCCCGAGACTCCCCCCTCACAGTAACATTACCCTGAGATCCCTCCTCACTGTAACATTACCCCGAGATCGCCCCTCACTAACATTACCATGAGATCTCCCCTCACTGTACCGTACCCTGAGATCCCACCTGAATGTAACATTACCCTGAGATCCCTCCTCACTGTAACATTTCCCTGAGATTCCCCCCTCACTGTAACATTACCCTTTGATCGCCCCCTCACTAACATTACCCTGAGATTCCCCCTCACTGTAACATTACCGAGATTCCCCCTCACTGTAACATTACCCCGAGATCGCGTCTCACTAACATTACCCTGAGATTCGCCCTCACTGTAACATTACCCTGAGACTCCCCCCTCACTGTAACATTACCCTGAGATTCCACCTCACTGTAACATTTCCCTGAGATTCCCCCTCACTGTAACATTACCCTGAGACTCCCCCCTCACTGTAACATTACCCTGATATTCTCCCTCACTGTAACATTACCCCGAGATCCCTCCTCACTGTAACATAGCCTTAAATTGAGGGGTAATAGATATAGGACAGAGGTCAGAGGTGGGTTTTTTTACGCAAAGAGTGGTGAGGCCGTGGAATGCTCTACCTGCAACAGTAGTGAACACGCCAACATTGAGGGAATTAAAAAATTTATTGGATAAGCATATGGATGATAAGGGCATAGTGTAGGTTAGATGGTCTTTAGATTTTTTCCATGTCGGTGCAACATCGAGGGCCGAAGGGCCTGTACTGCGCTGTATCGTTCTATGTTCTATTACACTGAGATCCCTCCTCACTGTAACATTACCGAAATTCCCTCCTAACTGTGACATTACCCCGAGATTCATCCTCACTGTAACATTACCGAGACTCCCTCCTCACTGTAACATTACCCCGAGATCCCTCCTCACTGTAACATTACCCCGAGATCGCCCCTCACTAACATTACCCTGAGATTCCCCCTCACTGTAACATTACCCCGAGACTCCCCCCTCACTGTAACATTACCCTGAGATTCCCCCTCACTGTAACATTACCCTGATATTTCCCCTCACTGTAACATTACCCTGAGATTCCCCCTCACTGTAACATTACCCGGAGACTCCCCCTCATTGTAACATTACCCTGAAATCCCACCTCAGTATATCCTTACCCTGAGATTCCCCCTCACTGTAACCTTACCCTGAGACTCCCCCCTCACTGTAACATTACCGTGAGATCCCTCCTCACTGTAGATGCCCCCTCACTGGAACATCCCCCTGAGATCTCGCCTCACAGTAACATTACCCCGAGTTCACCCCTCACAGTAACATTACCCTGACATCCCTCCTGTGTAACATCATCCGGAGATCCCTCCGCACGGTAACATTTCCCTGAGATTCCCCCTCACTGTAACATTACCCTGAGACTCCCCCCTCACTGTAACATTAGCCTGAGATTCCCCCTCACTGTAACATTACCCCGAGATTCCCCCCTCGCTGTAACATTACCCGGAGACTCCCCCTCACTGTAACATTACCCTGAGACTCCCCCCTCACTGTAACATTACCCCGAGACTCCCCCCTCACTGTAACATTACCCTGAGATCCCTCCTCACTGTAACATTACCCCGAGATCGCCCCTCACTAACATTACCCTGAGATCTCCCCTCACTGTACCGTACCCTGAGATCCCACCTCAATGTAACATTACCCTGAGATCCCTCCTCACTGTAACATTTCCCTGAGATTCCCCCCTCACTGTAACATTACCCTGAGATCGCCCCTCACTAACATTACCCTGAGATCGCCCCTCACTGTAACATTACCTGAGACCCCACCCCCCTCACTGTAACATTACCCCAGGATCTCTCCTCACTGTAACATGACCCCGAGATCCCCCCTCACTGTAACATTATCCCGTGATCCCCCCTCACTGTAACATTACCCCGAGATCCCCCCTCACTGTAACATTACCCCGAGATCTCCCCTCCCTGTAACATTATCCTGAGTCAACCCCTAACTGTAACATTACCCCGAGATCCCCCCTCATCGTAACATTACCCTGAGATCCCCTCTCACTGTAACATTTTCCTGTGACTCCCCCCTCACTGTAACATTACCGAGACTCCCCCCTCACTGTAACTTACCCTGAGATCCCCCCTCACTGTAACATTACCCTGAGAACCCCCCTCACTGTAACATTATCCAGATATCCCCCCTCACTGTAACATTGCCCCTAGATCCCCCCTCACTGTAACATTAGCCTGAGATCCCTCCTCATTGTAACATTATCCTGAGATCCCCCCACTGTAACATTTCCCGGAGATTCCTCCTCACTGTAATATTACCCTGAGATCGCCCCTCACTGTAACATTACCGAGATCTCCCCTCACTGTAACATTACCCTGAGATCCGCCCTCACTGTAACATTGCCCTGAGATCCCCCCTCACTGTAACATTTCCCGGAGATCCCTCCTCACTGTAACCTTACCCTGAGACTCCCCCCACACTGTAACATTACCCTGAGACGCCCCCCTCACTGTAACATTACCCTGAGATCCCTCCTCGCTGTAGATGCCCCCTCACTGGAACATCACCCTGAGATCTCGCCTCACAGTCACATTACCCCGTGTTCACCCCTCACAGTAACATTACCCTGACATCCCTCCTGTGTAACATTACCCTGATATCCCTCCTCATTGTAACATTTCCCGGAGATCCCTCCTCACTGTAACATTATCCTGAGACCCCCCCTCACTGTAACATTATCCTGAGATCCCCCCTCACTGTAACATTATCCTGAGATCCCCTCTCACTGTAACATTATCCCGAGATCCCCCCTCACTGTAACATTACCCTGAGATCCGCCCTCACTGTAACATTATCCGGAGATCCCCCCTCACTGTAACATTTCCCAGAGATCCCTCCTCACTGTAACCTTACCCTGAGATCCCTCCTCATTGTAACCTTACCCTGAGATTCCCCCTCACTGTAACCTTACCCTGAGACTCCCCCCTCACTCTAACATTACCCTGAGACTCCC
The DNA here is from genome assembly GCF_902713615.1 of Scyliorhinus canicula. Taxonomy (NCBI): domain Eukaryota; kingdom Metazoa; phylum Chordata; class Chondrichthyes; order Carcharhiniformes; family Scyliorhinidae; genus Scyliorhinus; species Scyliorhinus canicula. The sequence continues at coordinate 225,904,071 of NC_052149.1, read as the reverse complement.
CCCTCACTCTAACATTACCCTGAGATCCCTCCTCATTGTATATGCCCCCTCACTGGAACATCACCCAGAGATCTCGCCTCACAGTAACAGTACCCCGTGTTCACCCCTCACAGTAACATTACCCTGACATCCCTCCTCATTGTAACATTTCCCTGAGATCTCCCCTCATTGTAACATTACCCCGAGATCCGCCCTCACTGTAACATCACCCAGAGATCTCCCCTCACTGTAACATTACCCTGAGATTCCCCCTCACTGTAACCTTACCCTGGGACACCCCCTCACTGTAACATTACCCTGAGATCCCTCCTCACTGTATATGCCCCCTCACTGGAACATCACCCAGAGATCTCCCCTCACTGTAACATTACCCTGAGATTCCCCCTCACTGTAACATTACCCCGTGATTCCCTCATTGTAACATTACCGAGATCCCTCCTCACTGTAACATTATCCCGAGATCCCCCCTCACTGTAACATTATCTGAGATCCCCCCTCACTGCAACATTACCCTGAGATATCCCCTCACTGTAACATTACCCTGAGATATCCCCTCACTGTAACATTACCCTGAGATCCCCCCTCGCTGTATCATCGAGATCTCCCCTCACTGTAACATTATCCTAAGACTCCCCCCTCACTGCAACATTACCCCGAGATCCCCTCTCACTGTAGCATTACATTGAGACTCCCCTCTCATTGTAACATTACCCTGAGATCCCCCCTCACTGTAACATTATCGAGATCTCCGTTGATTGTAACATTATCCTGAGATCCCTCCTGATTGTAACATTACCCTGAGATCGCCCCACACTGTAACATTACCCTGAGATCCCTCCTCATTGTAACATTACCCTGAAATCGCCCCACACTGTAACATTACCCTGAGATCCCTCCTCAGTGTAACATTACCCTGAGATTCCACCTCACTAACATTACCCTGAGACTCCCCCCCTCACTGTAATATTACCTGGTGATCACCCCTCATTGTAACATTACCCGGAGATCTCCCCTCACTGTAACCTTACCCTGAGACTCCGCCCTCACTGTAACATTACCGAGATCCCCCCTCATTGTAACATTACCCTGAGATCCCCCTCACTGTAACATTACCCTGAGATCTCCCCTCACTGTAACCTTACCCTGAGACTCCGCCCTCACTGTAACATTACCGAGATCCCCCCTCATTGTAACATTACCCTGAGATCCCTCCTCATGGTAACATTACCCTGAGATCTCCCCTCACTGTAACATTACCCCGAGATCCCCCCTCATCGTAACATTACCCTGAGATCCCCTCTCACTGTAACATTTTCCTGTGACTCCCCCCTCACTGTAACATTACCGAGACTCCCCCCTCACTGTAACTTACCCTGAGATCCCCCCTCACTGTAACATTATCCTGAGATCCCCCCTCACTGTAACATTACCCTGAGAACCCCCCTCACTGTAACATTATCCTGATATCCCCCCTCACTGTAACATTGCCCCGAGATCCCCCCTCACTGTAACATTAGCCTGAGATCCCTCCTCATTGTAACATTATCCTGAGATCCCCCCTCACTGTAACATTTCCCGGAGATTCCTCCTCACTGTAACATTACCGAGATCTCCCCTCACTGTAACATTACCCTGAGATCCGCCCTCACTGTAACATTGCCCTGAGATCCCCCCTCACTGTAACATTTCCCGGAGATCCCTCCTCACTGTAACCTTACCCTGAGACTCCCCCCACACTGTAACATTACTCTGAGACGCTCCCCTCACTGTAACATTACCCTGAGATCCCTCCTCGCTGTAGATGCCCCCTCACTGGAACATCACCCTGAGATTCCCCCTCACTGGAACATCACCCTGAGATCCCCCCTCACTGTAACATTACCCTGAGATTCACCCTCACTGCAACATTACCCTGAGATTCCCTCCTCACTGTAACATTACGCCAAGATCCCTCCTCACTGTAACATTACCCTGAGATCCCTCCTCACTGTAACATTACCCTGATATTCCCCCTCACTGTAACATTACCCTGATATTCCCCTTCACTGTAACATTACCCTGAGATCCCACCTCAGTGTAACATTACCCTGAGATTCCCCCTCACTGTAACATTACCCTGAATTTCCCCCCTCACTGTAACATTACCCTGAGACTTCCCCTCACTGTAACATTACCCTGAGACTCCCCCCTCACTGTAACATTTCCCTGAGAATCCCCCCTCACTATCACATTACCCCGAGACTCCCCCCTCACAGTAACATTACCCTGAGATCCCTCCTCACTGTAACATTACCCCGAGATCGCCCCTCACTAACATTACCCTGAGATCTCCCCTCACTGTACCGTACCCTGAGATCCCACCTCAATGTAACATTACCCTGAGATCCCTCCTCACTGTAACATTTCCCTGAGATTCCCCCCTCACTGTAACATTACCCTGAGATCGCCTCTCACTAACATTACCCTGAGATTCCCCCTCACTGTAACATTACCCTGAGACTCCCCCCTCACTGTAACATTACCCTGAGATTCCACCTCACTGTAACATTTCCCGGAGATTCCTCCTCACTGTAACCTTACCCTGAGACTCCCCCCACACTGTAACATTACCCTGAGACTCCCCCCTCACTGTAACATTTCCCTAAGATCCCTCCTCGCTGTAGATGCCCCCTCACTGGAACATCACCCTGAGATCTCGCCTCACAGTAACATTACCCCGAGTTCACCCCTCACAGTAACATTACCCTGACATCCCTCCTGTGTAACATTACCCTGACATCCCTCCTGTGTAACATTACCCTGAGATCCCTCCGCACGGTAACATTATCCTGAGACCCCCCCTCACTGTAACATTATCCTAAGATCCCCCCTCACTGTAACATTATCCTGAGATCCCCTCTCACTGTAACATTATCCTGAGATCCCCCCTCATTGTAACATTATCCTGAGATCCCCTCTCACTGTAACATTATCCTGAGATCTCCCCTCACTGTAACATTACCCTGAGATTCCCCCTCACTGTAACATTATCCTGAGATCCCCTCTCACTGTAACATTATCCTGAGATCTCCCCTCACTGTAACATTACCCTGAGATTCCCCCTCACTGTAACATTACCCTGAGACCCCCCCTCACTGTAACATTTCCCAGAGATCCCCCCTCACTGTAACATTACCCTGAGATCCTCCCTCACTGTAACATTATCCTGAGATCCCCCCTCACTGTAACATTGCCCCGAGATCCCCCCTCACTGTAACATTATCCGGAGGTCCCCCCTCACTGTAACATTTCCCAGAGATCCCTCCTCACTGTAACCTTACCCTGAGATCCCTCCTCATTGTAACCTTACCCTGAGATTCCCCCCCACTGTAACCTTACCCTGGGACACTCCCTCACTGTAACATTACCATGAGATCCCTCCTCACTGTATATGCCCCCTCACTGGAACATCACCCAGAGATCTCCCCTCACTGTAACATTACCCTGAGATTCCCCCTCACTGTAACATTACCCCGTGATTCCCTCATTGTAACATTACCGAGATCCCTCCTCACTGTAACATTATCCCGAGATCCCCCCTCACTGTAACATTACCCTGAGATCCCCCCTCACTGTAACATTATCCTGAGATCCCCCCTCACTGTAACATTACCCTGAGATATCCCCTCACTGTAACATTACCCTGAGATCCCCCCTCGCTGTATCATCGAGATCTCCCCTCACTGTAACATTATCCTGAGACTCCCCCCTCACTGCAACATTACCCCGAGATCCCCTCTCACTGTAGCATTACATTGAGACTCCCCTCTCATTGTAACATTACCCGGAGATCCCCCCTCACTGTAACATTATCGAGATCTCCGTTGATTGTAACATTATCCTGAGATCCCTCCTCATTGTAACATTACCCTGAGATCGCCCCACACTGTAACATTACCCTGAGATCCCTCCTCAGTGTAACATTACCCTGAGATTCCACCTCACTAACATTACCCTGAGACCCCCCCCCCTCACTGTAATATTACCCGGTGATCACCCCTCATTGTAACATTACCCGGAGATCTCCCCTCACTGTACCATACCCTGAGACTCCCCCCTCACTGTAACATTACCCTGAGATCCCCCCTCATTGTAACATTACCCTGAGATCCCTCCTCATTGTAACATTACCCTGAGATTGCCCCTCACTATAACATTACCCTGAGATCCCCTCACTGTAACATTACCCTGAGATCTCCCCTCACTGTAACCTTACGCTGAGACTCCGCCCTCACTGTAACATTACCGAGATCCCCCCTCATTGTAACATTACCCTGAGATCGCCCCTCACTGTAACATTACCCTGAGATCTCCCCTCACTGTAACCTTACCCTGATACTCCGCATTGTAACATTACCCTGAGATCTCCCCTCACTGTAACCTTACCCTGATACTCCGCATTGTAACATTACCCTGAGATCTCCCCTCACTGTAACATTACCCTGAGATCCGCCCTCACTGTAACATTACCCCGAGATCTCCCCTCATTGTAACCTTACCCTGATACTCCGCCCTCACTGTAACATTACCCTGAGATTCCCCTTCACTGTAACATTACCCTGAGATCTCCCCTCACTGTAACATGACCCCGAGATCCCTCCTCATTGTAACATTACCCTGAGATCGCCCCTCACTGTACCATACCCTGAGATCCCCCCTCACCAGCATTACCCTGAGACCCCCCCTCACTGTAACATTACCCTGAGATCCCCCCTCACTGTAACATTTCCCGGAGATCCCTCCTCACTGTAACATTACCCTGAGATCCCCCCTCACCAGCATTACCCTGAGATCCCCCCTCACTGTAACATTACCCTGAGATCTCCCCTCACTGTAACATTACCCTGAGATCCCTCCTCACTGTAGATGCCCCCTGACTGGAACATCACCCTGAGATCTCGCCTCACAGTAACATTATCCTCAGATCCCAACTCACTGTAACATTACCCAGAGATCCCTCCTCACTGCAACATTACACTGAGACTCCCTCCTCACTGTAGCATTACCCAGAGATCCCTCCTCACTGTAACATTACCCAGAGATCCCCTCTCACTGTAGCATTACATTGAGACTCCCCTCTCATTGTAACATTACCCTGAGATCCCCCCTCACTGCAACATTATCGAGATCTCCGTTCATTGTAACATTATCCTGAGATCCCCCTCACTGTAACATTACCCTGAGATTCCCCCTGACTGTAACATTACCGAGATCGCTCCACACTGTAACATTACCCCGAGATCCCTCCTCAGTGTAACATTACCCTGAGATTCCACCTCTCTAACATTACCCTGAGAGTCCCCCCCCCTCACTGTAACATCATCCGGAGATCCCCCCCTCACGGTAACATTTCCCTGAGATTCCACCCACACTGTAACATTACCCGGTGATCACCCCTCACTGTAACATTACCCGGAGATCTCCCCCCACTGTACCATACCCTGAGACTCCCTCCTCACTGTAACATTACCCTGAGATCGCCCCTCACTGTACCATACCCTGAGACTCCCCCCTCACTGTAACATTACCCTGAGATCCCCTCACTGTAACATTACCCTGAGATCTCCCCTCACTGTAACCTTACCCTGAGACTCCGCCCTCACTGTAACATTACCCCGAGATCTCCCCTCACTGTAACATTACCCTGAGATCCCCCCTCATTGTAATATTACCCTGAGATCCCCCCTCATTGTAACATTACCCTGAGATCCCCCCTCATTGTAACATGACCCTGAGATCCCTCCTCATTGTAACATTACCCTGAGATCGCCCCTCACTGTACCATACCCTGAGATCCCCCCTCACCAGCATTACCGTGAGATCCCCCCTCACTGTAACATTACCCTGAGATCCCCCCTCACTGTAACATTACCCTGAGATCCCCCCTCACTGTAACATGTCCCGGAGATCCCTCCTCACTGTAACATTACCCTGAGATCTCCCCTCACTGTAACATTACCCTGAGATCCCTCCTCACTGTAGATGCCCCCTCACTGGAACATCACCCTGAGATCTCGCCTCACAGTAACATTACCCGGAGTTCACCCCTCACTGTAACATTACTCTGACATCCCTCCTGTGTAACATTACCCTGAGATCCCCCCTCACTGTACCGTACCCTGAGATCCCTCCTCAGTGTAAAATTACCCTGAGATTCCCCTCACTGCAACATTACCCTGAGATTCCCTCCTCACTGTAACATTACCCCGAGATCCCTCCTCACTGTAACATTACCCTGAGACTCCCTCCTCACTGTAACATTACCCCGAGATCCCTCCTCACTGTAACATTACCCTGAGATCCCTCCTCACTGTAACATTACCCTGAGACTCCCCCCTCACGGTAACATTACCCTGAGACTCCCCCCTCACTGTAACATTACCCTGAGACTCCCCCTCACTGTAACATTACCCTGAGATCCCACCTCAGTGTAACATTACCCTGAGATTCCCCCTCACTGTAACATTACCCTGAGACTCCCCCTCACTGTAACATTACCCTGAGATCCCTCCTGTTTAACATTGCCCTGAGATCGCCCCTCACTGCAACATTATCCTGAGATTCCCCCCTCATTGTAACATCACCCGGAGATGCCTCCTCACGGTAACATTTCGCTGAGATTCCCTCCTCATTGTAACATTACCCTGAGATCACCCCTCACTGTAACATTACCCCGAGTTCCTTCTTCACGGTATCATTGCCTCGAGTTTCTTCGTCTTGGTAATATTACTCTGAGATTCCCCCTCACTGTAATATTACCCTGGAAATCCCCTCAATGTAACATGATCGAGACCGCACTCGCCATGCTTTCCCATCACTGTAACACTACGCCGAATTTCCCCCTCACCAGAAAATTACCTGGTTATTTTGCTCACATTTTCCATGGGATCTTTCCACTTCAATCTTATTTAACATTATGGTTATCAAGTTGTTTAGAGAGGACTTTTCTCTCATTCTGTGCAGCATCTAACCTGAAGGACGACGTTCTTGGCCGGTGCTCTCTTGAATCCATCACCCAGCCCACATGGCTCTCAAGTGGAGGGTTTGAGCTGTGCCTTGTTTTCCGCTTCCGAGGAGTCTGTAATAAATGGCAATAACTCCAAAAGTAGTCTCGAATATTGATACAATATCTCCTGCTCGTTACAGACTAAAGGAGCTGTCTGATCCTTTTTACCCAAAATGTTCTTGTTGTCTGTACATTCAATCACATTTTAGAATTGTCTATTGTTCTTGAAAATACAGAAAAATGTGTCATTTGAAACATGGAAGTCTGGCAATATCTGGTCTGAGAGGATACAGGGAAAGATCCCACAAAAGGTTAATAGCAGCTGCAAAGAGCAGGATTATAAAATGCAGATTCTTTCTCACAAGCAGGCTTAGAAACACACAGGATTCTGGTATTTAGCTAAAACAATGGCTCACACCTTCATTGAGTGTAACTATCTTAGGAAGTTTCTGGAAAAGCATGGATGAGAGTTTCAATTGAATTAAATGACGAATGTTTAAAACAGGCAGGTCTTTCAAGTCATAACCAAGTAACATTTTAGCATACAGTTAAAAGCAAAGGTTTCACACCTTCACTGAAATTAACTCTCTTAGTAAATAGCTGGAAAGGATGGATGATGCTCAGTCGAATTTGGTGTCAATTCGAAGTGTGAAATTCTACTAACATCAAGTCAATTAAAAGAAAATTGGAGACAACCTGTCTATGAGGAACATAATTTAAAGTCAAAATCAAAGTGAAATAAGCTCATTTACAATAAAGTTGTTAAAATTTCATAACTGTTCGAAAGAATATAAACCCGACGAAAGGGGACAGCCAGCAGAGCCAGCTCTCGCAGCTCGGTACATGGGAAGGATAGAACACGGCAACCAAATTCACCAGCGAATACATCTCAAGAAGACCAGACTTTAAAGAAGATTGATTGTCAAGGTGGGCCTGAAGGTCCCTTCAACCAACAGGAAGGATCCAGAAGCAAGATCTTTTTACCTTACCTTTTAAAAAAACATTATAATAAAATAACTTAGAAATTTTAACCTGAAACAGTGATTATTAGCCTACTTTACTTACTTAGCAACGCAGGACCCAGGACATCGATGCTATTAAGGGGTAAGTAGGTAAAATTCTTCGGTGAAGGTATGGGTTATACTGTGGGATAACTTGAAAATATAGTTTGACCTGAATAGCACCCACTGAAGCCTGCATCGGAATCAGGGAGTGAGAATCCCTGTTCACCATTTAGAATATCGACCCTTTTTTGGTATAGGGGGAATTCTAAGAATAGTGGTGAGTTTTAACTTCACTATGAGTGAAAGGGTACAAGAAGAAAACTGGACTTCCACAAAATACACAGCTCATTCCTCCATCAACTAAGTGGCTCTCATGAACCCTGTCCTTTCGCACCACCATTGGCAGCCAAGCATTCAGAAGTCTATGGTTCGGGTTCCGGAATTTCCCCTCAACTCCACTCCAAACACTGTTCTCCATGAACAGGCTTTGTGCAACCTTCCAGATGACCTTAGTCTTTGGCTTGCCAGCAATTAGTGCCAGCTATGGCTCAGTACACAGCACATTTTCACCTGAGACTGAGAAGGCTGTGGAGTCAAGTTCCACTCCAGAGGCTGGAGTCCACAATTTGGTCCCGAGGCAGCGGCGCCCTGGCCGAGGGGCAGTCCCAAGGCAGCGGCACCCTGCCTGAGGGGCGATCCCGAGACAGTGCCCCCCCCCCCGAGCGGTGGTGCCGAGGCAGCGGCGCTTCGCCAGAGGATGGTCCCGAGGGAGTACCACCCTGTCGGAAGTGCCTTACTTCAGATGAGATATTAATGGGCCCGTCAGTCCCCTCCTTTTGATGGAAAAGATAATGTTAAGATGGATGCTAAGAGCAGCACTGTGGTGCAGTGGAATAGCCCTGCTGCCTCACGGTGCCGAGATCCCAGGTTCGATCCCGGCTCTGGGTCACTGTCTGTGTGGAGTTTGCACATTCTTCTCGTGTTTGCGTGGGTTTCAATTCCACAACCCAAAGATGTGTAGGGTAGGTGAACTGGCCACGCTAAATCGTCCCTTAATTGGAAAAAATGAATTGAGTACTCTAAATTTAAAAGATGGATGCTGGAAATCTGAAATGAAAAGGAAAAAAGTTGGAAATATTCAACAGGTCTGGCAGGATCTGTGAAACGAGAAATAGCTAATATTTTGAGTTGAATATATCTCGATGGAACTTAATACTCGACTCAAAACATTTTTGCCATCAATAGAGGCTGCCGGGCCCACTGAGTATTTCCAGCACTGGTTTATTGGACCTAAAGACCCCATGAGACCATCAGGAGGAGAGTAAGACAGTTGCCCCTGGGATCCTGATAAATATTTATGCTTCAGCCAACATGATTTAAAACAAAAGATTATCTGGTCATTATCACATTGCTGTCTCTGTAGTCTCACCTTGCACAAATTAGCCACCAAATTTCCTGTACCGCAAAAATGATTACACTATTGAGACGCCTGGAGGTGGTGAACGTGCTTTAGAAATTCAATTCCCATCTCTCTTCAATCAAGCTTCTGTGAAATGCCACTGGGACGTTCATTGTCTAAATTCATGGTGTTGCTGAAAGTCTTCACAACAACTACCATTTGGAGGATTGTCACTCAACTGTGGCTAAGGCCAGTATACCCTTTACAAGAGGGGGTTCCAGTTAAGGGCTGCAAAAGTATTTGCACTTTTTATTCAATTTTTTTTTTTAAAACAAAGAAGCAACATTTCCCCTTAGCTGTGGGCTGCTCCAAGTTTGTTTTAATAAGTCCTTAAAAGTAAAACCCCATGCCAGTGTCTTACCTTTGCATCCAATGGCCTCCCTTCTTTCACAACAGGGTAAAATCTGGGTGTTTGACTTGGATCCTTTAACCTAGGTGTGCGAGGGGTGCGAGGGGTCCGTGCACCCCGATAGTTTGGTGATTCTGGTACAGTTGTTGGCAAAGATCGTGCCACACAAGACACTGGTGGTTCAGCTGCACCAAAAAGTTTATTGGCCAATGCATCTGTAGGTACTGGGAGCAGATATACGGTTTGGGTTATAGTATGCACTTGACACACAGACTAATGGTTTAAACTTATAATGTTTAGCTTACAGCATATAATAATGGAATATCCTTCTCTACAACCTTCAATAACTGAATAATAGTTCTGAAACAAGGGGACCCAGATGTTTTTTGCAAGCTCTTCAACTCTTTTGAGGGGTTTTGAGAGGTCAAAAAGGAGAAACTGCTCCCTCTGCCTCACCTCCGATATTCCCAGCCCCACCTTGCGTCAAATCTGAGAGCAACAGAGGCAGAAGAATGGGCTCTTATATTGACAAGCAGCTTGACAAGTGCCAACAGTAAACAGATTGTAAGGCTGGTTGGCCTGTCGGGTTCCATTCCAATTCACAGAATGTTACCACACAGGAGGATATTCAGCCCATCAATGAAACTATCTATCTAGTCTCAATCTCTGCTTTTCCTCCATACCCAATTGAGTTTTATTAATTTCATTACTCTTTCAAGGCGCCAGTTTATTAGTTGTTTCCCCCAGAGTAAATGACCGGAGCCACGTGAGGTTCGGACGGGGGTATGAACCAATAAGATTTCCTTACCTTGCTGTGGCTTTGGTGGCCCAGGTGGAACTTCTTGGTTTGGATCAACAGGAGGTTCAGGGGTCAGAGTGTCAAACTCCTCTCTGCTGATCATATTCAGCTTCTTGAAATTTTCCACTTCTTGCTGCAAAGTAAAGAAACAGAGTGAGATACAGGCCAGAACGTGTAGAGAAACATCGGCGCGAGTATGTTAGAGCAAGAGACAGCATGAGGTGGTGGAATGGGGGTGCAAAAAGAGAGCGTGATACAGACAGCAAGCGAGAGTGACGGGGCCAAGGGGTGGGAAGTAGATCAAGTCAGAGAGAGAGGGACAGCTATGGGGAGAAGCCAAGCGAGTGAGTGCAGGACGGGAAAGAGAGGATGCGCCAAGTAAACAGGGTGGGGTGGGGGAAAGCCAAACAAGCAAACAGGCGAGGGGCTGAGCTAGCAGGATGGGTCAGGGAGAGGCTGAACGGGCGAGTTGGACAGGGTGGGACAGGGCAGGGAAGGGCCGAGTAAGCAAGGCAGAGCATCGACTAGGTTGAGCAAGTGAGACGGGGAGACAAGGCGAATGTTAATGGCAGAGGCAGAAACAAAAGAATGAGAAAAGTATGGAATGGTGTGCAAGACAGAAACACCCGAGGGTACAGGTACATAAATCCCAGGTTTCAAGACTGGGCTGCTAAATGTATAGGGGATACTTCCCTTTATAAGTAGAGACATGGAGTATGAAAGCAAGGAAGTTATCCTAAAATCTTTATAAAACACTGGTTTGGCCTCAGCTAGAGCATTTTATCTAATTCCAGGCCTCAGCCTTTAGGAAGGATGTCAAGGCCTTGCGGAGGATACAGAGAAGATTAAATAGAATGGTACATCAGGGATGAGGGGCTTCAGTTATGCTAAGAGACTGGAATTGTTCCCTTTAGAGCAGAGACAGATAAGGGAGATTTACTCGAGATTTTCAAAATCAAGAGGGAAAGTTTCCAGTGACGGGAGAGTCAGGTAGCAGAACATAGAACATTACAGCGCAGTACAGGCCCTTCGGCCCTTAGATGTTGCGCCGACCGTGAAACCCCTCTAAAGCCCATCTACACTATTCCCTTATTGTCCATATGCCTATCCAATGACCATTTGAATGCGTTTAGTGTTGGCAAGTCCACTACTGATGCAGGCAGGGCATTCCACACCCTTACTACTCTCTGAGTAAAGAACCTACCTCTGACACCTGTCCTATATCTATCTCCCCTCAATTTAAAGCTATGTCCCCTTGTGCTAGACATCACCATCCGAGGAAAAAGGCTCTCACTGCCCACCCTATCTAATCCTCTGATCACCTTGTATGCCTCACTTAGGTCACCTCGTAACTTTCTTCTCTCTAACGAAAACAGCCTCAAGTCCCTCAGCCTTTCCTCATGAGATCATCCCTCCATACCAGGCAACATCCTGGTAAATCTCCTCTGCACCCTTTCCAATTCTTCCACATCCTTCCTATAATGCGGCGACCAGAACTGCACGCAATACTCCAAATGCGGCCGCACCCGAGTTTTGTACAACTGCAACATGACCTCATGGCTCCGAAACTAAATTCCTCTACCAATAAAAGCTAACACACTGTACGCCTTCTTAACAACCCTCTCAACCTGGGTGGCAACTTTCAGGGATCTATGTACATGGACACCGAGGTCTCTCTGCTCACCCACACTGTCAAGAACCTTACCATTAGCCCAGTACTCTGTCTTCCTGTTATTCCTTCCAAAATGAATCACCTCACACTTTTCTGCATTAAACTCCATTTGCCACCTGTCAGCCTAACTCTGCAGCTGATCTATGTCCCTCTGTAACTTGTAACATCCTTCTGCACTGTCCACAACTCCACCGACTTTAGTGTCATCTGCAAATTTACTCACCCATCCTTCTACGCCCTCCTCCAGGTCATTTATAAAAATGACAAACAGCAGTGGCCCCAAAACAGATCCTTGTGGTACGCCACTAGTAACTGGACTCCAGTTTGAACATTTCCCATCAACCACCACCCTTTGTCTTCTTCCTGCTAGCCAATTTCTGATCCAAACTGCTAAATCACCCTGAATCCAATGCCTCCGTATTTTCTGCAATAGCCTACCGTGGGGAACCTTATCAAACACTTTACTGAAATCCATATACACCACATCAACTGCTTTACCCTCATCCACCCGTTTGGTCACCTTCTCAAAGAACTCAATAGAGGTTGTGAGGCACGACCATGTTGACCATCTCTAATCAAATTATTCCTTTCCAGATGATTATACATCCTATCTCTTCTAAACCTTTCCAAGATTTTGCCCACAACAGAAGTACGGCTCACTGGTCTATAGTTACCAGGGTTGTCTCTTCTCCCCTTCTTGAACAATGGGACAACATTTGCTATCCTCCAGTCTTCTGGCACTATTCCTGTAGACAAAGATGACTTAAAGATCAAAGCCAAGGGCTCAGCAATCTCCTCCCTAGCTTCCCAGAGAATCCTCGGATAAATCCCATCCGGCCCAGGGAACTTATCTATTTTCACACTTTCCAGAATCACTAACACCTCCTCCTTATGAACCTCAAGCCCTTCTAGTCTAGTAGCCTGTATCTCAGTATTCTCCTCGACAACATTGTCTTTTTCCTGTGTAAATACTGACGAAAAATACTCATTTAGCACCTCTCCTATCTCCTCGGACTCCACGCACAACTTCCCACTACTGTCCTTGATTGGCCCTACTCTTACCCTAGTCATTCTTTTATTCCTGACATATCTATAGAAAGCTTTAGGGTTATCCTTGATCCTACCTGCCAAAGACTTCTCATGTCCCCTCCTGGCTCTTCTTAGCTCTCTCTTTAGATCCTTCCTAGCTAACTTGTAACTCTCAAGCACCCTAACTGAACCTTCACGTCTCATTACATAAGCCTCCTTCTTCCTCTTGACAAGCGTTTCAACTGCTTTAGTAAACCATGGTTGCCTCGCTCGACCGCTTCCTCCCTGCCTGACAGGTACATACTTATCAAGGACACGCAGTAGCTGTTCCTTGAACATGCTCCACATTTCCATTGTGCCCATCCCCTGAAGTTTTCCTCCCCATCCGATGCATCTTGCCTCATCGCATCATAATTGCCTTTCCCCCAGATATGACTCTTGCCCTGCGGTATATACCTATCCCTTTCCATCGCTAAAGTAAACGTAATCGAATTGTGGTCACTATCACCAAAGTGCTCACCTACCTCCAAATCTAACACCTAACCTGGTTAATTACCCAATACCAAATCCAATATGGCCTCGCCTCTCGTTGGCCTATCTACATATTGCGTCAGGAAACCCTCCTGCACACATTGGACAAAAACGGACCCATCTAAAGTACTCAAACTATAGTGTTTCCAGTCAATATTTGGAAAGTTAAAGTCCCCCATAACAACTACCCTGTTACTTTCGCTCCTATCCAGGATCATCTTTGCAATCCTTTCCTCTACATCTCTGGAACTTTTCGGAGGCCTATAGAAAACCCCTAACAGGGTGACCTCTCCTTTCCTGTTTCTAACCTCAGCCCATACTACCTCAGTAGACGAGTCCTCATCAAATGTCCTTTCAGCCACCGTAATACTGTCCTTGATTAACAATGCCACACCTCCCTCTCTTTTATCACCTTCCACCTGAAATATCTAAACCCCATGGTAATTTACAGAACCCGAGGCAGCGACATGAGGGAAACAATTCACACCGAATTGTGTTTTGGAATAAAGGCTCTCGAAGCAGATTAATTCACAACTTTCAAAAGGGGTGTGGATAAATATTTGAAGTGAAAAATTCTCAGGGCTATGGGGAGAGGGCAGCTCCTTCTGCGAGCCACCAAAGGCCATAGGCTGCTTTCCCCTTTGAGGGGGAGAGCTGACTGGTGGTGATTTAACCCTCAGGCGAGGGGAAAGGCTGAGAAGGCGGCCCTTCATGAATAACCTCAGCTGGTACGGGGATTGAACCCGCGCTGTTGGCCACGTCTGCATCACAAACCAGCTGTCCAGCCAAGGCACAGCGGGCTGAAAGGATTCTTTCTATGTTGTATCATTCTATGAGTGAGAAAGGGGAAGGAGAGAAAGGAAGAGAAACTGTTTTAAAGATATGCACACATAAAAACATTCAACATTTTTAGTTTCAGATTTGATCCAATCTCCTTCAGCCTCTTTGATACGCTTAAATCCCTTTTCTGGAATATACCTAATTTCAACTCTTTCCAACTTTTGTTTAAAGATCTCCCATTCCTGACTCTCAGATCTGCTGTGCCAAAACATTCCTTCCATTTACTCAGTTCAAAAATGATTTACCTCACTACAACTTGCTGATTGTAGCTATTGAAATAGTATCCGTGTTGCATTGCTGTATATACTGTTAGCTAGCCTGCTTTAAGATCACTGAAAATAAACAAAGAGGAGGTAAACTCTGCTGAAGAATCACTGAATGATCTGGCTGTCGTGATGTTCCAAAGGCATATCTGGTTTGACAAAGAGAAGTCAATGCACCCTCAACTCAGAGGTAACCACAAAACAAACCATCTGCATTATCGTGTAGTTGCTTTTCTGAACAGGAGACATCCTTTTGTTTAAACACCTTTCCCCGTACCATGTTCAACACTCATCAGACCTCAGCAATGATGCAATGTCAGAGTCTTTATGTTGCCCAGTTTCCTGCCCAACTCTCAAGGTGAATGCTGGCCATGCACTCTGTTTCATACAGACAGGATGGGGCAAGGCTGAGGAAACAATACCCAGGCGCCCCACAGCTCAACCCACTCATTAGTACTGGCTGAGGAGTAGAGGTTCCCTATCCTAGTCCCCTACTATTTGACAACTAACCTTGTCACAGGAACCCAAATCTTGCTTTAAGTGGCTGTAAATCCATCAGCAATGACCATTTCACACAGTACAAATGGACTCAGTTTGTTTATGAGCTGCTGTAGTTCCAGTCAGTTTTCTGAATTAATGTTACATGAATAGAACAGAAAGAGGCAGAATGCTAAGGTAAGCAAACACGGGCCAATGATTACCAGCTGGGACTCAGGCACACCACAATCCATCCTGTGATTGCCACCTCTGGAACATTCATCTATTTCAGAAACAGTCATTTTTGGCATAACCTTGCATTAAAAGTGGGAAACCACTAGTTTTGAGTGGACTACAGCAGGTGTTTTTTTGTTCATTATTCTTTCGCAGGATGTGGGTGTCGCTGACTCAGTCAGCCTTTATTACCCATTCCTAATTGACCTTTAGAAGGTGAGGGTGAGCTGTCTCCTTGAACCGCTGCAGTCTGTGTGGTGTAGGTACATTCACTGTGCTGTTACGGAGAGGATTCTAGGATTTTGACCCAGTGACAGTGAAGGAACAGCAATATATTTCCAAGTCAGGATGGTGTGTGATTTGGCGGGGTCTTGCAGGTGGTGGTGCTCCAAGCATCTGTTTCTCTTGTCCATCTAGGTGAGAGAGGCTGTGCTTTTGGAAGGTGCTATCAAAGGAGCCGTGGCAAGTTGCTGCAGTGCATCTTGTAGATGGTACACACGACTGCAACTATGCGCCAGCGGTGGAGGGAGTAAATGTTTACGATGGTTGATGGGGTGCCAGTTAAGTAGGACATCCTGTCCTGTTTGGAGTACACTCGCTGCTAAAGAGTTCAAGAGGCTCTAATCATTCACTTCTCCCGCTAGTTCAACACAAAGCTGCAGCATGATTAGAAACCAGAGATGCAATCAGAGAGAGTACCTTGTGCACCCAGTTTCATTCTACATCTTCTCTTACTACTATCCTTGACTCTTTCACCGTTGTTCATTGAATATGAAGTGGAGATTTAATTATATTCAGATGGTGGACATGAATTAGGGATTCACTTGTGCTGATATTTATCTGGGCAGGCTGAAACTGTGGTGCTCGGTTGGAGGTGCATGACGTATAATCTTTGTCACCATTAAAGAAAGCTTGCAAGTGTATAATAGCTGGTTATCTGTAAAAACTACGAGGCTACGAACTCAGCTGCAACTTGGTGGTCCCGGGCTTGCAGCTTATGTAGCTGGGCTTTGAGGGCTTAGCGCAGCTGCAACAATTCAACAGGCTGGGGAATTGAAAGACAAAATGGAATGATTGCAGCTCTGAAGATGTTCTGACACCACAGAAATAACACTGCATCAGTTACCTGCAATGGTTGAACTCCACAGACCTACCTTTATAGTTGCATATTCTGGCTCATAATCCTCTTTCCACAGGTCCTGCTCGTAGTAGTAAAGGCCATCATTAATGACCTTACCAAACTCAGATGTCAGTTTTGCCCTGGAGACATGATTCCCTGTCCTGTCCCCACCGGGATGTTTCCTCAAATATGGAGGTGTCTGTGCCACAATCAGAATCTTGTTCACATCGCGATCGTCAATTTCACAGTCAGAATCTTCATCCGACCAGTCAGTGAACGTGTTCTTGCGTCCAACCATCTGTTCCATCTCCTCATCGAACATGAAGTCCAGCTCTTCTTGTTCTTCTTGGTCCGGCTTCAGAGCTGTTTGTGATTTGGGTTCCTCGGATTTCTGAAACGTAAAGAGTGACCATAATTCGATCAGTGCTGCATTTCAATATTATGCACCAAGAATATATCTCGAAACTTTGTACATTAAACAATCCATTAGAGTAATAATCAATTCTGTATCACGATTTAAATATACCCAATTCCTCACATTGTATTTGGCCTTTCACAGCACAGCAAGTGAACAAACAAACCAAGTCCGGTCAGAACACAAACACACTGATAGCTGGCACCCGACACCCTCAGGCACCTGGACCGACGCCCAGGTGCCTGAGGGTGTCGGCTCGGGTGTGGTGCCTGAGGTAGATTGGCCATGCTAAATTGCCCCATAGTGTCCAAAGATGCAGGTTAGGTGGGGTTACAGGGATGGTGGAGCGCCCTAGGTAGAGTTCTCTTTCAGGGGGTCGGTGTAGATTTGATGGGTCAAATGGCCTCCTTCTGAACTTTGGGGTTTCCATGGTTCACCCTCAGGTACCTGGCACCAGAATTGACACATTCAAGCTCAGCGCCGACCCGCTCGGGCCCCTGGCTCCAGCGCCGACCTGCTCGCGCACCTGGCACCAGAGCGCCACGCTCAGGCACCAGTGCTCCACGCTCGGGCCCCTGGCTCCAGCGCCGACCTGCTCGGGCACCTGGCACCAGAGCTCCACGCTCGGGCACCTGGCACCAGAGCTCCACGCTCGGGCACCTGGCACCAGAGCTCCACGCTCGGGCACCTGGCACCAGAGCTCCACGCTCGGGCACCTGGCACCAGCTCCACGCTCGGGCACCAGAGCTCCACGCTCGGGCACCTGGCACCAGAGCTCCACGCTCGGGCACCTTGCACCAGAGCTCCACGCTCGGGCACCTGGCACCAGAGCTCCACGCTCGGGCACCTGGCACCAGAGCTCCACGCTCGGGCACCTGGCACCAGAGCGCCACGCTCGGGCACCTGGCACCAGAGCGCCACGCTCGGGCACCTGGCACCAGAGCGCCACGCTCGGGCACCTGGCACCAGAGCGCCACGCTCGGGCACCTGGCACCAGAGCGCCACGCTCGGGCACCAGAGCGCCACGCTCGGGCACCAGAGCGCCACGCTCGGGCACCAGAGCGCCACGCTCGGGCACCAGAGCGCCACGCTCGGGCACCTGGCACCAGAGCGCCACGCTCGGGCACCTGGCACCAGAGCGCCACGCTCGGGCACCTGGCACCAGAGCGCCACGCTCGGGCACCTGGCACCAGAGCGCCACGCTCGGGCACCAGAGCTCCACGCTGGGGCACCTGGCACCAGAGCTCCACGCTGGGGCACCTGGCACCAGAGCTCCACGCTGGGGCACCTGGCACCAGAGCTCCACGCTCGGGCACCTGGCACCAGAGCTCCACGCTCGGGCACCTGGCACCAGAGCTCCACGCTCGGGCACCTGGCACCAGAGCTCCACGCTCGGGCACCTGGCACCAGAGCTCCCCACTCGGGCACCTGGCACCAGCTCCCCACGCTCGGGCACCTGGCACCAGAGCTCCACGCTCGGGCACCTGGCACCAGAGCTCCACGCTCGGGCACCTGGCACCAGAGCTCCACGCTCGGGCACCTGGCACCAGAGCTCCACGCTCGGGCACCTGGCACCAGAGCTCCACGCTCGGGCACCTGGCACCAGAGCTCCACGCTCGGGCACCTGGCACCAGAGCGCCACGCTCGGGCACCTGGCACCAGAGCTCCACGCTCGGGCACCTGGCACCAGAGCGCCACGCTCGGGCACCTGGCACCAGAGCGCCACGCTCGGGCACCTGGCACCAGAGCGCCACGCTCGGGCACCAGAGCGCCACGCTCGGGCACCTGGCACCAGAGCGCCACGCTCGGGCACCTGGCACCAGAGCGCCACGCTCGGGCACCTGGCACCAGAGCGCCACGCTCGGGCACCAGAGCTCCACGCTGGGGCACCTGGCACCAGAGCTCCACGCTCGGGCACCTGGCACCAGAGCTCCACGCTGGGGCACCTGGCACCAGAGCTCCACGCTGGGGCACCTGGCACCAGAGCTCCACTCTGGGGCACCTGGCACCAGAGCTCCACGCTCGGGCACCTGGCACCAGAGCTCCACGCTGGGGCACCTGGCGCCAGAGCTCCACGCTGGGGCACCTGGCGCCAGAGCTCCACGCTGGGGCACCTGGCGCCAGAGCTCCACGCTGGGGCACCTGGCGCCAGAGCTCCACGCTCGGGCACCTGGCGCCAGAGCTCCACGCTCGGGCACCTGGCGCCAGAGCTCCACGCTCGGGCACCTGGCGCCAGAGCTCCACGCTCGGGCACCTGGCGCCAGAGCTCCACGCTCGGGCACCTGGCGCCAGAGCTCCACGCTCGGGCACCTGGCGCCAGAGCTCCACGCTCGGGCACCTGGCGCCAGAGCTCCACGCTCGGGCACCTGGCGCCAGAGCTCCACGCTCGGGCACCTGGCGCCAGAGCTCCACGCTCGGGCACCTGGCGCCAGAGCTCCACGCTCGGGCACCTGGCGCCAGAGCTCCACGCTCGGGCACCTGGCGCCAGAGCTCCACGCTCGGGCACCTGGCGCCAGAGCTCCACGCTCGGGCACCTGGCGCCAGAGCTCCACGCTCGGGCACCTGGCGCCAGAGCTCCACGCTCGGGCACCTGGCGCCAGAGCTCCACGCTCGGGCACCTGAGCTCCACGCTCGGGCACCTGGCGCCAGAGCTCCACGCTCGGGCACCTGGCGCCAGAGCTCCAGGCTCGGGCACCTGGCGCCAGAGCTCCAGGCTCGGGCACCTGGCGCCAGAGCTCCAGGCTCGGGCACCTGGCGCCAGAGCTCCAGGCTCGGGCATCTGGCGCCAGAGCTCCAGGCTCGGGCACCTGGCGCCAGAGCTCCAGGCTCGGGCATCTGGCGCCAGAGCTCCAGGCTCAGGCATCTGGCGCCAGAGCTCCAGGCTCAGGCATCTGGCGCCAGAGCTCCAGGCTCAGGCATCTGGCGCCAGAGCTCCAGGCTCAGGCATCTGGCGCCAGAGCTCCAGGCTCAGGCATCTGGCGCCAGAGCTCCAGGCTCAGGCATCTGGCGCCAGAGCTCCAGGCTCAGGCATCTGGCGCCAGAGCTCCAGGCTCAGGCATCTGGCGCCAGAGCTCCAGGCTCAGGCATCTGGCGCCAGAGCTCCAGGCTCAGGCATCTGGCGCCAGAGCTCCAGGCTCAGGCATCTGGCGCCAGAGCTCCAGGCTCAGGGATCTGGCGCCAGAGCTCCAGGCTCAGGCATCTGGCGCCAGAGCTCCAGGCTCAGGCATCTGGCGCCAGAGCTCCAGGCTCAGGCATCTGGCGCCAGAGCTCCAGGCTCAGGCATCTGGCGCCAGAGCTCCAGGCTCAGGCATCTGGCGCCAGAGCTCCAGGCTCAGGCATCTGGCGCCAGAGCTCCAGGCTCAGGCATCTGGCGCCAGAGCTCCAGGCTCAGGCATCTGGCGCCAGAGCTCCAGGCTCAGGCATCTGGCGCCAGAGCTCCAGGCTCAGGCATCTGGCGCCAGAGCTCCAGGCTCAGGCATCTGGCGCCAGAGCTCCAGGCTCAGGCATCTGGCGCCAGAGCTCCAGGCTCAGGCATCTGGCGCCAGAGCTCCAGGCTCAGGCATCTGGCGCCAGAGCTCCAGGCTCAGGCATCTGGCGCCAAAGCTCCAGGCTCAGGCATCTGGCGTCAGAGCTCCAGGCTCAGGCATCTGGCGCCAGAGCTCCAGGCTCAGGCATCTGGCGCCAGAGCTCCAGGCTCAGGCATCTGGCGCCAGAGCTCCAGGCTCAGGCATCTGGCGCCAGAGCTGACATATGGGAACATGAGTAGGCCATTCAGCTCCTAAGCCTGCTCCGCCATGCAATAGGATTATGGCTGCTCCGACATTCCTCACATCCACTTTTCTGAACTTTCCTTGTAACCCTCGATTTCCTTGCTGATCAAGAATCTATCTCAGCCTTCAAAATAGACAAGGTCTCTGCCCCCACAGCTGTGGGGCAAGGAGTTCCAAAGATTCTTAATCCTAAGCAGAAATTCCTCATCTCATTCTTAAATTGGCATACTTTATTCTGAGAGTATGGCCTCCGGTCCCGGACTCTCCCATGATGGGAAGCATCCTCTCAGCATTTACCCTGTCAGCCCCTTAAGAATCCTATATGTTTCAATAAGATCACCTCTCATTCTTCTAGCGGAGACCCAACCTGTATAACCTATGCTCATAAAATAACCCCTCCATACCGGGGATTATCCTAGTGAACTTTCTCTGAACTGCCTCCAATTAATTACCTTTCCTTAAAGAAGCAGACCAAAACAGTTCACAGTACTCCAAATGTAGTCTCACCAGTGCCTTGTACAGTTGCAGCAAGACTCCCCGACTCTTATACTCCGACTCCCTTGAAGTAAGGGCCAACATCCCATCAGCCTTACTGATTACATGCAGTACCTGTGTGCTGGCTTTCGGTATTATGCACAAGTTCCCAAGTCCTTTGATTTGCAGCTTTCTGCAGTTTCCGTTCTGTTCTCCCGTCCAAAATGAACTTTACATTTTCCCACATTATAATCCATTTCCCAATTTGCTGCCCACTTCCTTAACCTATTAATATCTCTTTGCAAACTGTTTGTTATCCCTCTCGAAACTAGCCTTTCCACCTATTTTTGTGGCGTCTGCAAATTTGGCTACAGTATATTCAGTTCCTTCCTCCAAATCATTAATATATATTTTAAGCAGTTGCAGTCCCAGCACTGATCCCTGTGGAATTCCACTGGTCACAGATCAGCAACCCGAGAAAGGACTGTTTATTCCCACTCACTGTTTCCTGCCCATTAACCAATTCTCTATCCATGCAAATATACTACCTCCAACACAATGGGTTCTTATCTTATCACTTTTGTGAGGTACCTTGTGGAAATCCAAATGCAGTACATCTACTGGTTCCTCTCTACCTGCTCTGGTTGAGGCTTCCTCAAAACCTTTAATAAATTAGCCAGACATAATTTCTCTTTCATGAAGCCATGCTCATTCTGCTTGAATAAATTATGATTTTCTAAATGTGCTATTATTCATTAATAATGGATCTCAACATTTTTAAACAATAGGATGTTAGTCTAATCGGCCTATAGCTATCTGCTTTTTGCCTCCCTCCCCTATAGGGGTGTCACATTCGCAGTTTTCCAATCCTCCAGTAATTCCCCAGAACACAAGGAGTTTTGGAAAATCACAACCAATGCATCCACTATCTCTGTAGCTACTTATTTTAGTATCCTAAGCCATCAAGGCCAAGGGGCTTATCTGCCTTTAGCCCCATTAGTTTATCTAAAACTACTTCTTCAGTGATGGCGTTGACATTTAATAGCTCCCTCGTATTCTTTATTAATGGGATGTTCAAAGTATCTTCCACCATAAAGACTAATGCTAAATATCCATTTAACTCCTCTGCCATTTGCTTGTTCCCCATAACTATTTCCCCAGATTCATTTTCTAAGGGGCCTATGTTCACTTTGACCTCTGTCTTCCTTCTTAAAGAACCTCTTGTCAGTTCTTAGATTCCTTGCTAGTTTTCCCTTGTAGTTTATTTTCTCTCTATTATCTTTTTAGTCCTCCTTCGCTGGATTCTGAATTTATCCCAGTCTTTGGGCTCGTACTTATTTGCTTTTCCTTTCAACTTAATATTCTCCTTAACTTCCTTGTTAGCCACGGTTGGTTTATTGCTCTCTTATAATCTTTCCTCCTTAATGGGATATATTTTTATTGAGTCATGAAATACCTCTTCAGTCTGCCACTGTTAATCTATCCGCCCAGTCCACTTTAACTAACTCTATCCTCATTTCATTGTAATTCCCTTTAAGTTAAGCACAGTTGTTTTTGAAGTTTCTCCCTTGTAAACTGAATATTAAATTCTATCATGTTATTATTAGCACGGTAGCACAAGTGGATAGCACTGTGGCTTCACAGCGCCAGGGTCCCAGGTTCGATTCCCCGCTGGGTCACTGTCTGTGCGGAGTTTGTACGTTCTCCCCGTGTCTGCGTGGGTTTCCTCCCACAGACCAAAGCCGTGCAGGTTAGGTGGTTTGGCCATGATAAATTGCCCTTAGTGACCAAAAAAGGTTCGGAGGGGTTATTGGGTTACGGGGGTAGGGTGGAAGTAAGGGCTTAAATGGGTCGGTGCAGACTCGATGGGCCGAACGGCCTCCTTCTGCACCTTATGTTCTATGTTCTATGATCTTTCACTGAGGTAATTTAATACACCTGCCTCATTACCCATTGCCAGATCCAAGATAGCCTGTTCCCTGAATTGCTCCACGATCTATTACGCTTAGAAACTATCCCTAATGCACTCTATGAATTTGTTGTCATAGCTACCCTGTCCAACTTGATTAACATGATTAACCCAATCAACATGAAAACTAAATACATCCATAATTATTGCTCTGTTATTTTGACATGTTCCTATTTTTTGTTTATAGGATCTCCAACAGTCTGGCTACTATTTTGGGGCCTATACACTACTGCTACCATTGTCTTCTTTCCCTTGCTTTGTTATCTCCACCCAAATGGACTCCACATCATTCGAGTGTAGATCATCTCTCTTAACTGTCCACATTTGCAAATAAGACCGTCAGACTTTATTCTGAAATGTAATAGGAAAATATGGCTTGACCCACTGCACTTTTTATTGATTGATGGGATGCAGGCAGTGCCAGCAAGACCAGCATCTAGTAGCCATTCAAAACTATCCTTCGGGTGGTGGCAGTGAGCCACTTTCTTGAACTGCACCACACAGTAGCACAGTGGTTAGCACTGTTGCTTCACAGCTCCAGAGTCCCAGGTTTGATCCCGGCTCGGGTCACTGTCTGTGTGGAGTCTGCACGTTCCCCTAGTGTCGGTGTGGGTTTCCTCCGGGTGCTCCGGTTTCCTCCCACAAGTCCCGAAAGACGTGCTTGTTAGGTAATTTGGACATTCCGAATTCTCCCTCAAGTGTACCCAAACATGCGCCGGAATGTGGCGACTAGGGGCTTTTCACAGTAACCTCATTGCAGTGTTAATGTAAGGCGACTTGTGACAAAGATTAATAACACCTGTGCCAAAAGTGCTTTAACTTGCGATGTTTCAGGATTTCATAATTTTTATTTAATGTCAATGAAGGAACTGCGATGTATTTCCAAGCCAAGATGGTGCTCGACTTGGAGGGGCACCTGAAGAAGCCGAGAGTCTCATACGCTCGCTGCTCCTGCCTTTCGAGGTGGTTTGGGAAGTGCTGCCAAAGGAGCCTTGATAAGTTGCATCTTGTAGATGGCACGCATTGCGGTCAGTATGCTAGCGGTGGAGGGGGCGAATGTTTAAGGTGGCATATGGGATACCACCAAAGTGATCTTTTTCCCCGAATGGTCCAGAATTTCTCAAACTTCTTGAGCAATGTGGGAGCTGCAATCATCCAGGTAAGTATTCCATCCCACATGCCTGATTTGCTTCATAAGAGTGGAAAGGTTTTGGAAGTAAGGAGGAGAATCACTCTCCACAAAATTCCCAGACTCTGATTTGCTCTTCTAGTCACAGTATTTATGTGGCTGCTGCAGTCAAGTCTGGTCAATGGTAACCCGCAGGATATTGATGGTGAAGAATTCAATTATCGTAATGCAACTGACTGTTAAGCGGAGGCCTTTGGACTCTCCTACTGGAAATGGTAGTTGCCTGGCACTTGCATAGTGCAAAATGTTACTTGCTACTCAGCAGATCAACTCTAAATGATGTCCATGTCCTGTTAACACAGGCAGAGGCTGCTTCATTACCTGAAGTGTTGTGAATGGAACTGAACACTGCCCTGTCATCAATGATCATCCACAATTCTGTCCTTATGATGGAGGGAACAACCTTAATAATTAAATGTAATTATACCTAGGATCCTGCTTTGAGAAACTCATGCAGCAATGTTCTGGGGCAAAGGTTTTTAAAAAAAAATAAATGTAGAGTACCCAATTCATTTTTTCCAATTAAGGGGCAATTTAGCATGTTCAATCCACCTACCTTGCACATCTTTGGGTTGTGGGGGCGAAACCCAGGGGAGAATGTGCAAACTCCACACGGACAGTGACCCAGAGCCGGGATCGAATCTGGGACCTCGGCGCCGTGAGACTGCAGTGCTACCACTGCGCCACCGTGCTGCCCAATTCTGGGACAAAGGTGATTGGCCTTCAACAACCACAATCATGTTCCTCCAGCCAGTAGGGAGCATTGATGCCACATTCAGTCAAATACTCAATTCCTCACAACTGAAGTATATCCCAGTGAGGAAGAACAATGGTAAGAGGGGTAAAAAAACATCCATGGCTAAACGAGGTGGTCAAGAACATTATAAGAACAAAAACTAAGGTGTATATTACAAAGGCCAGTGGCAGGCTGGAAGATTGGGAAGTTTCCAAACAAAGGGATGCTAAAAAAGTAACAAATGCTATGGTAAATTACGAAAAGAAATCTAGCGAAGAATATTAAAAAGGATAGCAAAAGCTTCTACAGGTACATAAAATGAAAGAGTCGCAAAGGTGAATATTGGTCCCTTGGAAGATGTAAACTGAGTTAATAGTGGGCTACACAGAATGGCAGAGATGCTAAATCAATACTTTGCCTCAGTTTTCATGGTGGAGGACACTAGTATCATTCCTAAAGGAACAGGCAATTCAGAGGTAATAGAAAGATGGAACTTGGTCCAATCAGCATCAATAGGGAAAAGGTACTCACCAAACTCTTGGGATTGAGGGCAGACAAGTCCCCAGGGCCTGATGGCCTACATCCTAGGGTGCAAAGTGGCAGTGGCAATAGTGGATCAATGGGTTATGATATTCCACATTTCCCTGGACATGGGAAAGGTTCCAGTGGATTGGAAAAATGCTTGTGTCACCCTCTCAATTCAAAAAGGGAGGGAGGCAGAATGTAGGAAATTACAGACCAGTTAGTTTAACATCGGTTGTTGGAAAATTGTTAGAATCAACTATCAAGGACGTAATATCAGGACTTTTGAAATGAAATGAAAAAATGAAAATCGCTTATTGTCACGAGTAAGCTTCAATGAAGTTACTGTGAAAAGCCCCTAGTCGCCACATTCCGGCACCTGTCCGGGGAGGCTGGTACAGGAATCGAACCGTGCTGCTGGCCTGCTTGGTCTGCTTCAAAAGCCAGCGATTTAGCCCAGTGAGCTAAACAAAGCCAAAACGCTATCCATCAGAGTCAGCATAGTTTTATGAACGTCAAATCATGTTTGACTAACATGCAAGAGTTGTTCGAAGATGTAACAAGCAAAGTGGATAATGGGGACCTTGTAAATGTAGTATATCTGGACTTCAGGAAAACATTTGATAAGGTACCACACAGAATTCACAAGGAAGAGCACATGGGATTAGGGGTAACTTATTAGCTTGGACAGAAGACTGGCTGACGGACAGGAGACAGAGAGTCGGGATTAATGGGTCTTTTTCTGGATGGCAAGATCTAACTAGTGGGATGCCACAGGCTTTGGTCCTTGGGCCCCAGCTATTTACAATCTATATTAACATCTTGGATTCAGGAATAGAAGGTTCTATAGCCAATTTCACAGATGACAAAAACAGATGGAACAGTAAGCTGCAATGAGAAAATAAGAACCTTACAAATAGATATAGATTAGGAGAGTGGTCCAAAATGTGGCAGATGAAGTTTAACATGGATAAGAATGAAGATATGCATTTTGGTTGAAAAAAATGTGACGCCAACTTATTATCTGAATGGAGAGAGACTTTGGGGTGCTCCGATACAGCAGGATCTGGGTGTCTTCGTGCACGAGTCACTGAAAACTAGCAGGCAGGTGCAGCAGGTAATAAGGAAAGCAAATGGAATGTTGGCATTTCTAGCAAAACAAATTGAGTATAAAGGTAAGGAAGTGTACAATCCATTGGTGAGACTGCACCTGGAGTATTGTGCACAGTTTTGGTCCCCATATTTGAGGAACAATGTAGAGGAATTGGAGGCAGTTCAGAGGAGGTTCCCTAGATTGATTCCAGAAATGAGGGGTTTGTGGTATGAAAGATTAAACAGTTTAGGCCTATACTCTCTGGAGTTTAGAAGAATGAGGGGAGATCAAATTGAGGCATACTAAATGCTGCAAGATATGGATATGAGATGTGGAGCAGATACTTCCTCTTGTAACACATTCTAAAACGAGGGGCCATAATCTTGAGGGAGCAAATTTAAAACAGATTTGAGGAGAAACTACTTCTCCCAAAGGGTTGTAAATCTGTGGAATTCGCTACCCCAGAGTGCGGTGGATGCTGGGACAGTGAGTAAATTTAAGGAGAAGTTAGACCGATTTCTAATTGGTAATGGGTTGAAGGGTTATGAGAACGGGCAGGACAGTGGAGTTGAGGTCAGGATGGGATCTGCTATGATCACATTGGTGCTTAGGCTCGGGAGGATAAATTGCCTACCCCTGCTCCTGGATCATGTGTTCTAGGGAGGAGATGCTCTGGCTGATTTTGCAATCCAGCTCTTGGTCTGTAGCATTGTAGATAACAGATGAGGAACATATCAGCCATGATAGAATGGCAGAGCAGACTCAATGGGCCGAATGGCCTAATTCTGCTCCTATATCTTATGAACTGCCTTGATGTCAAGGGCAGTAACCTCACCTGTTAGGTTACCTGTGCTTTAACCAAGGCTGCAAAGAGCTCTGGAGCGGGTTGCCATTATTTATTATTATTGGTGTTATATATTATTGGTATTATAATTGGTGAGTAAGTGCCATTTGATAGCACTGGTGCTGACAACTTCCAACTCTCTGTTCGATGATAGAGAGTATACAGGGGCAGTAATTGGCAAAGTTAAACTTTCTCTGCATTTTTAGGATAAGGAATGCCTAGACAATTTTGCTCTTCTGGGTAATTCATACCAGTGTTATAGCTAGTTCTGGAGGACCTGGTGTTGTAAGACTTCTTACTGTGCTCACCCCAGTCCAACGCCGGCATCTCCACATCATGGCTATTCAATGAGACCATTGAATAACTAATCTGATATGATAATTCTCAACTCCACACCTGCTGTATCCCCAAAAGCCTTGATTTGCTTATTGATTAAAAATCTGTCCATCTTAGCCGTGGACATAGTTAACGATTCAGCCTCTGCAGCCCACTGTGGTAAAGAATTCCACAGATTCACTACCATTCGAGAGAAGAAATTCCACTTCATCTTCTGCCATAAATGGGCAACCCCTTATTCTGACATTGCGATGTCTGGTCTGAAACTCTCAAAAAGGGAAACCTCTCAGCATCTAATCCTGTCAAGCCCCTTGAGATTCCTACATGCCTCAATAAGATCACCTCCCATTCTTCTCAACTCCAATGAGTACAGGTCCAACCTACTAGAGCTCTCCTCAGAACAAAAAATCGCTCCATAGCCAGGATTAACTGAGTGAACTTTCTCTGGACCACCTCCAATGCCAGTATCACAATTCTTGGATACACCCTGTCTCACCAGCAAGACAGACTCAGCAGAGGTGACGGCACAATGGCATACAGTCGGGAGGGAGTTGTCCTGGCAATCCTCAATATCTGGACCCCATGAAGTCTCAAGGCTTCAGGTTAAATGGACAAGGAAACTTTCTGCTGATTACCACATACCGTCCACCATCAGCTGATGAACCAGTAGTCCTCCATGTTGAACACCACTTGCAGGAAGAACTGAGCGCGGCAAGGCACAGAATATACTCTGGGTGGGGACTACAATGTCCCTCACCAAGAATGGCTTGGTAGTACCACTACATACCAAGCTGGCTGAGTACTAAAGGATATAGTTTCTAGACTGAGACTGTAGCAGATGGTGAGGGAACAAGAGGGACAAACTTACTTGACCTCATCCTCACCAACCAGCCTGCTGCAGATGCATCTGTCAATGACAGTATCAGTAGAAGTGACCACTGCACAGTCCTTGTGGAGACAAAGTCCCGTCTACACATTGAAGATACCCTCCATTGTGTTGTGTGGTACTACCACCGCGCTAAATGGGAGAGACTTCAAACAGATCTAGCGACTCAAGACTGGGCATCCATGAGGCATTGAGCCATCAGCAGCAGCAGAATTGTATTCAACCACAATCTGCAATCTTATGGCCCGGCATAGGCCCCACTCTACCATTACCAGCAAGCCAGGGGATCAACTCTGGTTCAATGAAGAGTGCAGGAGGACATGCCAGGAGCAACACCAGGCATACCTAAAAATAAGGTGTCAGTCTGGTGAAGCTACAACACAGGACTACTTGCGTGCTAAACAGCATAAGCGGCAAGTAATGGACAGATCTGAGCAATCCCACAACGTACACATTAGATCTAAGCTCTACAACATCCAGCCGTGAATGATGGTGGACAACGAAACAACTCACTAAAGAAGACTCCACACATATCCCCATCCTCAATGATGGAGGAGCCCAGCGCATCTGTGCAACAGACAAGGCTGAAGTGTTCGCAACAATCTTCAGCCAGAAGTGCCAAGTGGATGATCCACCTCCGAAGTCCAGCATCACAGACGTCGGTCTTTAGCCAATTCGATTCACTTCACCAGATATCAAGAAACGGCTGAAGGCACTGAGTACTGCAAAGGCTATAGGCCCTGACAATATTCCAGCACTAGCACTCAAGACGTGCTCCAGAACTTGCCGCACCCCTAGCCAAGCTGCTCCACTACAGCTACAACACTGGCATCTAACCAGCATTGTGGAAAATTGCCGAGGTGTGTCCCATACACAAGAAACAGGACAAATCCAACCCAGCCATTTACCACACTATCAGTCTATTCTCCATCATCAGCAAAGTGATGGAAGGGGCCATCAACAGTGTTATCAAACAGCACTTGTTGAGCAATAACTTGTTCACTGATGCTCAATTTGGGTTCAGCCAGGATTACTCAGCTCCTGACCTCATTACAGCCTTGGTTCAAACATGGATAAAAGAGCTGAATGCCAGAAGTGAGGAGAGAGTGACTGCCCTTGACATCAAGGCAACATTTGACTGAGTATGGCATCATGGAGCCTGAAAAAAAGTGCAGCCAATGAGAATCAGGGGGGAAACTATCGGCTGGTTGGGAGTCAAATCTGGCACAAAAGATGGTTTTGGCGGTTGAATGTCAATCATCTCGGCTCCAGGACATCACTGCAGGAGTTCCTCAGGGTAGTGATCTAGGCCCAACCATCTTCAGCTGTTTCATCAATGATCTCCCTTCATCATAAGGTCAGAAGTGGGAATGGTCGTAGATGACCTCATAATGATCAGCATCATTTATCACTCCTCAGATAATGAAACAGTCCATGCCCAAATGCCGCAATATCCAGGCTAGGGCTGACAAGTGGTAAGTAACATTCACACCAGACAAGTGCCAGGCAATGACCATCTCCTATAAGACAGGTTCTAACCATCACTACTGACATTCAATAGCATTACCATCGCTGAATCCCCCACAATCAATATCCTGGGGCTATCATTGATCAGAAACTCAACTGGACTAGCCACATTAATGCTGTGGCTACCAGAGTAAGTGAAAGGCCAGGAATCCTTCTGCGAGTAACTCATCTCCTGAAGCCCCCAAAGCCTGTCCACCATCTACAAGACACAAGTCAGGAATGTAATGGAATACTCACTTGCCTGGATGAGTGCAGCTCTCAACACTCAAGAAGCTCAACACCATCCAGGACAAAGCAGCCCACTTAATTGCTACCCCTTCCATAAACATTCAAACCCTCCCGACGAACAGTGGCAGCCATGTGTACCATCTACAAGATGCACTGCATGAACATGCCACGGGTCCATAGCCAGCACCTTCTAAACTCACGGCCATTATCATCTAGTAGGACAGGCAGCAGTTGGAGGTTCTCCTCCAAGTCACTCGCCACCCTCACTTGGAAATATGATGTGGAGATGCCGGCGTGGGACTGGGGTGAGCACAGTAAGAAGTCTTACAACACCAGGTTAAAGTCCAACAGGTTTGTTTCAAACACGAGCTTTCTGAGCACTACTCCTTCCTCAGGTGAAATCACCTGAGGAAGGAGCTGCGCTCCGAAAGCTCGTGTTTGAAACAAACCTGTTGGACTTTAACCTGGTGTTGTAAGACTTCTTACTTGGAAATATGTCACCATTCCTTCACAGTTGCTGGGTCAAAATCCTGAAACTCCTTTCCTAACTGCACTGTGGGTGTACCTACATCTCAGGGACTTCGGGGTTCAAGGCGGCAACTCACTACCACCTTCTGAAGGGCAACTAGGGATGGGCAATAAATGCTGGCCTGCCCAGGGATGCCCACGTCTGTAAATGAATTTTTTAAAAGTATATTCTCCCTTAGACCAAAATTATTCACTGCATTCTTTTCATACATAATTTTTAATTCATTCTTGGATAAATCATAGAATTTACAGTGCAGAAGGTGGCCATTCGGCCCATCAAATCTGCACCGGGCTCTTGGAAAGCCCACACCTCCACCCTATCCCCATCCAGTAACCCCACCCAACACAGAGGGCAATTTTGGACACTAAGGGCAATTTAGCATGGCCAATCCACCAAGGCTATAGAAGTAGGAGAATAGCACAGAAGAATGCCTGGCTTAAAGGTTTGTGCAGGAGGGAGGGTTTTAGATTCCTGGATCACTGGGCCAGTTTCTGGGGAAGGGGGTACCTGTACAAGCAGGACAGTCTACATGTGAACCAGAGCAGGACTAACATCTTTGCTGGTGAGTTTGCTAGTGCTGTTGGGAGGAGTCAATGCTTTACTGGCAAGGTCAGCATATACTGCCCATCCATTGTTACGTGGAGAACATAGTGATTCTGTAGTCACACATAGGCCATACATAAGATCAGGCTTGGTGGGTGAAAAAAAATGGCCAAAGTCCATCTAACCTCCTTTTATCATTCCTGTAGTCACATTGTATGAGGACAATAGAGGTTGCTGACTAACTACTGCAATCAATCTCTATCAATTAATCTACAACAGACCCAAACACAAAATGAGGAAACTCCCAGTGGAGGAGAGATTTGGGAAACGGAGGTCCAAAGTCACCTATTCCTCCCGAGCACATTACTCACTCTGTTGTCCCAAAGGACACAAATACTGGATCCCAAAACGTTATCTGAAAGGAATCTCTGTAATTTGTGTTTGGATGAATCAGTATGGT
Source organism: Scyliorhinus canicula (assembly GCF_902713615.1). Classification (NCBI taxonomy): domain Eukaryota; kingdom Metazoa; phylum Chordata; class Chondrichthyes; order Carcharhiniformes; family Scyliorhinidae; genus Scyliorhinus; species Scyliorhinus canicula. The sequence goes on along the minus strand of NC_052149.1, from coordinate 225,871,728 downwards.
TTAAACCCACCATCTCCCCAGGGAGTCTGTTCCATAATTGAACTGTTCACTCACTGAAATGCTCTTTCCATAGATTAGCTTTGAATTAATTCCTCCTTCACACAGAGGCAGGGATACTTTCCTGCTCTGCATAAGAGGCACTATAACCTATTTGCAAACACGGATATATACTTAGCATTTGGATTCAGGTTGCTCTCACACAATTATAGTTTTTCTTTGTTTTAAACTTTCAAATGGTTTACATACTCCCCATGTCTACGTGGGTTTCACCCCCACAACACAAAAGGATGTGCAGGGTAGGTGAATTGGCCATGCTAAATTGCCCCTTAATTGGGAAAAATGAAATGGGTATTCTAAATTTATATAAAAGAAAAACTTTCAATTGGTTTGTGAATTTGTATTGAGGTCACGAATAATCAAACAATTGAAATGGTTAAGCCCCAGGATGCTTTCGACGTTGATGTGTCAGAACACAATTTGGCTGACTACACTGTTTAAACATCTGCTGAATGTGTAGGATGCTATGTCTATTTAACTAAAAATTTTGTCAAATACATTACGAAATGAGATAGTTAAGATAGCCTGAGATAAAGAAATAAGGAAATGTATAATAGAGCGAAGATGAGTGGTTGCATGTTTGATGGCACCCAAGGGGTCATCTGTAAATTGTGGAGGTGGTACGCAATTTTTTTTGGGGGGGGGGGGGAAAGAGAGAAACACGGCAAAAGGATTAAATTGCAAACCTTACTTGGCGTCAGTTTTTAATGCTTAATAATGAAAAAGTTTCTTAAAATCATAAGAGATAAGAGGAGTGGGGCATTTGGTCTGCAGGCATTTGGTCTTCAGGCCTGCTCCACCATCTGATAAGATCATGCCTTGGCTGAAATTATCTTGTTCCTTTAGAATTCGAAATGAGCAACCATCAGCTCTCAAACCTCCTCGCATCCAGGGAGACCAGGCCAAATTTACATATTCACACAAATAATGCAATCCCTCCATACCTTCAATCATTCTGGTCACTTTTCTTTGCATCATTTCAATAGCTGCAATATCCTTCCGTCACTGTAACGTACATCGCTTTCTAAGAGTGGTCACACCAATGATTTATCAAGAGGCAAGGAGAGGTCATGAAGGCCCCGCCTTCTCAACCTTGCCCCTCACCTGAGGTGTGGTGATCCTCAGGTTAAATCACCACCAGTCAGCTCTCACCCTCAAAGGGAAACGCAGCCTATGATCATCCAAGACTATGGCGACTTTGTCTTTGACCTACAAAGTGGCAGGATTACTTCACTCAAGTATCTCGCTCAATATTGACCTTTTCTACATTGGAATAGTTGATTTGCCTTCTTCAATAGCACCCTGTTGCATGGTTTCAATGTATTGACAATCATAATGAGCAGATCTTCCAATTTTCAGTCACATTTTGTTTCCTGTTTCAATAGCAGTCCCTTCCTGTACTTCTAATTCCAACTGTGCAAGAACAACAGATCTCAAGCCCTAAAGGGCCAGAAGGATCAAGATTTTCCGACAATCTAAAATTACCACTTTCATGGAGGCCAACATTTTATTTTTAGAGTTTTTTTAAAAAGTTCAGATTTTCCAACTGCCAACTGGTGGAATTTGAATTAAAATTCTCTAGATTATTAGTCCAAGTTGTGTTAAACCTCTTTAAAACACTGGTTTGGCCTCATCTGGAGTAAATCTGGCCACCACATTTTAGGAAGCATGTGAAGGTTGTAGAGGGGGTGCAACAAAGGTTGACAAGAATAGTTCCAGATAGGAGGAACTTCAGTTATGTAGATAGATTGGAGAAGTTGGAACTGTTCTCCTTGGAGAAGATCGAGAGGAATGAACTGCCTGGAAGTGTGGTGCAGGCAGGTTCAATCGAGACACTCAACAGGGCATTAGATGATGTGAATAGAAGAATACGACTGGGTACAGGAAAAAGGCAGAGGGAATGGCACTAAGTCAGGCTGCTCATTTGGACAGCCAGTGGCGATGTGATGGGCCGAATGGCCTCCTTCTGCATTGTAATAATTCTGTGATTTGATAGTTCAAAATAGGCAGGGAAAAACTGGTTTCGTTCGTAGAAGGATTGCGAACTAGAGAGCACAGCTTTAAGGTAGTTGGTAACAGAAGCAATGGGGGCATGAGGAAAAACTTTTTTTTTTTTAAAAACAGTGCATGGTTTAGACCTGGAATGATAATTTGGTGGAGACAGACTCAATTTAATTATTGAAGAGGGAATTGGATTAATCGGTGAAAAAGAAGAATATGCAGGGCTATAGGAAGATGGCGGGGAGTGACACTAGATGAACTGCTCCTAGAACGTCAGCACAGGCACAACGGGCAGAATAATCATGCCTTTTAAGCAGGTTACTGCTAATTAAGTTAAATTCTAGAAGTGCTGCGAAAGGCAACAGTCCATTGAACACATGGAGGATAAACCACAACAGGCCAGGATAAAAACAACAGCGTCTCTTTAATTCTTTCACATGATTTGAGCATTAATATAAAGGGCAACATTTCTTGCCCACCCCCAATTGCCTTTGTGAAGATGGTGGCGAGCATTGTTCATGAATTGCTGCAACAATGCTAAGACCCATGGGATGGAGGCGAATGAAATGACTGCGAGAGAAGGAAGTGCTCGAGACTAACCTTTGGTTTTGCAGGAGCTGGCCGGTGTCGTTTTTTCACTTCTATCCATGTATCAGAGTCCAGGTCTGGGAGGCTGGTAGAAAGTCCTTTTGGCAAAGTCTTCAAGTTGCTGGGCTCCTCAGTCTTGGAACTTGCAGCACTTCCTGCCCGAGGAGAGCCTGGAGCCGACTCTTTAACAGAGAGAGTGAGACAAAGTGAGACACAGAAGATACCCTCTGCCAAGTACAGCGCCGCGTTAACTGAAAACCCACCAACCTATACGATCTATCCCAGTGCCCACTCCATCCAACATGATACATGCCACCCCAGTAATCACCCAGCCAGTGTCACACTCACCAGTCTGCTTTTTGTAAGTCTGCCCCGGAATGAATTCTGGGCAATTCAGTAAACGTGTGAAGTCAGTCTCTGGGAGAGGCCATTTTTCAGGGTTTTCCTTTTTTCGGATTTTCTTGTCCACCACTTCCACCTCCGTGCTGTCCTTCAGTGCCTAAGGAACACAAACATTCTTATTGGGGGAAACACAATCTGACAGACAGCTTGAAATTCGGCTAAAAAAAAAAAAGATTTCAGAAATTTACTGACCAGGCAGCATAAATGTACAATGTTGTCAACTCTCCTCTTTAAACCCTCACTCCCCCTTCCTCTCCTATAAATATTCCCTATCTCAATCACCTCACTCTCTCTTCCCACCAACAATGATCTCTGTCCTCAGCCTCAACTGCCTTCAAACTTGTAGCCTCTGGGTACATTGCAAAATGGACTTTTCAACCTTTTATGGTTCTCAGCTTTTGTGTAACAGACCGGTTGTTGCAGTTCTGAAAGATTTCCTATTCCTGTTCTAATGTAGCCACAGTAGCAATGCTTTTTCCAGCCCCTCAGACTATATTTTTATATCACTGCAGCTCCCTAATCAGCCTGGAGGGGTGAAGCTGGGAAATCTCCATCAGAAGCAGCGATGACTCGCTCTGCCGCCACACAGCAACAGAGGTAAAATTTATTCCCATTAAACGGAGAAAAAACACAGACATTGTGAGAATGAAGATATTTAATAAGAAATCTTGCATACAGTAAACGAGATGGAAAGCTGACAAACATCATAACTGACCTCCAAGATGAGATTGACATCAGTGGTTAATGCCTGTACACGGTGAAAACCTCCAATTAATGAGACAGGCAGGAAACCATCAGCATCCATTTTTCTTCTCAGGAAAAAGTCTCTTTCCAAGTTATCCAGGCTAAAGTAGTACTCACTGAAACATAATAAATGTATAATTATCAATTATACGCAAAGTACACACTGTACTTTGGGGAAGAGGGGATGGGGACGACGAGCGGAGAATGGGGAAGGGGGGTTGTGGATGATGAGCGGAGAGTGGGGAAGGGGGTTGGGGACGACGATCAGAGAGAGGGGTAGGGGGATGACGATCGCAGAGTGGGGAAGGACGATCGGAGAGGGGGGTAGGGGGATGATGATCGCAGAGTGGGGAAGGGGGGGTGGGGGACGACGATCGGAGAGGGGGTAGGGGGATGACAATCGTAGAGTGGGGAAGGGAGGTTGGGGACGACAATTGGAGAGGGGGCTGTGAACGACGATCGGAGAGCGGGGAAGGGTGGGGTGGGGACGTCGAATGGAGGGATGGGGACGACGATCGGAGAGTGGGGAGGGGGGTTGGGGACGATGTTCGGGAGGCGGGGAAGGGTGGGGTGGGGACGACGGTCGGAGAGCGGGGAACGGAGGTTGGGGGACGGTGATCGGAGTGGGGAAAGGTGGGATGGGGACGATCGGAGAGCAGGGAAAGGAGGTTGGGGACAACGCTCGGAGAGCGGGGAAGGGAGTTTGGGGACGATGGGTTGGGGACGACGAGCGGAGTGGGGGGAAGGGGGGTTGTGGGTCGCCGATCGGAGCGGGGAAGGGGGTTTGGGGACGACCGGAGAGCGAGGAAGGGGAGTTGGGGACGACAGTCGGAGAGCGGGGAAGGGGAGTTGGGGACGACGGTCAGAGAGCGGGGAAGGGGGGTTGGGGACGACGATCGGAGAGCAGGGAAGGGGGGGTTGAGGACGACGGTCGGAGAGTGGGGAGGGAGGTTTGGTCGAAGGTCAGAGAGCGGGGAACAGAGGTTGGGGGACGGCGATCGGAGTGGGGAAGGGTGGGATGGGGACGATCGGAGAGCGGGGAAGGGAGGTTGGGGACGATGATCAGAGAGTGGGGAAGGGTGGGATGGGGACGATCGGAGAGTGGGGAAGGGAGTTTGGGGACGATGGGTTGGGGACCACGAGCGGAGAGTGGGGAAGGGGGGTTGTGGGTCGGCGATCGGAGTGGGGAAGGGTGGGATGGGGACGATCGGAGAGCGGGGAAGGGGTTGGGGACGACGGTCGGAGAGCGGGAAAGGGAGGTTGGGGACGCCGATCGGAGAGTGGGGAAGGTGGGTTGGGGACGACGGTCAGAGAGCAGGGAAGGGAGGTTGGGGACGATGATCGGAGAGTGGGGAAGGGAGGTTGGGGACGACGGTCAGAGAGCAGGGAAGGGAGGTTGGGGACGACGGTCAGAGAGCAGGGAAGGGAGGTTGGGGACGATGATCAGAGAGTGGGGAAGGGTGGGATGGGGGACAATCGGAGAGCGGGGAAGGGGGTGTTGGAGACAATCGGAGAGTGGGAAGGGGGGTTGGGGATGACGAGCGGAGGTGGGGACGACGATCGGAGAGCGGGGAAGGGGGGTGGGGGGAACGAGCAGAGAGTGGGGAAGGGGTGGTGGGGACGACGAGCAGAGATTGGGGATGGGGGGGTTGGGGACGGCAATCGGAGAGTGGGGAAGGGGGGTGGGGGTGTCGAGCGGAGAGGGGGAAAGGGGCTGGGGACAACGATCGGAGACTGGGTAAAGGGTTTGATTTGATTAATTATTGTCACATGTATTAGTATACAGTGAAAAGTATTGTTTCTTGCATGCTGTACAAACAATGCATACCGTACATAGGGAAGGAAGGAGAGACTGCAGAATATAAGGTTTCAGTGATAGCAAGGTGTAGAGAAAAGATCAACTTAATACGAGGTAGGTCCATTCAAAAGTCTGATGGCAGTAGGAAAGAAGCTGTTCTCGAGTCGGTTGGTACGTGACCTCAAACTTTGGTATCTTTTCCTGACGGAAGAAGGTGGAAGAGAGTATGTTCGGGGTGCATGGAGTCCTTAATTATGCTGGCTGCCTTTCTGAGGCAGCGGGAATTATAGAGGGATTCAATGGATGGGAGGCTGGTTTGCGTGATGGACTGGGCTACATTCACAACCTTTTGTAATTTCCTGCGGTCTTGGGCAAAGCAGGCTCCATACCAAGCTGTGATACAACCAGAAAGAATGCTTTCTATGGTGCATCTGTAGAAGTTAGTGAGGGTCGTAGGTGACATGCCAAATTTCCTTAGTCTTCTGAGAAAGTAGAGTCGTTGGTGGGCTTTCTTAACTATAGTGCCGGCATGGGGGGGGACCAGGACAGGCTGTTGGTGATCTGTACATCTAAAAACTTGAAGCTCTCGACCCTTTCTACTTCGTTCCCGTTGATGTTGACAGGGGTATGTTCTCCACTACGCTTTCTGAAGTCGATGACAATCTCCTTCGTTTTGTTGACATCGAGGGAGAGATTATTGTCGTCGCACCAGTTCACCAGATTCTCTATCTCATTCCTGTACTCTGTCTCGTCATTGTTTGAAATCCGACCCACTATGGTGGTGTCATCAGCAAATTTGAAGATCGAGCTGGAGGAGAATTTGGCCACACAGTCATAGGTGTATAAGGAGTATAGTAGGGGTCTGAGGACACAGCCCTGTGGGGCACCTGTGTTGAGGATGATCGTGGAGGAGGTGTTGCTGCCTATCTTTACTGATTGCGGCCTGAGAGTTAGAAAGTTCAGGATCCAGTCACAGAGGGAGGAGCCGAGGCCAAGGCCACGGAGTTTGGATATGCGTTTCGTAGGAATGATGGTGTTGAAAAGATAGAATTAGAGGGTATGCTGGGCACAGCTTGCCAGAAGTTCCCTCGCTCCGGCACCATCTTTCTTTCAAGGGGGGTTGGGGACGACGAGCAGAGAGTGGAAGGGGGTTGGGGACGACGAGCAGAGGGTGGGGAAGGGGGGTTGGGGACGATGAGCAGAGAGTGAGGAAGGGGCAGAGAGTTGGGGGGGGGGGTGGAGATGAGCGGAGAGGGGAAATAGTCTTTGGACTACTAACCCAGTAACTAAGCAGTATGCTACTGTGCTATCATAAGCCCAGGAGTGGGACCAGTGTTCAAGTTGAAAGGGTGGTCAGGGCTTTGTCAGGACTTCGAACTACAGTAGTCCCCCTTTATATTTCTGATTGGAGGGAGAGAGCAGCCGGCAGTGTCAATTTCAGCGGCTGGCTGATTGCTTCAGTGAGAGAGCAGCTTCCCTCTCCTGTTCAAAGTGAGCTGGCCGCTGAAATTGACACTGCCGGCTGCTCTCTCCCTCCAATCAGAAACATTAAAACTTAAAAGTTGGATTGGAGGGAGAGAGCAGTGGGCAGTGTCAATTTCAGCGGCTGGCTGATTGCTTCAGTGAGAGAGCAGCTTCCCTCTCCGGATCAAAGTGAGCCGGCCGCTGAAATTGACACAACTGACAGTTGGGGTCCATAAGCCCCCCCGCGGTATATCGCGAACCGCGGTATTGCGGAGCGCGGTATAACGGGGGACTACTGTAGTAACAAAAGAGGATAGTGGGGGGAATCAAGTTTAAATAAAAATGTTTTCCTCTAATTTAGAGTACCCAATTAACTTTTCTTCCCCAATTAAGGGACAATTTAGCGTGGCCAATCTACCTAACCTGCACATCTTTGGGTTGTGAGGGTGAAACCCACGCAGACATGGGGAGAATGTGCAAACTTCACACACAGAGAGCCGGGGCTGGGATCGAACCTGGGTCCTCAGCGCTGTCAGCAGCAGTGCTAACCACTGCGCCCCAAGCCGCCCATAGGGGTATCAAGTTAAAATAAAGAAACCTGGATAAAAATAAAATACAAGATAAAAATTCAAATCAAACTGAGGAATTAGGGAAACATAAACAATCAAAGAGCAGGAATAATTGTAGAACAAAAGTGTAAAATTAGTGTTAAAAATAAAGTGAGGTAGACGTTTAATAAAAACTAATTTTGGTCTCCATATTATAAAAAAGACATGTACAGCAGAAACTTTTTTAAAAAAAGATTCACCAGGATGATACCAGAACTGAGGGGATGTATCCATGATGGGCATTCTTCTCTTGTAAAGAGAAGGAAGGGTGACTTAACAGAAGTCTTTGAAATTATCAGAGGTTGCTAGGGTAGGCATAAACAAAATATTTCCACTTGTGGGAGAATCCAAAACTATAACTATAAGACAGTCACAAATAAATCCAATAGAAAATTCAAGATTTCTTTGCTTGTTGAGTTTCTGCCGAGGAGCAATAATCAGAGTGCCAGGACGTGAAAGGGTTGAAAGGATTTCAGTGCCGTGCGCGCACTTGGGGATGCTGGTATAATTTATGCAACAGTGCATCAGTGAGGTGACTCCCAGTGTTGGCTGAACTGGACCGTGTAACCAGGCTGCCAGAGGTGGAATATTGACACAAAGGCACACAGAGCGTGCTTACAGACACCAACAGTTCCACGGCTAACATAAGCTGCAGGATACAGGTCAGGGTTCACACCTGAAGTGGACTATGACACTCCTTCACTTTCCTGATGCAAGCGGGGCCAACAGAAAGTTTCTGGGTTCCAACATAACCACATTGGGTTCAAAAGTTCATTTTTACACGTGGCAACAGCAGTGATCAAATTCCATGCCTTGTATTACAGCTACAAGCACTGCTCAAATCCATTGTGTACTGTGGCATTTCTCATCATATCTCAAAGTTCCACACGAAAAAGCCAGTACCAGCTCTTTCTAAGCAGCTCTGTGGCTACTTGCTACAGGCAGGCCAACTTGAAAACCCCTTAAGAAAAAACTTTTAGGCCAAGGACCGAAACTCACACATCCAGAAAGAGCAGGCAGTGAGTCATTCATTACCACAGTGGTTTATAGAATCCCTAGTGCAGGAGGCCGCCATTTGGCCCATCATGTCTGCACCAACCCTCTGAAAGACCTACCCCCAGCCCCTTCCACGAGGGCAATCTGCTCTCTTTTCCAAGTTGTCCTTTGACACACTGCTTACCTCTGTTCTGTCATTAACACATTCTGATATCTTAGCGTGCCACTATCCGTGCCCTTTAGTCATTATCATCACCATATACATTCCCTTTGTATTTTTGTCCATGACATCTTTGTCAATCTCCACCACTCGCTGGCCCTCTATCCAGCCCCTCTGCTCCAGCACCCCCACCCCAAAACTGTATAAATCTCATCCTATTTCCATTTCTCTCTAGCTTTGACAAAGATTCATCCAGACTTGAAATGTTAGCTCCCTTCTCTCTCCACAGAAGCTGCCAGACCTGCTGAGATTGTCCAGCACTTTGCTTCTGTTCCAGATCCAGCACCGGCAGTAATTTACTTATGCGTTCTCAGGGATGGGCAATAAATGCCATCTTTGCCAGTGATGCTGTGTGAGATGCATATGCACAACTGATCATTAGACAAATTCTAAATCTTCTCTTTTCTAATGGGTAATCCAGCCGGGGAATAAAGGCATTGGAACATGCCCAAGAAGCAGAGAACTACGGTACTTACATCTGTTTCTTGATGTAGTCTTTGAGCAGCTTTTTGTCCATTGTGTACAGCTCGGCACTGCTCTGATTGTCATAGTAATAGATGATATCACTGCCAAATTTCGGCCTGTACAACCCATCATTACTGTCGGTGTTTGCGTTGTAGGTGTAATGGTAGTCAAAGTGAGCTACAAGCAAAAACAGCACGGGTTAGATGCTCAGTTAAGACTACTAACAGTCAGTCTTTCAGTACATGAAGCAGCTGGGAGATTTAAGATGCAGGAATGCACTACATTAACTGAAGTTTGCCATACATTTTCCATCAGCTTCGAGAATTAAGTGAGGGAGGTGGTCAGACAGTATTGCTAAGCAAATGAGAGAATAAGCAAACTATCAGTGTCTTTTATCAAGGGCAACACAGGCTCATTTCACAGGAATGTTGTTTGGCTCATTGTTCAGTCTTGCACCTTCCACTGATGACCATCCAGATCAGACTGTATTCTGTATTGCATCCCTATTCAAATCACCTGGGGCATTCTAGAACGGTTAAGAGTTTATTGCTGATCTTAGATCAGTTATCTCTCTCTCTCTCTCTCTCGAGGTAGGAGTAACATTGAGCAAGCTTGTATTATTAAGAGTTGGGAAATGCACTGTGCCACATTACACAGAGCAATGCAGATCATGAGGCCCCCCCAAGCACAATCCTTTTTCTGTGCTCTTAGCTGCTCTCAGTTGGGACAGATGAACTATGCTCTATTTAGCATTAGTATTTTTGGATAGAGAACAGGGGAAAATTAGCAGTCCTCCTACTTCCTGAAAGTCAGCCTGATTCTGTGGTGGCATATGCCTCCTTAGTTAGAAAATCAGAGATTGCAGCCCCAATCCAGGAATAATTTGGGCTGGCATGTCAGCAAATAGCAACGGAGTACTGCATTATCACAGGCCCATCCTTCAGATATTAACTATGGCCATTGTTCCGGTGTGTATTTTTTAGTTCAGCTGAATGTTAAATGATCACGTGATACATTTTGAAGAGAAGCACGAGTTCGCTTGGTGTCTGGGTCAAAGTCTTGCTCTGTCAACAAAATAACAAAAATTCCAAAGGTCTGATCTTCCGAATCACATCACCCAGGGGCAAAGATCCTGCTCTTAAGTGGAGTACTTTGTAACAACAAAGTAAATCAACAAGTAAAACCAAGACCAAAGGATCTCCAGAAATTTATCAGCATTTGTACTTAATGTGAAAACTAACTTGCTGCTAATCTGCCCCAGCGTGAAGTCTCTTTCGTCTGTGTTAAGGACAATAATTTCCCATCCACTGCATTAAGTTTGCAAATCCACCCCAGCCATCTCTCACAAATCATGTATGCTAACTTTACTGGAAAGGTAGTGGATTCACTCTGTCACTTACCGCCCATTAAACGCACCTATTTTAAATGTCACACGGCAGCATTAACAATAGGTAGTAGACACCAACACCAAGGTGAGTACTAAGATGAATAAGAAGGAAGACAAATACTGTGCCCCTTGGTAAGCGAGGGATCGGAAAGTGCAACTAAATTTCAACTGACAGTGACATCACGCTGGTTCAGAACGCTTGCAGCACAATGGCCAGTGTCAGCACATCACGTACAGCGAGAAGCACCTCTGCCACGACCCCTCCCCCGGCCACGTCCACGTCCTCGTCCCCTGAAACCTCCTCGAATCGTTCCACCCTCGCTTTTCACGCTGGAAATCTCATCGCGGTCTTCCCTCCAATCCCGGGAGTCGTGCTTCTCATCACGATGGTAGCCTGAAAAAAAACCAGAAAGCAGATAAATGGTTACACCTAAACTCCAAGATCAGCCAAATATCTCCCAATACCATCTTAAAACCAACTTTAGTTCAGAGTGGGCTTGCATCTCGTGAATATCTAGTAGCGGTCATCAATAAACCAGTTTACCGTCCCTAGCACTTTTCATATGTTAGTGCATCTAGGTTATCAGCAGATGATGAATGTCTGCAGTACTGCCAGGTGAGATGGAGTGCCCCCCTTATTCGTGGGTGAGTGTTGAGCAGTTTCTTCTGGTTTAAAATGTGAAGTACCAGATTCTGCTATAATTCGGATAGAATTACTGACAGCAAACTCAACTTTCCAATATACCCCTCCAACACCTAAAAAACACACTCTGCTCCCCCCTGCCCCACACACACCAAGCTCTAAAGCATGATTTGCATCTTTCAAAAATAATTATAACAACAAGAAAGGAGTTGAGGGTTCAGCTGAGGAAGCTACCATCAATAAGCAGTCAGCAAAGTAACCGTAAATTGTCAAGTGGGACAAACCTTTTGAGTCGTTTCTGTTGTTGACTGGCGGTCGCAGAGGCTCTGTCTGGGGGCGCGAGTTGCTGCGAGATGCTGGCTTGTCCTGTGTACCCTCCGATTTTACGTCCAATTGCAGTGGGACCCACTTTTGCTTGTACCCTGAACACAAAGTGGGAAAACGTTAACAGATCTGCTGCAAGGTGTTGGACAGGCATTCCCACAGCATGTCATGGTCCTAAACAATTCAAAAGCGGTTATACCTTGCACCAAAAAAAATCTGAGGGAAGATGAATTGTTTTCAGACCAAACAAGACATGTTTCATCACTTTTCAACCAACTTTATCTTGTGATCTGTGACTTGGGGCAAAAGCAGGAACAACCTGATCAGACAGTCAGTGGCGATAGCAAAACTAATTTCGCCTAGCGGGTATGGAGCATTAACACCAAGGAGACCTGCACAGTTCCATACATCTCAACTATTAGCATCTCGAGTTAATTGAACTCAAAAGGCTGGCAGAAATATAGCTCATTTGGCACAGGGCGAGAGGGAGCGTGCAAACGGCACGGAAACATTCTACTCCTGCTCATCATTCGTCTGTTTGTATTCAGTCACATTCTGCACAATGGTCTGATCCTCAGCATCACATCCATCTTCCTCCACTCATTTCTGTACCTTAAAACCATATAGCAGATATAAAGATTGTTTTGCTTATCAAGGCTGTACCTGCTCTTTGTACGAGCTATCCTGTTGGTTCCAATCCCCTGTTCTTTCCCCATAGCCCTGCAAATTCTCCCTTTCAAATATTTATCTAAATCCTCTTCAAAAATTACCACTGAATCTACTTTCATTATCCTTTGATAATGCTAGGTCACAACTAGGTGTGTGTGTGTGCGTGTGCGCGTGCGCGTGTGTGTGTGTGCTTAGTCTCTAAAATTCTTCATGAATGTGAATGTCTCTAGCAGATTCTTCTCTTAAACTTCACTGCTCCAAGGAGATAACCACAGCTTCTTCAGTCCATCCACATAACTGAAGGTCCTAATTTCTAATACCATTCTAATTAATCTCTTCTTCCCCGTCTTGAGAAACCAGTTGAGACTTAACCATTGCTTTGTAAAGTTATAGCATTATTTCCTCTTGAAATCTATGTATCCTTAATAAAAGCCAGGATTCTATGTTTATTTTTGTAAGTCTTTTCAACTTGTCCTCCCACTTTCAAAGATTTGTGTACACACACCACCAGGTGTCTCTGCTCTGCATCATCTTTAAAAATAATACAATTTAGTTCATATTGCCTCTCATTCTTCCAAAATGTAAGGTAACTACACTTATTTGCATAAATTTAATCTGCCATGCGTTGATTGCAATATTAATGCAAGCCTACTTGTGACAATAACAATTATTTTTAAAAATATATATTTCTTCATTTCATGTTATCTGCAAACTTTGAAATTATGTCCCATATACCATAGCCCAAGTCATTAATACAAACCAAAAGAAGTAGCCCCAACCAAACCACTATACACAAATAACTACCCATCTCCTGATCGAGTCTGAAAAGTAACTTCACCACCATCTACTTTGTCCTTTAGTGAATTGTGTAATCACACTGCCAGTGTCCTTTTAATCCTATGGGCTATAACTTTGCTCATCAGTTCCTTTTTTAAAATTTATTTGTTCAGAGGACATGAGCATCGCTGGTTAGGCGGCATTTATTGCCCACCACTAATATTATGTAGTACCTTATCGAAAACCTTTTGAATGTCAATAGTAACCATACATCCCTCATCGACCCTGCTTCTTCATCAAAAAACTCAAACGAGTTATCGAACACAATTTTTCATTATCAAATCTGCGTTAATATTCATCTATTGGTCCATACTTTTCCAAATATTAATTAATTTTATCCTGAAAATGTTTCCCTACCAATTTGAAGCTCACTGGCCTTAGTTGCTGGATTTACTCCCTCCATTTAAAAAATAAAATCTTGGGTGTAAGCATTTTGCAATTCACCAGTCCTCTGGCACTATCTGCATACCCAAGGAGGATTAAAAAAATTGTGGTTAGAGCCGCCACAATTTTCACCCTTGCTACCCGGAACAACCTGGGAAGCATTCCATCTGGGCCAGGTGACTTTTCTACGTCGTTGTAAGTACCTCTTCTTTGTCTATTTTTATCTTATCCAATGTTGCTATTGCCTCCTTTACTGCCACGTGAGCAGCATCCAGAAAAGACAGATACAAAGCACTCATCGTAATGAGGCCAAGCCTTCCTTGGACTAACCTTTTACCATTCATATCTTCATAAAATAATTTTGGGTTCTCTTTTATGTTGGCCGCTAATCTATTGTCATACTGTGTTTTGCCCCTCATTCCCATTTTTAAACCTCCGCTACTTTCTGCATTCAGCTTGATGCTCTGTATATTATGAAAATATACTTAGAGTTGTCATAAGCCTAATTTTTGGGTCACATTTTAATCTGTATCATTTATCATACAAGTGCACAAGTTTGGGAAGCACTACTTGCTCCCCTCCTGGGAATAGTGTGCTTTTGTAAATTAGAAACTGATTTTAAAATGACACGGTTTGAGCTTATTAGCAAAACAAAGGTAGTTTTAAAGGGAATTAAATTTGTATTAGTAAACACAAGAAATATAAGGCATGGTTTTAAGTGTGTTTAATGTTTCTGTGCCCAAAAGGATAATATTTCTATTGGAGATTAAATAGAAGTCAGTGCCGAGCAACAGGAGGCTACTCTCTAGAGGGAACGACTTTCCTGTTTAGTTTTAACTGGAAGCCAGAACAACTGGAAACAGGACACTGGGGCGTGACTATCTCTGAACTCTGCCACGAGAAGCTGGGCAGTACATGGGAGGTGCAAAGATGCAAGATTCCAAGGAACAAGATACAACCTAACTAACCAGGGAATTGGGACAGAACGAACGTTTAAGACATCTGAAGTTAAGAAAACAGCAACCGAAGTATTGTTCAGAAGAATGCCAAGAGCCGGATGATTGGGAAAGTTTTAAAAACCAATAAGATGACCAAAAAAAAAAAGAGGAAGATAAACTATGAGGATAAACAAGCAAGTAATATAAAAACAGACAATAGGTACTTCTTTCAATATATAAAAAGTTAGAGAGAGGTCAAAGTGAACATAGGCCCCTTAGAGAATGAAATGCGAGAAATAATAATGGGGAACCAGGAAAGAGCAGCAGAATTAAACAAATACTTGGCGCCAGTGTTCACAATAGAAGACATGAACATTCAAAAAAATACACAATCAAGGGCAGAAAGGAGGAAATAATTACTGGAGAAAAGGTACTAGGGAAACTAATGGGGCTAAAGGCCGATAAGTCCCAGGACATTAAAGGAAGGAGATACAAAGACAGTGAATGCACTGGTAGTAATCTTCCAAGAATCATTAAATTCTGGACGAGTCCCAGAGGATTGGAAAATTACCAATGTAACACCCTTAGTCAAAAAGGAGGGAGACAAAAAAAAGTAAAGATAGGCCAGTTAGCTTAACTTCTGTTTGAGGTGTTAATAAGCAGGATAGATGAAGGGGAACCAGTAGACGCAATATTCCCAAAAGGATTTTAGAAGATACAAAAAGCTACTTAATCAGGCCAGAGCTCAATGTTGGAGGTAGCATATTAGCATAGATAGAGGATTGGCTAACTGATAGAAGACTGAAGGAGGGGCATTTCCAGGACAGCAACCTGTAACCACTGGAGCGCCACTGGGATCCCGTGCTGAGACCACAATTATTTACAATATATATTAATGACTTGGAGGAGGGCAGTGAATGTACTATTTTTTTTATTTAAAAAAAATTAGACTACCCAATTAATTTTTTCCCAATTAAGGGGCAATTTAGCGTGTTCAATCCACCTACCTTGCACATCTTTGGGTTGTGGGGGCGAAACCCTCGCAAATACAGGGAGAATGTGTAAACTCTACACGGACAGTGACCCAGAGCCGGGATTGAACCTGGGACCTCGGTGCCGTGAGACTGCAGTGCTACCACTGCGCTGCCCTGAGTGAATGTACTATTGCCACGTTTGTGGAAACCACAAAAAAGGTGGTAAGGCAAGTGGTGAGGATGACACAAAGAGTCTACAGAGGGGTACAAACAGGTTGGTGAGTGGGAAAACAGATGGAATATAATGTAGGAAAATGTGAAGTTCTACACTTTGGTAGGAAGAATAAAGGAGCTGAAATTATTTAAATAGAGAAAGACTGCAGCATAGAGGGATTTGGGAAGCCTTGTGCATAAATCACAAAAAGCTAGCATGCAAGTTCAGCAGGTAATAGGAAGACAAATGGAATGTTTGCTTTTATTTTGAAGGGAATGGAGCATAAAAGTAGGGAAGACCTACTAAAACTATACAAATATTAGGTAAACCACACCTGGAATACCATGAACGGTTTTAGTCCCCTTATCTAAGATATTATAGCTCTGGTTACAGTGCAGAGAAGGTTCACTAGGTTGACCCCGGGTATAGAGGGATTTCCTTATGAGGCGAGGTTAAGCAGCTTGGACCTGTAGTCTTTGGAGTTTAGAAGGAGGAGAGGCAACTTTATTGAGATATATAGGATTCTCAGGGGGCTTGAAAGGGTTGATACTGAGAGACTGCTTCCCCTTGTGGGAGGGTCTAGGACCAGAGGCCATAATCTCAGGTTAAGGAGTCACCCATTTAAGACAGAGGTGAGGAGGAATTGCTTCGTTCAAAGGTAGTGAATCTGTGCACTTCTTTACTGCAGAGGACTGTAGAGATTTTGTAGTTAAGCTCAAGACAGAGAGATTGCTAATCAGTAAAGGACTCGAGGGTAATGTGGTTAAGGCAGGAAAGCAGAGTTGAAGATTTCTTTTGAAATTTAAAGTACCCAATTCTTTTTTTCCCCCAATTAAGGGGCAATTTAGTGTGGCCAATCCACCTACTCTGCAGGTGTAGGTTTTTGGAATGAGACCCACGCAAACACGGGGAGACCGTGCAAGCTCCACGCGGACAATGACCCGGGGCCAGGATCGAACCCGGGTCCTCAGCGCCATGGGGAATGGAGGATTATCTCAGATCAATCATGATCTCATTGAATGGCAGAGTAGGCTCAATGGGCCAAATGACCTACATTTGCCCCTTGTCGTGTAGTAAGCAAAGTGTTCTGAGTTAAAGAGATAATTGCAGTAACTAGATTTAAAGTGAGACAGCAGACTTCAGAGACAGATTAAATGTTTGATGGCATATTAATACAGTCTGGGAATTCAGAATTAAAGCAATTGTGAACAGCTTTTCAGCCGTCAAGACAGGAAACCCTAAAAGGGCTTGTTGCAAAATGCTGGACTGGATTTGTTGCTAAAAGTGGAGTGGAAGCTTTGTTTACAAGTGCCATTTGGAAAACCTGGGCTGGAGAGAAGGAATGTTAAATCCACCTGAAGTTGAGAACAGCAACTGAGTATTGTTCAGAAGAATGCAAACCGCTAGGGGAAAGCATTATTATGAAAGAAGATTTTAAAGTGTGTTTTGGGAGTGGAGTTTGGAAACTTTCATGTGACAACCATCTGGGTGGATTCGGAGGAGAAAACCACACACACTAACTTGGGTTGAGCGAAGTGGGTATTTGGCCACAGCCAATCTGTGTGCTTAAAAAGACTTTATTAATGAGACCATACTAACTTAAAACCTACTTCGTAATCCATGTTAAATCTGTATTTGTTAAGCTAAAGGCAGGGGAGGGGTAAAGGAGTATTGTAAAATAATCCAATTTTCATGTTTAATAAATGCTTTTTCCTTGTTGTTAAATTAGCAGTCCCGTCACTCTGTTATTGTCTTTTGAGCCAGGGTTCTGTTCTGGGATCTTCTCATCTAGTTATGTCAACTGGGATCGCAACAAGCTGTTGCACATAATTTTAAGATGCTCTCCGAACTTTCCCTTTTCAACCCACTGAAATGAGCCCAACCCCAGGGTACTTATATACTTGATTATTGCTCATCCTTTTCTATAACCCAATTGTATTATGATCACTGTTACCAAAGTGCACTCCCATCTTCCGCAGGCTCACTCCATTGCCCAGAACTAGATCCAGCACTGCTTCTTTCCTTTTTGTGTGGAAATAAGTACACAAATAATGGAATGCAGATTCCCCCCAGAGTGGCCCCACCTTTCTCTCACTGTTTTAATCAGTGGAATACCTTTTCTCTTCTGTGTAGATTTCTGGGAATCCTCATCAGCACTCCGTTCCTCTGGTGATTCGTCCGATTTGGCTTTCTGGTTCTCTTTGCTCTCACTGCTGTCGCATTTCTCTGGCCGTTCCTTCCTTGTAGGAGGTTTTTTGTTCTGTTGTGGCTTACTGTTCTGTGGATGCTGGAACAAAATGGCATGACAGTGACAAATACTTACAGCTGCCCCACGACCGTCCCCTCCAGTGTCCTTTCACTCCCATCACCAATCCACAGCCCACCCACCACCTGAGGATCCTGACACCTTCTGAGGTTTGGGCTCCACCGATGTCCTTGCAGGTACATCTCACACAAAGCACCCATCTTTTGTGGTGGTTGTCAGAGCTGAGACCATCCTGTACCAGTGGTTAATGTCACCCCCCCAATCAGCTAACATTGCATAGATGGGACTAGTTGAATCAAACACATGGCACAGCTGCAGCAGGGGCACATTCATTCAACAACCTGCACAATTAATTCCTACTCACCTCAGAGGAAATGACCGGCTCCCATGTCTGAAACAAAACAATAAGAGCATTCAAAATACATACAATGAAATTGAACGCAGAGTACAAGATACCCAACTTCATTCTTTGAGGTAGACACTCAAGAACTTCACAAGTAGCAATACTACTAAGACCGTGTGGTGAAAGAGAAAAAGAAAAGCTTGCATTTACGCATCACCTTTCACAATTACCGGATGTCCAAAAGTACTTTACAATTAAGTACTTTTAAAGTACTATATTTTGACATTTCTGTTGTAATGTAAAAAATTGGACGGAATTGTACCAAAATATGGCAAAGTGTCAGGCTCAGACAGAAAACTGGCGTGTAACTCTTCACTTGCACAGACCAGTTTTCTCACAGAGCCTCTTTGCCCCAAAAGAGTGGGCTTGGTTTACGCTGTAACTCTGATGGGGTGGGGTCTCAGAGCTGGAACCAGCTCCAAAGAGACCTGCACGCTGTTAATAAAGGGTGCCCTGATCAATGCTGCAGCCTAATGAACCCCCAAGCCTTCATTATGGAGGAATCAGAGCTATCGGAGATGAGCCCCCCCACCTCCGTCTCCGGTGGAGCTCTCACTACGATCGACTCCTGCCACTGCCAGGTTGGCACCCGGAAGGATCCCCTCGACTGTGTCAGTCCCTGGCCTAATGTTGTAAACCTTGCCGACATAATGGTATGAATCATTTGGTGTAGGACGGGGAGTCAAGGCTGCCAATTACATAGCTATTTATTAAAATAAGGTTCACCACATCGCTGGGGAGGGGTGAGGATAATCAAGAAATGCGATCACTCCAGCGAAAATCAAGTTTCCCGATTCTCGTGGAAATTTCCGCCTGCGCTGCTAATCCCGTGGACGGTGAATGCGGGCTCAAGATTGCAGCCAATCAGGCTGTGACAGTAACATTATGCCAACAACATTACTAATTAAAAAAAAGATTTTCAATTCTATTGCTTCTTTCACCATTTCAGGATATCCTGAAACATTTTGCAGCCAACGAATTGAACTTGAAATTTAGCCATTGTTGCAATGTGAGAAACACAGCAGCAAATTTGCTCCCAACAAACTCTCATAAACAGCAATGTAGTAATGACTCGATAATCTGCATGTAGACATTGATTGAGGGGTAAATATTAGCCTGAACACTGGTGAGAATACCTTTGTCTTTCCTTCCAACAGTGCCATGGAATCTTTTGTCATAATCTTCCAAACTTTCCTCGACTGCATTGAGGCGCCAAAGAAAGCGTGCAAGAACATTCCTAGTAACTGCAGGCCACTCAGTTTACACAAGGTGTGTGTAATGTTTTAGGAATAATGAGCTTTAGTTAAAAAAAATAGGCATTTGGAGAGGTTCGAGTTAATTATGAAGAACCAGCAAAGATTTGCAAAGGCAGGTCAAGCTTAACTAATCTAACTGTACTTTTTTGATAAAGTGACAGGAACAATAGATGAAGGGGAAGCAATTAATGTTGACTATATAGTAAAGCATTTGATAAAGTACCACAAAAAGGGTTGAACAACAAAAATAAGGCTCATGGAATCGGAGGATCAGTGTCAGCGTGGATTTTTAAAATGGCTAAAAGGATAAAAAACACAAAATAAATGGCTGTGTTTCAGACTGGAAGATTGTGGACGGTAATGTCCCCATGGGTCAGGGCCACTGCTTTTTTAATTATATAAACGACTTGGATATTGGAATACAAAATAAAATTTCAAAATTTAACGATGAGGTGTGATTGGCAGTGAGGGTGAAAGCAATCAACTTCAATGGGATTACAGATGGGCTAGCGGAATAGGCAGACAAATGACAGGCAAAGAAGTCTGACGTTATGCACCTCTTGGCAGAAGGATTAGTAAGGAAGCAATATAGACAGCATAGTTCTTTTTTTTTTTAAAAAAGTGCTAGGTCAGAGGTGCCCCGGTGGGGGGGGGGGGGGGGGGGGGGGGGGTCATGTGGACGGTTCGTTAAAGGTGGTAGGACAACATAGAGAGCAGTTAGCAAAGCGTTTTGGGCTTCATAAACAGAGGGTACCGAGTACAAAAGCAGAAATTATGCTGAATCTGTATAAAGCCCAAGTCAGGCTCCAATTGGCTTACTCCAGTTCTGTCAGTTTAACCTTGTTGGTGGGAAAGCTTGTGGAATCGATACTTTGGGACAAAATTAATAGTCACTTGGGCAAATGCGGGTGAATTAAGAAAAGCCAATGTGGATTTGTTCAGAGCAAGTCATGCTTTAACGAACTAGCTTGAGTTTTTCCCTGAGTTAACAGACAGGATTGCCAAGGATAATGTTATTGATGTGTTGTACAAGGGCTTCCAAAAGGCATCTGATAAGGTGCCATAAAAGAGACTCGCAAGCTAAATTCAGGAATAAAAGGGACAGTAGCAACATGGATACAAAATTGATCAAGTGAGAGTGTTGTGGTGAACAGCTGTTTTTGGACTTCAGGAAGGTTTACAGTGAACTCCTCCAGGGGTCAGTGTTCGGACCCCTGCTCGTCCTGATATATAATAACCTTGGTGTACAGGGCACAATTTCAAAATTTGCAGATGAAATTTGGAAGTATTGTGAACCATGAGGAGGATAGTATAGAATATCTATGGGGCTGTTATAACGGGTGGACTGGTGGAACGTGAGACTTAAAGTGTGAAGTGATTAATTTTAGTATGAAGAACACAAATAGACAGTGAGCTGAATTTCACAGAGGCTGTGTGTGGAAGGTGGTAATAGAAGCATTATGAAACAAGCTTCCGTCGAACATTCCAATTAAAACGCAACATCACGCTGGAGGGCCAATTGAGGCCCACCCAGTGAGCAATACAGCTGTTGCTTAGATCAGCAATACAGGGGTGGAAGGGATGGAGATAGGTCCTACAACATGGAAATGAATTTGGTGTTAGTGCTGCACCTTTTCAACCAAAAAATAATCCCGACTAAACCCTTTACTGCCTCAACATTTTCGTATATAGATCTGAAATTTGCCTTGCAAATCAACAGGTCCTGCCCAGTATCTGTTACTGATCCAAACTAAACTTTGTGGCAGCAGTGAGGTTGCTGTGGGTGGGGGAAGGGAAGAAAGAGTTTGGGAGGGGGCTCCCTCATCTACTTACATCAGCGGAGAAAGAAAAAATAATGACTAAGCATTTCTCCAGCACTTGTCACGACTTCATCCCAGTCTCATCATTTTTTGAAGTATAGTCACTGCCATATGTGGGAAAAGTGCCAGACAGCTAATCTGCATACACGCAAGCTCCCACGGCAGCATTGTTGGATCTTTTACATCCACTTGAGGGGTAGATGTGGTTTCAGATTGACATCTCACTCGAACACTGGCACCACAGAGTACGGCACTCTCTCTGGACTGTGCTGGGACTGTAAGCCCACATCGAGGGCCGAAGGGCCTGTTCTGTGCTGTACTATTCTATGTTCTATATGCTCAACTCTCTGGAGTGGGACTTCAACCCATAACCTACTGAACTCCAGACAGCAGAATGCTCCCACCGTGGTAGGCACCCATGCCATTCAGTGGTGCATCTGTCTACCTGCTATTACAGTAGTCCTGGACTGCCCCGCTAAGGTGGCATATCTAGGGCCAGTGGTGGGGGTTGTGGGAATGAGGTGAGGGAGGATGTGTTGCAGGCTGCAAATAAGTCTGGCTGCTTCCTTTCACAGGTGAATCCTTTTTTAAAAACAGTTTTTTAATTATGTCTGGTCATCTACATCGACCACTGGGTCAGTTGGGACACCTCAGATGACCAATTTGCAGCATCTGATATGACTGGGTCATCATGAAGACCTGGGTCAGGGGGATGTCTGTTATTCAGAAAGCCCCGACCCTCCTCTCAACCACACTCTCCATTTAATTACAATGGCAATATGCCAAATGACTGCGGATTTTTCAAGGTCAATATCTTTTTGTCAGCGTCAGTGTTCCCATGGTATGTACAGACAGGTCTATTCGGTTGGAACTTTGGCACAGATCATGTCGGTGAACCAGCATAGAAAGCTAGCGTAATCAGAAATAAATCTGGCAAAACTCATGTATCGGCAGCAAAATCACAAATAAAACAAACGTGCTTGTGCTCCAGGGGCCTTTTCTTCCACCTTGGACGACAACTGGGAAAATCCCAATGCCCGCCTGCCCTATATGCCCTTGCAATGAGCACAAAATTGCACAGGCAATGAAAATCACAGCCAATGCTATCTTGCACAATTTTACACACGTTCAGGTTGGGAGTGCCATACGATTTTGACTAATATAAAATATAGGGTACAATTCTAAAAGGAGTGCAGGAGGGGAGACCTGGAGAAGATGTGCCTAAATCATTTAAGATAGGACAGTTGAAAGAGGCTATTAAAGCATTTTGCATTTGGGCTTTATCAATAAGGACATATAGTACAAAAGCAAGGAAATGTTAAACCTGTATAAACACTGGTTTGGCCTCAAAAGAAGTACTGTGTCCAGTTCTGGCACCATATTTTCTGATGTGAAGGCAGAACAAATTCATGAGAATGGGTCCAGAGGTGAGCAACTCGAGTTACATAGAAAGCCTGGAGAAGTTGGGGCCATTCTCCTTGAAGAGGATGTTTGCTTTCAAAAGGGAGTTGAATCATTATCTGAAATGAAAAGATCTGCAGGGCTATGGGGAAAAGACAGGGGAGTGGCACTGGGCGATTTGCTCCTTCAGAAGCACAGACATCGAATGGCCTTCTGCTATGCTGTAACCACTCTATGATTCTACTACTATTTATAAGTATGTATGGGTTTACCGTTTGTGTTTTTAGTTAGTGATGGAGAAGTGATTCTGTGAGACATACCAGTCACTGTCTGCCCACCCTAGAATGTCTTTAGTCTTTCTCTCTCCCAGACCACCAGAGACCTGTTTGCTTTCTCCCAAATCCACTTCGTTGAATAATTCTTTCTGACTAATCCTTGACGAATGCAACCCTCCCCATCCCCAACTATTGTATCCAGGTAATAATCACCATTGATTCTTTTCCATCACCGATGAGTGTCAACTAACTCTACTCAGTCAGGTATAATCTCCCTGCCATTCAAAGTAGTGTTGATTCTTCTTGACCAACTTTCACCCCGTTCGATTATGTATTCTAACAGTTTCTCACCACCAACAGTAAACTCACTGGATCTGTGGCTCCCTGCAACAGTGACCACCACCTCAAAAGTATTTTGTTGGTTATAAAGTTCTTTGAGACAGCATGTGATGAAAGACAAAACAGAAATGCAAATTTCTTCTTTCTTTCATTTAACCGTTTGCCTTACCTTTTCAAATATATCCCAATAGACGTACCAGTTGGCACTGCACACTGACCCAAGTCTGACTGCGTGTACTGAAAGTTCCTAACTGGACCATTAGACAACACCACTAATGCACTGTGCTTACAGTGACATCCAGTGTCGGAGAATGTGTACTACAAGATCACAAATGCAGAGTTGCAAATGCTTTAAATATCAGAAAAGCAGAAAATACTGCAAACAGCATCCGAGAGGAATAGATCAGTTAACATTTCAGATGTAGAGTCGTGTTGAGATTGGAATGCTTCTTACAAGGAACAGATCAGGAAGAAGCAACACAACTATCTCGTATTCTCCCACATGTCTACCCACATTAGTGGAATTAGTTCAGGATTAATAGAGCTCTGGAGAGAGTGCAGCGGTGTGAGTTTGAGTGTGATATTGGGGTATGGGGAGATGTTGGAATTATATCGGGACCGATATAGGACTATGCAGAAACACCTGAATTATGTTTGGATTGATACAGGGCTGTGGGAAGAAAGCAAGATTTTGGTTTGGATTAATCTAGAGCTATGGATGGGGAATGAGCAGAATCAGATATGGACTGTATAGGGAGAGCTGAAATGGATTTGGACTGGTACAAGGCGATGGGGTGAGAGCGGAAATAGATTTGGAATAATACAGGGCAGTGGGGAAAGAACAGAAATTTCAGACTAATGCAGGGCCATGGGGAGAGACCAGATTTGGACCAATACTGGCCTTGGGAGAGAGCAGAATCAGATTTGGACTGATACAGGGTCATGGAGAGAGAACAGAATCAGATTTGGACCAATACAGGGCCTTGGGAGACAGGAGAATCAGATTTGGACTGATACAGGGCCATGGGGAAAGAACAGAATCAGATTTGGACTGATACAGGGTCATGGAGAGAGAACAGAATCAGATTTGGACCAATACAGGGCCTTGGGAGACAGCAGAATCAGATTTGGACTGATACAGGGTCATGGGGAGAGAGCAGAATCAGATTTGGACTGACACAGGGTCATGGGGAGAGAGCAGAATCAGATTTGGACTGACACAGGGTCATGGGGAGAGAGCAGAATCAGATTTGGACTGACACAGGGTCATGGGGAGAGAGCAGAATCAGATTTGGACTGACACAGGGTCATGGGGAGAGAGCAGAATCAGATTTGGACTGACACAGGGTCATGGGGAGAGAGCAGAATCAGATTTGGACTGACACAGGGTCATGGGGAGAGAACAGAATCAGATTTGGATTGATACAGGTTATGGAAGAGGGCAGAAATAAGATTTGGATTGAAAGTGGGCTAAGGGGGGGGGGAAGAGCAGGAAAATGGGGCTGAATTGGTGGAGCGAACTACAGTAGTCCCCCGTTATAACGCAGGTGTTCGGGTCCAAGACAGCCACCCGCATTGTATCCGAGCCGCGGATATCCAAGATGGCGGATATCCAAATGAATGAACGAGAGGAAACATCGCTGACTATGCTGAACATTGCTGAATGGAAGGGCGTTTTAAATAAGAAACAGCAAAGTTCGTTCAAGTCTTAAATCAAGTTTTAAATTTATTAAAATATATACAATAATATACAGTATACATACAATAATATACTTAAAATTGTACTTACAAGCATATTTTAAAAATCATTTTAAAAAGTCTGTGAGTTTCCTCTGGCACATCCCCTTCCTCATCTTGACTTGTGCTTGTCTCTGGAGGTTCTTCAGGTGTAGGATGTATATCGGGTCGAAGTCTTGCTGCTCTGTGTATGCTATGAGCCACTTCAGGTGCGTGATGGCATCCGAGTGGCTCTTTGCCACTGTGGGCTGGGGGGGGTTCTTCTTCTTCTGCCTCCTCTTGGGTGACCTGGTCGATGATCTCCTCCTCTGTGAATGTTTCTGCGGGTGCCATGTCGTCCTCTGCTGCTGACCACCTGTTCACCCAATCCTGGAGTGTTAGGTTCTCATCCAGTTGGTCCTCTAGCCTCTCCTCAGCTGCCCTGATCTCTGCTTCAGTAAAGCCTACGAAATCCTCTTCATCCGGGTAATGTTGGGGTCGTGGGAGTGCTGCTCCTAGGGCCTTGTTCCAGCAGTTGGCGATGGTCTTCTCTGTCACAGCTCCCCGGGCCTTCCCTGCCAGATAACAGGCATCCTTGATGGCGATGGCTTTCAGGTAATCTGGGACAGTGAGAGGAGAGTCTATCATTTCCAGGATCAGTTCCTTTTTGTACACAGACTTGAAGGTCTGAATGATGCCAGCATCACATGGCTGGATCTTGCTGGTGGTGTTCTTTGGGAGATAGAGCACTTGGATCTGCCCATCCCTGGTCTTGAGAACATCTCCCTGAGGGTGAGCTGAGCAGTTGTCCAGTAGGAGTGTGGCCTTCTGCGGTAAGTTGCGGGCTCTAAGGTGGTCCCTGACACTGGGTACGAAGAACTTGAAGAACCACTCCTCAAATAAGGAAGCTGTCATCCAGGCTTTGCCAGAGTTCCGGTAGGTAATGGGTAGGTTCTCCATGTTGATGTGGTGAAAGCATCTAGGAGACTTGAATTTGCCCACAATCAATGGCTTCAGCTTGTGTGTTCCCGTGGCATTGCTGGCAAACAGGATGGTGAGCCTGTTCTTGGCTTGCTTGTACCCCAGAGTCTTGTGGGCATCATCCTTGACAGCTAGGGTCTTGTCAGGCAGCATCTTCCAGTAAAGCCCTGACTCATCTGCATTGTAGAGTTGCTCTGGGGTCAGCTCCTCTTGCACCATGTAGTTCTTGAGGATGTCGGGAAAGGCTGCTGCGGCTCCTGAGTCGGCGGATCTCTGTTCACCACTGATGGTAACTGCACCTATCCCATGTCTTTTCTGGAACCGATGGAGCCAACCCTTGCTGGCTACGAAATTGCTGTCCTCTGGGTGGAGCTGGTGATGGAACTTCTCAGCCTGAGTCCTGATGATAGGTCCAGATAGGGGGGTGCCACCAGACTGTTCCTGGACAAACCAGGTGAACACAGCCTTCTCCAAGTTACTGTCACTAGCGTTCCTTGCCTTTTTCCTGCTAAGCCCTTCACTCTGAGAAACTGTCCCAACATATGCTCTTAAATTGGGCTCATCTTTCACCCACCCACGGAGGGTTGACTCTGGTACACCAGTCTCTCTGGATAATTTTGCCTTCGTTTCCCCGTTTCGAAGCCGTTCTATCAAATGTATCTTTTGACTCACTGAGTAAGACTTGCGCTTAAACATTTTGAACGACAGTAACTGAACTCGAAGATACCTGCACTGGAAAAGGTATCCCTTTTATGGCTGTGTAATTGGGCTAATCGGTCGCGGCTACTTATCGCGGCTAATCGTTCTACAGTACAGTAATCATCGCTGCTAATCGGTCTAATCATCGCGGGTAATCATCGCTGCTAATCGGTCTAATCATCGCGGGTAATCATCGCTGCTAATCGGTCTAATCATCGCGGCTAAAAAAGGTGCTGTTTCAAAAAGAGTTTAAAATGAGTCAAGTAAGTTGGGGTCCATAAGCCCCCCCCCCGCCGTATATCGCGAATCGCAGTATTGCGGAGCGCGGTATAACGGGGGACTACTGTATCAGCAAAAACAGTGGACTCATTACACCTCAGAAAAAGGCCAAACATTTGGCTCAGTGGCCTGATGAAGCCAGTGTCCGCTTGAGACTGGAGTGCAAATTGAACCCGCCACCCTCTGACAAGAGAGATAACAACTGAACCATGGCTGAATGTTTACTCAAACATCTAATAGAAAAATACCCAGAAAGCAAAGCCAGCAGAGATTTCAAAAAGGTTCTCGAGTGACTTATTGATCTCTTGAAAAAGTAACTCAAAGAATAGATGAGGCTACTATGACAGATGTAATATATTTGGATTTTCAAAATGTCCTTGCTAAAGTATAAAGTACCATGCAGTAGACTCATGATTAAAGTTAGTGTGTGTGGAGTCGGCGGACAGGCTGTACCACTTCAAGCAGGGCTACTGAACAGAAAATTATAGTTGTGGTTAAATACAGCTATGCAGACTACCAAAGTTGGGAAGTGGTGCTCCACAAGGGTCAGTACCAGACCACACGTAATTTGGTAATGGTACTTAGCTGTCGTTCACAGCTCAGTTATAGCTGGTTTGTGATGCAGAGTGAGGCCAGCAGCACAGTTTCAATCCCCGTACCTGTTGAGGTGATTCATGAAGGCCCATGATCCTCAGGTTAAATCACCACCAGTCGGCTCTCCCCCTCAAACGGGACAGCAGCCCTTGGTCATCTGGGACTATGGTGACTTTATCTTTACTAAAGGCCATAGAGACACAATTAGTCCAAATCAAGCTTGGGGCATTCTGCATTACTCTTGTCATCTAGCCAACTGAGCTAACCGATGCCCACTCCTGTTCACTATTTTCATTAACAATTTAAACTCAACAATCAGAAGTTAAATTTCAACATTTGCAGGCAACACCAAATAGTGTGATTAACACAGTGGACAACTGTGACAAAATAGAGGACTGCATTAATAAACCTGCAGAATGGGTGTTCTAGACGGATAAATAAATTCTAGAGGTAACTGTGAGGTGGTACATTATTATAAAACTAAGAAGGCCATATACAGCTTGTGGAATTAGTCTAAATGGAGTCAAGGAACAAAAGGTACTAGGGAGTGCAGATAGAGAAATCACTCAAATTAGCTTTGCAGGTTTAATGGGTCATTAAAATACTAAACCCAAGTACTGGGGTTCATTTCTGAAATAACAGAATTAAAAAGCAGGGAAGTTATGTTAAATTTGCTTTAAATACAGGTTCTATATTAGACCACTTATAATGCATAGTTCTGGTCTCCATATTAGGATACAGAGGCATTGAGAATGTGCAAACAAAGATTTACAAGGACAATTCCAGAAACAACTATCAGGAAAGATCGGGCGGGCTGGGGCTCTTTAGGAAAAGGCTGGGAGGTTACCGGTTGGATGTCTTTAAATTGTTGTGCTGGTTTGATAGGGTAGACATAGAGAAAATGATTTTAACCTATTTGAAACCCAATCACTTTCAGAGTTAAAATTAGTCAATATTTCCATTTGTGGGAGAAGTCATCAATAGCAAGTAGTCACAAATGAACCCTGGAGAGTGATGAGAATGTAGAATAATAGTTGAGATAAATACAACTGATGCACAAGGGGAAGTCAGATAATCACATAAAGGAGAAAGGAGCAGAAGGTTAGGGTTAGGTGAAGTACGGTGGGAGACGACTTTTGTGGAGTATAAATGCCAGCATTGACCCAGTTGGGCTGAATGGACTCATTGACATAAACTTTGTGTACATTCCTTGGAATGTGAGGGGTGAGTTGATGAGATTTTGGAAAAAATTGCTAGAATAAGATACGGTAATGATACAGCACCTAATGAGACAATTGGCCCTTCTTCACCTTCATGGCACTTTGCTGGGGCCATTCAATTAAATCCACTCCTCTGCAAATGTTTTCCCTTCAAGTAATTATCCCATTCTCTTTTGAAAGTTACTATTGAATCAACTTCCAGTACCCCCTTGAGCAATGCATTCTAGATCACAACCCGCTGTGCAAAAATAAGTTTCCTTATATCACCTCTGTATCTTTTGCCAATCGCTGCGTGTTCTCGAATTCCTAACTTCTCCACTACTGACTGTGTTGCTCTTTATTTGTTTTCTCAAATCTATTTATGATTTTATCCAATCTTCCAATAACCTTCTCTACTCTAAGGAGAACAACCCTAGCTTTTCCAGTCTCTCACCCCTGGTACCACTCTAGGAAATCTCTCCTGCACCCTCTCCATAGGCCTTGAATCCTACAGAAATGACCCCAATAATCCAGTTGAGGCCTAACCAGTGGTTTACAAAACCTTAGTATAACTGCCTGGCTTTTGCACTCTATACTTCTATCAATAAAGCCCAATTCTCAACATGCTCTGCTACATTCAAAGATTTGGGTGTACAAACCCACGGAACACTGCTATTGAACCTCTTTTAAAACCACTATTCAAGATTTAAAAAATAATTTTCAAAGCTGAATTATTAATCTTAAACCGGAGATCAATAGATCTCAGCTAGCCACGGGGATTAAGGAATTTTGAGCCAAGGCAGGTAGATGGAGTTAAGCAGCATGAATCAGCCATGAACCCACTGAATGGTAGCACAGG
Source organism: Scyliorhinus canicula (assembly GCF_902713615.1). Classification (NCBI taxonomy): domain Eukaryota; kingdom Metazoa; phylum Chordata; class Chondrichthyes; order Carcharhiniformes; family Scyliorhinidae; genus Scyliorhinus; species Scyliorhinus canicula. Next base: position 225,841,928 of record NC_052149.1, on the reverse strand, counting down.
CTAGAGGGGCTGAATGGCCCATTATTTCTGCACTGGCTCGCCATGCAATGTAAACCCATCGTGACTCTTTAAACCCAAAAACATCAACCTGCTTTCCCAAGAGATAATTATTGCAGCCTTACCGGCATCAATAATACCAAACTAACCGGTTATATCGGAAATCCAGCTGTTTCTACAGGCCCCTTCCCTTGACTCTCAGCTTTGACAATTTGCCAACAATAGAAGTTACAAAGTGAACAAACCCTGACACAACAGTACCTTGTTATTGACTATTTCACCAGGTGTGGGCCAGTTTGTGGTGTCACCAAAATCGCTGACCTGCAACAGAAAAAGAATTCCCCCGTCAGATATTTTCAAACACAATCAGGCATCAATGCTGGTATTCTGACAATATCCAAAGTCTAGTTAATCAAAGAAAATTAGATTCCATAACCACACCCGCCTTTGTCATTTCAACAACCCTAACAGAGGGAACAATAATCTCGCTCAGAACAAGACAGTCACCTTGACAATAGTCACTGACCCCAACTCTCAATAATAACGCCATTCCACAGGGGGAGTTGGTGGCATCATGGATAACTAGTAATCCAGAAGGCGGGGCAGCACGGTGGCACAGTGGTTAACAATTCTGCCTACGGCGCTCAGGGCCCGAGTTCAATCCCAGCCCCAGGTCAGTGTGTGTGGAGTTTACGCAGTCTCCCCATGCATGCTTGGGTCTCACCACCACAACTCAAAGAAGTGCAGCAGGGTAGGTGGATTGGCCATGCTAAATCGCCCCTTAATTGGAAAAAATAATTGGGTACTTAAAAAAAAAAGTAATCCAGAAGCCCAGGCTAATGCTCGAGGGACGTGGGTTCAAATCCCTTCAAGGCAGCTGCCGCCCTTATCTGGTCTGGCCTACATGTGACTCTAGAACCATAGCAATGTGGGTGACCCTTAACTGCCCTCTAAATTGGCCACTCAGCAATTAGGGATAGGCTTCAAATTCTGGCCTTGTCAGTGAGACGCATATCCCATGAAAGAAAAAAGTACTATTCACTCTGGACTGAAGAACAGGGGGACTGAATGCTCACAAAAACAAAATATTGCAGATGCTGGGAATCTAAAATAAAAACCAAAAACGATGGAAGGATTCAGCATCTGAAATGCTTCAGGTCGAGTTGGCCTTTCAGTAAAATAATTCTGAAGCCCTGGGGTATCCTAGTGAGGCGCTCAGGACAACCTACCTCATTCAATTCTATGCAGATGCTGACTGAACCTTCTGAGTATTTCCAGCATTCTTACCGCTTTTGCATCTTGGCCACGGTGTTTGGGGTGGGGAGAGGTTCATTATTGAACAGTAAATGTGTCTGTCAAGCCCAATTATTTCAGTCGGTAACGGCCTGACCTCCAACATCAAGTAAAGGAAGTTTCACCACTGCCTTGCCCCCAACCTAATCATAGTTGTAGATTTTGCATTCAATGGTTAAGTTTTGGTGAGGGGGTTTGTGAGAGTTGAATTCTCAAACACTGAAGTATGCAAAGCATTAACTTAGACGGAATGAGTGTGGAACCCTGTTTTGCAAGCTGGTAACTTTTTGGTAATGCCTATTCACTTAGAAACTGGTGATCAAGTCAACAATTCACATCTGTTTCCAAACATCTGAAATTCCACCGAGATCCCTCTGGAGCCAGAGTCAAAACTCCAGATACGAGCATCCCAGGGCAACACAACACACTGCACCCAAAAATACTTTCCTCCCCGCTTTGAAACATTGAGTGCAAGGTGAAATAAAAGCTGTTCTTCACTTTAGAGAGAGTGTCCAATAAGACGCAGACAGAATTGTCTTGTAATGCCTAGACCCTAGAGAAAGACTGCTGTAATTTGTAAAGAGACCATCTTGTAATGTTAGCTTTTGCCTGATGCAGCTGGCTACTTGAACGCTGGCAGAGCTAATTTTGGATTCCCAAGGGTTTGGTGCTGATAGGCTCGTGGAGCAGGCAGAAGAGGAGAAAGTAACACACAGTAAATAATCAGGGCAGTATTTTAAGGCACCAACTCTGCAACAGATAAATTTAGCTTCATTAAAGAGGACAGTGGGAGACTGCAACTTCTGAGCCCAGATCTTTCAACATACAAACTACTCCCCCTGTCAGTTCTGGATACTGACATCAATAGTGTAAATATAGTATGTAATCACTCAGTGTTTCAGGACACATTTCCGAAACTCTTTATTGATTCAAGTGTTTAAAATCCTTGCCTTCACCCCCAGATTTAGTCACAGCTATCATCCAAGAAGCAGCTCTTATGTCTGTAAATCATGTTGCAGATTTACATGATTTACATGATTCAGCCTTGTTCCACTTATTCATAAAGGAAACCAAATTTAAGTAGCCACCTGCTAAACAATCGACTTCAATCTTTCCTGATTGGTCACGCAGAGGGAGTTGGCAAGCACGCCTCCTACATCTGTACACCTGTCCAACCATGTTTACTGCAGAAATCCTGATCAAATAAATGGTGCAGAAATATTTGTCTGCAGGTAACCTCCACAGGGAGGCTCCTGGGTATTCCTGAGAGCACAATCTACCTCAAAATGTCCAATCACAATTTGAATTTTATAAGTGTCTTCAATCTACACAATGTTAACTGTGCTTTGCAAAAACAAGTTGCACAAGCATTTGGAACCGAGCATGAAGATGAAGCACAGGGAGAGGTGAAGAGGAGGAGGGAGAGGTGAAGAGGAGGAGGGAGAGGTGAAGAGGAGGAGGGAGAGGTGAAGAGGAGGAAGAGGAAGAGGAGGAGGAAGAGGGGGAGGAGAGAGGGAGGAGAGGTTTGGGAGGGATTACTGGAGAGCTCGATCTAGGTGATAGAAAGCTGTAGCAACGGCAAGGCGGAGATATAAAGGAATCGAGAGTAGAGAAGCCAAAGGGACAGAAAGGAAGAGAATCTTGCAAGAGGTTGGGTGGTCACAAGCTGAGGGAATTTGAAGACGAGGACAAGTGTCTTAAACTTTGAGCTAGTGTAAGACTGGAAGGATGGGTACAATAGACCAACACCCAGTGCGAGTGAGGGACAGGAGCAAGTGAACATACTGCAGCTTAGGAATGTTGCTCAATTCATATTTCATGTTATAATTTACTTTGCTCCTATGCCCCAGACCATATATACCACCACAATCCCGACATTAAACAATGACGATAATTCAAAAGCGTTGAATTGGTTGTGAAGCACATGTCCCAAGGTTGCAAACGGCACTTTTTAAAAAAGATTTGCTCTCGTGTATTCATCTTATCAAATTTGGTGACTTTATAACAGGGCTAACCATCAGTGAAAAAACACTTCATATCTCCGAAGAACTGAAAGGACAACAGCTGCTCAAAGAAAATCAGGCACCAACAACCATGAATAGTATTTCAGCAAAAGCTTCAAATAAAGCCTCGGCCCTTGTTAGGTTCCTAGAGCAGGGTTCCCCAAAATTGAGCCACGGAATCACAAGTGAGCTCCCATGTGCATCTTCAAGGATCCTCCATTTATGCCGCAAAATAGGTACAAACACAGGAATTAAATGTAAACAAGTGTTTTCTAGCTATATCTATACATATATTGGATTTAGAAAGAGGAACAAAATCACAAACATATTCAATAGTTACATGGCACCCCACATTAACAACTGGTCACATCACCTGTCCATGGCCCCTATTTTAACCCCTGGAAGTAGCATCCCCATCTCGCTCACCCCGCTCTCCACCCCCGTCTCGCTCGCCCCGCACTCCACCCCGTCTCGCTCACCCCGCACTCCACCCCCGTCTCGCTCGCCCCGCACTCCACCCCGTCTCGCTCGCCCCGCACTCCACCCCGTCTCGCTCACCCCGCACTCCACCCCCGTCTCGCTCACCCCGCTCTCCACCCCCGTCTCGCTCGCCCCGCACTCCACCCCGTCTCGCTCACCCCGCACTCCACCCCCGTCTCGCTCGCCCCGCACTCCACCCCGTCTCGCTCGCCCCGCACTCCACCCCGTCCGCTCACCCCGCACTCCACCCCCGTCTCGCTCACCCCGCACTCCACCCCCGTCTCGCTCACCCCGCTCTCCACCCCCGTCTCGCTCGCCCCGCACTCCACCCAGTCTCGCTCGCCCCGCACTCCACCCCGTCTCGCTCACCCCGCACTCCACCCCCGTCTCGCTCACCCGCACTCCACCCCCGTCTCGCTCACCCCCTCTCCACCCCGTCTCGCTCACCCCGCACTCCACCCCGTCTCGCTCACCCCCCACACTCCACCCCGTCTCGCTCACCCCACTCTCCCCCCCCGTCTCGCTCACCCCGCACTCCACCCCCGTCTCGCTCACCCTGCACTCCACCCCCCTCTCGCTCACCCCGCACTCACCCATCCTCTCTTTCTCACCCGCACACACTCCCCTTATTCACGCTTCGAATCCTGCCGAGAGGCTCACTCAGGTGCCTGCTGCGACCTCACCCACTCTTTCCCTCACACTGCTGTCTACACTCGTCCAATCAGAGCCTGCCTCCTTAATCAGACAAGCAGCACTGCAACATTTTTCAAATTTTATAAATGTGCCTGTCCTGCTGTGGACCCCCAGGGAGGGTCCCATGGACCCCTGTTTATAAATGTGCCTGTCCTGCTGTGGACCCCCATGGAGGGTCCCAAGGACCCCAGTTTATAAATATGCCTGTCCTGCTGTGGACCCCCGGGGAGGGTCCCATGGACCCCAGTTTATAAATGTGCCTGTCCTGCTGTGGACCCCCGGGGAGGGTCCCATGGACCCCAGTTTATAAATGTGCCTGTCCTGCTGTGGACCCCCATGGAGGGTCCCATGGACCCCTGTTTATAAATGTGCCTGTCCTGCTGTGGACCCCCAGGGAGGGTCCCATGGACCCCTGTTTATAAATGTGCCTGTCCTGCTGTGGACCCCCAGGGAGGTTCCCATGCACCCCAGTTTATAAATGTGCCTGTCCTGCTGTGGACCCCCAGGGAGGGTCCCATGGACCGCAGTTTATAAATGTGCCTGTCCTGCTGTGGACCCCCAGGGAGGTCCCCTGGACCCGTTTGGGAGTCCGTGTTCCCGAGGGACTCATTCTCTTGACATTGCATAGCAGGTTCTCCATACACATGAAATGCACACCAGATCTAAAGCCACGAAGTGGTTAATATAATGATGTTTGACAAAAATCCGTGATAGTTGAAATGTGACAATACTGTCTAATCTCAGCAGTGCCTTCATATGTTTGCGGGGCTGGTTTAGCTCACTAGGCTAAATTGCTGCCTTTTAAGGCAGACCAAGCAGGCCAGCAGCACAGTTTGATTCCCGTACCAGCCTCCCCGGACAGGCGCCGGAATGTGGCAACTAGGGGCTTTTCACAGTAACTTCATTGAAGCCTACTGTGGGCAGCACGGTAGCATGGTGGTTAGCATCAATGCTTCACAGCTCCAGGGTCCCAGGTTCGATTCCCGGCTGGGTCACTGTCTGTGCGGAGTCTGCGCGTCCTCCCCGTGTGTGCGTGGGTTTCCTCCGGGTGCTCCGGTTTCCTCCCACAGTCCAAAGATGTGCGGGTTAGGTGGATTGGCCAAGCTAAATTGCCCTTAGTGTCCTAAAAAATAAGGTTAATGGGGTTGTTGGGTTACTGGTATAGGGTGGATACGTGGGCTTGAGTAGGGTGATCATTGCTCGGCACAACATCAAGGGCCGAAGGGCCTGTTCTGTTCTGTACTGTTCTAATTCTAATTCTATACTCGTGACAATTAGCGATTTTCATACTAATGGGGAATAACAGTAGAACTGCAAATTACACACCCATGAATTGGAACTGGTCCACACTAACCTCTGTATAAAAGATATAACATAGAGAATTTGGATCTGTTCGACAGCGACACCAGGATAAAGGGTGCGGATGTAGAGAATTTGGAGCTCCTCTACACCAAGGTGACTAGGTGTGTAGATAAGAGTAGCAGTTGATAAAGTCCACATAAACTTCAGTGAGACTTTAGACAAGATCCCGCATGGAAAACTGATAAAGGTGGCAAGAGCATTGGGATCCAGGGAAATTGGGCAAATTGGATCTAAATTGGCTTAGAGACAGGAGGCAGCGGGTGATGGTTGAAGAATTTTTTTGTGACTGGATGCCTACGTCTTGTGGTGTTCCACAGGGATTGGTGCTGAGTCCCTTGCTGTTTGTCGTGTACATCAACGATTCAGGCGCGAATGTTAGGGGTATGATCAGTAAGTTTGCACATGACGTGAAAATTGGTGGTAAATAGGGAGGAGGAAAGCCTTAGATTACAGAATGATATGTACTGGCTAGTCAGATGGGCAGGACATTGGCAAATGGAATTTAACTCTGGAAAGTGAGAACTGATACATTTTGGGATGATTATCTGGGCAAGGGAATACACAATGAACATTCGGACACTGAGAAGTAAAGAGGATCAGAGGGACCTTGGGGTGCATGTCCCTAGATCCCTCAAGGCAGTACGGTTGGATTTGGATTTTGTTTATTGTCACGTGTACATAGGTGCAGTGAAAAGTATTTTTCTGCAAGCAGCTCAATAGATCATTTAGTACATGAAAATCAAATAAAATAAAATACATAATAGGGCAACACAAGGTACACAATGTAACTACATAAACACTGGCATCAAGTGAAACATTACAGGGTGTAGTATTCATCAGATCAGTCCATAAGAAGGTCGTGTAGAAGTCTGGTAACAGCAGGGAAGAAGCTGTTTTTGAGTCTGTTCATGTGCGTTCTCAGACTTGTATTTCCTGCCGATTGAAGAAGTTAGAAGAGTGAGTAAACTGGGTGGGAGGGGTCTTTGATTACGCTGCACGCTTTTCCAAGGTTTGTGAGATGGACTGGGCTGTGTTCACGGCTCTCAGAAGTTTCTTGTGGACGTGGGCCGAGCAGTTGACATACCAGCATGTGCTGCAGCCAGATAGGATGCTTTCTGTGGTGCATCTGTAAAAGTTGGTAAGAGTTCTAGAGATCAAGGAGCACATGTTCACAGCTCCTTGAAGGTGGAGTCGCAGGTGGACAGGGTGGTGAAGGCGGCATTCAGCATGCTAGGTTTTACTGGTCAGAACATTGAATACAAAAGTTGGGACATCTTGTTAAGTTGTGCAAGACATTAGTAAGACCACACATGGAATACCGTGTTCAGTTCTGGTCACCGTATTATAGGAAAGATATTGTTAAACTAGAAAGAGTGCAGAAGAGATTTACGAGGATGCTACCAGGACTTGATGGTCTGAGTTATAAGGAGAGGCTGGATAGGCTGGGACATTTTGCCCTGGAGCGTAGGAGGTTTAAGGGTGACCTTATAGAGGTCTATAAAATAATGAGGGGCATAGATAAGGTAGACAGTCAACAGCTTTTCCCAAAGGTAGAGGAGTCTAGAACTAGAGGGCATAGGTTTAAGGTGAGAGGATGAGAGATACAAAAAGACCAGAGGGGAAATTTCTTCACACAGAGGGTGGTGAGCATCTGGAATGAGCAGCCAGAGGTAGTGGTAGAGGCTGGTAAAAAAAAAAATTATTAAAAAGGTTAGACAGTTACATGGGCAGGGTGAATAGAGGGATATTGGCCAAATGCAGGCAAGTGGGACTAGCCTAGTGATGGACAAGCTGGGCCCAAGGGCCTGTTTCCATGCTGTAAACATCTATGACAGTTAATTTGGACATGGCGAATTTCCTTAATTTCCTGAGGTTAGGTAGATAAGATGGTACGGCATATAGGATACTTATCTTTATTAGTCGAGGCATAGAATAAAGACAAGGGAAGTTATGATGGAGCTGTAAACTGCTTGGTCATCACACTATAGGTAGGATGTGATTGCACTAGCGGATGCAGCGATATTCACCAGTATATTTCCTGGGCTGGAGACTTTCAGCTATGAAAAGGGTCTGGTTAGACTGGGGTTGTTCTCCTGAGAGCATAGAAGGATTAGGGGGACCTGATTGAGGTGTATAAAATTATGCGGGGCATAGATAGCATGAATAGGAAGAAACTTTTCCCCTTAGTTGAGAGGTCAATAACCAGGGTACATAGATTTAAGGTAAGGGCAGGAGGTTTAGAGGGAACCTGAGAAAAAAAACTTTTTCACCCAGAGGATGGTGGGAACCTGGAACTCACTGCCTGAAATGGTGGGAGAGTCAGGAACACGTGCAACATTTAAGAAACATTTAGATGAGTTTTGGGCTTCTTACCCAAGGAAGGATGTTCTTGCTACAGAGGGAGTGGAGAGAAGCTTTGCCAGACTGATTCAGGGATGGCTGGAC